>NC_067240.1:27925454-28249318 GCF_019924925.1 Ctenopharyngodon idella
ATCCAGCGTTAGCGTCAGTTCTGGCAGGTCACATCAGTCAAGCTCGCATCAGCTGACTCCCATGTGACTTACATCTACCTATAGGAATACGACGCCTATCACGGCATCCATATATAAGCTCCTCAGTATTATCAGCAGCTATCGCATTTCTCAGGAGCTAATTATCCTCCTCCATCCCCAGCTCCTCCTCTCGTCAGTCAGGATTTGGCCTTATGATTCCCCTGAATCAGACTAATTCTTGAAATATGTGTACATTAAATTATTGACATTAATGATATCTGCATATGTTGGTTCTGTTCTGTTTACCCTAGGGGGGTTATTGCTGCTCTCCCTGCTCTTATCCATTCTAGGCTGCATGGATGCACAGAGAGTTCTTGCCCAGAACAGAACCATACCGCCAATACAAACTCTATGCATTATCAATCATATTTGACGATATAGGTCCTGACAGAATTAAAGTCATTATTTTTGTTTTGGCACACAAAATGTATTCTCGTCACTTCATAAAATTAGGGTTGAACCACTGTAGTCACACAGACTATTTTAACGATACTGGGCCTTTTTCTGGACCTCAAAAAGGTGCAATGACGTTGCTGCCTATGTGTGGTTCAGATACTCTCGGATTTCATAAAAAAATATCTTAATTTGTGCTCCGAAGATGAACGAAGGTCTTACTAATTTTGGGACGTCATGAGGGTGAGTATGTATGAAAGTCCATGTTAAACTGTGAATATACTGAAAACTAAAAGGACAACAAATCATTCTCACTACCAAGGCGTCCATGTTCTGCTACTTGCTCACACATTTTAGAAATTGCAAAAAGCCAGAAGTGCCTTTAGCGTCTTATAGTATAGTGATTTAGAGACATATGCCGACACCATAAATATGGAAATCCAGAGCCGTTACATGTACAGACAAGATACATCTGCACAAGTAACACATTATGTACAGACATCGATATTTAAGCCATTAAGCAAACTAGTTTGAATGCAATGCAAGTTGCATGTGCATCTGCCAAATGCATAAATCTAAATTGATCCACATTTTATCTTGCTGACATTTTGTCTTTCAGTGCACAAAAAAAACAACAAAAAAACAAGGCATATGATAATAAAAAAATTAAATATAAGTGGGAAGAACTTAGGGACTGTTTATGTTTATGATGTTGATACCAGCTGCCTCAGTTCACATGGTACATTTTTTCATCCTTTTATTTATTTATTTATTTATCTGACTGGTGTCTGCTTATGATGTTAGTCAATGTTTTAATAATTAAATGCCGTAATTTAGTTTTTTTTTAATGCTTCACAAACTAGTAAGATAAGACTGAAATAAAATAAACAGACTTTCTGAAAGTTACAGTATATTCTTATAACATTATTTCAAATATCATTTTAAAAGATCAAGGGGATTTTGATGTCTCATGCTCTGACTCCTTTAAATTGTCCTACAATTTTAATTTCCTTACCTGTTTTGGTAATCCATGACATTACTCCATGACTTTCAACAAATGAAATGCAGAGCACTGTCGCACAGTGGACAAAAAGGATTGAGTGTACGAAGTACTTGATCATCCTAATGTACAGAACACTGAAAACAAAAACAAGGGGGGGGAAAAAATGCTAATGTGACTTTGTTTTGCAAATGAAAATCTAGACATACAATAATAAAATAAGTTAAATACATAGACTGGTCACACTTTATATTAGTTGTCTTTAAATACTATGTACTTGCATCAAATAAATAATAGGTGCACTGTACTTATTGTGTCATGTTGTTTGTGAAACACTTGTGCTGCTATTGAGGTGGATACGAGTGAGGTTTGGGACAGGTTTGGTGGTACAGTATGGTTAGGTTTAAGGGTGGGTGAAGTTGTAAGTGAAAGGACCTGTACTTACATGCAGGTATTTTTTTAAATATAAGTACAACATAAAAACATGTATGTACACAATAAGTGCATTGTATCAAATTAATAATTTAAAAGTTACACAGTAGTAAAAGACACAATATAAAGTAGGACCAATGGATTTTAGGGAAATGCAAGTAATATTAAATGTAAATCAAGTTTAAAAGACATACTTGGATGTTATTGATTGTTCTTCTTTCCACATAAACACTAATAGTGAAATAATGCGTGGCAAGTGACCAATCCGGACATAAATAATCATAGGCAGGAAATCTGCGGGCTCCTTTTTCATATGGTGCATAACTAGAAGGCCATATGGAAATGAACAGACCATATCAAAGACATATCCCAATTTTCTCTTCATGTAGTTACGGGACGCTGATCTGTAATCTGAAATACATGTTCCTTTGTTATCATAATAAGAAAAGTGAAACTTCAGGAAGACCTGGAAAAAAAGGTGGGAAGAATTACACTTAATAAGTTCTACATCTTTATAGTATATCAGCTATAATGTAGTTTTGTGTTATGTTTTGGGAATAATCTTGAGTTGAATGTAAATCCGTGATAATCTTTCGCTCACCTCACATATCTGAAGGAACTCAACAATTCGTGTGAGCAATAACAGATACCAGTTAACATCAAACACAGCAGGCTGAGAGAGAGAGAGAACAGAGGAGAGCCTTTTTAGATTTAGTTTTTGTGCCAATATTTGATGTTTAAAGGTGCTCTAAGCGATGTCACGCGTTTTTAGGCCAAAACATTTTTTGTCACATACAGCAAACATCTCCTCACTATCCGCTAGCTGCCTGTCCCCTGAACACACTGTAAAAAAAACGTGGTCTCTGTAGTCGCCACAAGCTCCAAAAACGGCAACAAAAACAAACTGGTGCAGTCTGAACCATGAAATATAATAAACAGTGCTCCAGCCAATAACTGACAAGAATGATTTGGGGGTGGAGTTTTGGGGTTAAAGAATGCGTTACTATCAACAAACTATTTTATCATTTATCTAGACTTCTAATTAAAACATACTTTTTTATTTAAAAGTACATCAATTTACTCACAATGAGCGTGAAGCTAGCCTCTGTTTTGTTTGACAACACTTCGAACGTCAACAGGAAGTTACTCCACCCAGGATCGCTTAGAGCACCTTTAACTAAAAGAATCCTTTGCAGTAAGGGATAGTGCGACAGACAGCATGTCTTTAAATAATATATTTGAAATAAACACAAATTCAAAAATATCTTAAGAGTTTTGAATAAGGTTTCCTCTTTTAGTTTAAAGGTTTAGTTCACCCCAAAATGAAAATTCTGTCATTAATTACTCACACTCATGTAGTTCCAAACCTATAAGACTTTCATTCATCTTCGGAACACAAATAAAGATCTTTTTGATCAAATCTGAGAGCTTTTTTTAAAATATTAATCTCCACGAGAGCACCATGATGCATGCATGTTGTGTTGACGCGAGAACAGATGTTGTTGCGTGAACGCGAATTGGAGATTAATATCTCCAAAAATAAAGTGGTAAATTATGTTTTTTTTTTTATTTATTTTTTTGGCGCAAACAAAACACTTGCGTCACTTCATAAAAATTGAGGTTAAACCACTGGAGTAACATGGATTACTTTAATTTAGTCTTTACTACTATTCTGCGGCTTGAAAGTGTCAGTTGCATAGGCTGTCAATGAAGGGACAGAAAGCCCTCAAATTTGATCAAAAAGATCTTTATTTGTGTTCCGAAGATGAACGAAAGTTTTACAGGTTTGGAACAACATGAGTTTGAGTAATTAATGACAGAATCGTCATTTTTGGGTGAACTAACCCTTTAAGTCTATAGGATTTATTGCAGCAATTTCAGCCACCAGGTGAACATTTACAGTCAAAAGTCTATTCAGACTACCACAACAAACCATGGAAAACCATCAATGAACCATTAAAACTCAAGTAGGTATGATTACTTCTTAGTATTGAATGAAATACTTCTTAGTAAAGTTTTAGTCAAAATAGTGTCGACTTGTATTGTTCTCGCGTGCAAGAATTCAAAGAGTAAATGTTTAGCGGGATTGAGATACTTTTGGTTTCCAGTGAAGGATCCAGCGAGTTGTAGGCAGTGTGGTTAAAAGCTGCAAAGAATCAAATAAATACGGAGAGAACGCCGCAACGGAAAATCTGAAAAACCTCTGTGTCTGTAGTCAACATTTCAAACTTGACCACAAACACAGTGTTTTAGGCCAAACGGAGGGGAAAAACTAAAAGAAACTGACGTTCTGTCAGTTCCGCTCAACCTCCCCGAAGCAAAATGTTGTCATGTAGAGGTAAGAAAGCTGTTTTGCTGACAAATAAACATGAATATTTTGGCCCAGGTGATGCAGAGAATAAGTGAACATTGTTCATTTACATATTCTACTGACATTGTAACAATCCAAAGCGGGTTGAAAACTGCAAAGTTACACATTTTTTTAAAATGTATTAATTTCATTGCAAGAGAACTGCTAAATTGCACAAAAAGATACACACCATGAATGTTATTGCCCAGAAAAGAATTGTGATCAGCAGACAGGATGTGTACTGATAGACCACTCGAAAACTGCTCTCAGGAACAATGGTTTTGTTGTGAACACTTCTCATGTTGTTGAAAATCTTCAGGAAAAATCGGATGAGCATTGATGAGATTGATGTGCACAGTCTTATGACCAAAGGATGTGAACGGAGTTTAGCTCTGTGCTCCTCTTCAGCCATTTTATCCCTATAGAGTTTTGCACCTGTAAGAGATACAAACATCATATTACATATTGTGTTCATAAGATGAAAATGCATTTAAGAGAAACGTGGCAGATGAATAAGAATTATAGGTGTGTTAACAGTACACTGTACAATTTTTTTGCTATGATTTTGCCATCTGAGACCAATTTCAGGAATTGTTAATATTTTATCTTAAATTCACCATAAAATCAAAATTGATAATTCTTATTTTTTACGGAATGTTGCTGTTTATTATAAATGATTTATCTGTGCACAAAATAATCATATATCCTTGTAATTTTAAGTTAAATACGTTAACCTCCCCTCTAAACAAAATTTGTTCCCTTCATCACATATGTCCCAGCGGAGGGTAGGACTAAATATTCTCCACAACTGACTACAAACTGGCATTGAGATCTGCCTCTGTTTAGTTAGCAATGGCCAACTTACTACAATAATTCCCAAGGATGAAATCCAGTCTTGCCATACATTTTTCTCATTCCAGAAGCTGTTTCACTTGGATATATGTCACAATAGGGAAGAAAAGTCTCAAATCTCAACTTCTGTTTCATGCTCTTTTTACAGCAATTGATAACGTGGTGTGTTTATGTAAGAGACAGACAGGGCCAGATAAACCATATGTACAATTTGACAACACGATGCGTTCCTTGGATTTTGTTAATACTATTCTGCAATGATTAGAGCAAAGAGATCGACCTCCTTCTTGTGTTTACTCAGAAATTTTTACCATGGCACCATAGAGAGTATTCTCTCCTACTGCGCCACAGTGTGGTACACCAGCTGCACTGCTGCTGACCAGAGAGGTTTACAGCATGTGGTAAAAGCAGCTTAATGGTTCATCAGATCTCGAATCTGCAAAGAGCTAAAAGCATCACCAGTGATGTAACTCAGCCTGGACACTTCCTGTTCAACCCTCTCCCATCCTGTACAAACAGATTGAGAAACAGCTTCTTTCCAAGAGCCTCCATTATTGCTATACAGGATCATTAAATCTAGACTGTTGGAGCATCCCCTTATTGGATATCACATACACACAATGATTTGGTAGTATTTTTGTGTGTGTGTGTGTGTGTGTGTTTCCATATTTATGGGTTTATATTATTGGATTTAAATTACTGAAATTTGTTGCTTTTATTCTTTATAACCTGCAGACTAGATTAAGCCATACTATCTACAGCGCTCAGGCCGTATGTTTGACACCCCTGGGGCCGGATTCATGAAAATCTTCAGAAAGAAGTTAAGAAAATTCTTAAGATAAATTCTAAGAAGTTCATAAGAATTTTCCTAAGTGCAATTCTTGCAAAATTCATAAGTTCTCAAATATTTTCTTAAGAAGAAAATGACAGGCTTTGGTGTAATTTGATTGGAAGGCGGTGTAAGATTCTAAGAACACCCTGTGCCTGTTTTTCTCTCTCTGTGTCTCTGTCTAGGCATTGCGTCATGCTTAGAGAACATGTTTCTTTTCTTAGAGTAGCATACAGCCCCTACTTAATGTATTAATGCTGAGTTGTCATTTTCACTTCCTATATTTTCAATATATATTGACCCTCTGGACAAATAAACTTTGTATCTTGGTTGAACTGCACTTTCTGTGTCTGAGTCTTCCATTTGATACCCGGGTACCTGCTTTTCTGTGCTAGATCGCTCAACTTGAACAGATCTTCTTGAATTGTATTATTAAGTTGAATTATTAGATTCTAACAGGCGTGTATTGCTGAAGACTCGCTGCATGAAAAACACCTCAAAGCTTGTCTTTTTGCACTGCCTGCATCATAATAAGACCTCAGACTATTTTCGTCACGACTGGCTTAACGGGAGTTAATCAGTCAGCGGCATGTTTTTAATGAGACGTGTCAAGTTAAAATAGTTATTTTATAAAAAAACTGTCTCAAGATAGAAGATGCCGCAGATTTTTCCTATTCATTTGCGCCCCGTCTTTTTGCACGCTCTCTAGAGTGAATGTATCCTGTATCTGTAGCTAGAGAGAGCACATCATACGGGTAAATGATCGATCGGTGTCACTTCAGAGTACTCGTCCACATTCATGTTACTAGTAGTAATATTATGCGGATGCACAACCCACATAAAGATGATAATTCTGCAAATAACTGCATTTGCAGGTTTCAAACAGAGATGGCGACATAGAGGCAAAACTTACAGACTGCAGCTTTAAGATTTTTCTTAAGATACAATTTAAGAAGTATTCATATTCCCAAAAAGAATGTTCTTAAAAATATTAATAATAATAATAGCTGTATATTTATTACAGAAATTTCCACAACTTTTCCAGTCTTTCAGGTTTACAGGAGAAATTCTTTGATATTTTCAAGTTTTCAATGTATATAATGTATTCAATGTATATGTTACCGGCAATGTGTGAAAAGCAGGTATTGTATAGAATGCCTAGGGAATATATAGAATGCGTGAAGTTTGTAGGCAAAGTATGAAATGTCTGTTTTTTGTGATTACGTTGCATACTTTTCCTAGCCATTCTATACATTACCTAGGTATTATACAGAATGACAAGCCGGCTGGCCCTTTGGCATTGTACAGAATGCCTAGGAAATGTGTGAAATATAAACCATTTCATACTTTGCCTACAAACTTCACGCATTCTATATATTCCCTAGGCATTCTATACAATGCCGGATTTCACACATTGCTGGTAACATATAACGTGAAGTACACCTCTGCTCTCTTTTATTGTGCATATCAAGATCGTAGTATTTAATTGTTTTTTTAACTAAATATATGTTTTTATCTTGGCATATTTTCTTTTTCTACAAAAATGAGTACACAAACAACTTGGGAAGCCAGTTGCTTGTGAAGCTCCATTTCTTTATTTCACATGTATAAGAGTTTAACTGTTGGTTTGTCTAAGACAAATGATCCTAAAAATGAGATGAAGAAAGGTGAACACTGTGTTATTTCATGTGAGCAGTAAACATTTTTTGGTAGTTTGAAAGTCATGTATTGTGTTTCTGTGACCAGTTGCATAAACTGCTCAGACTAGTCTTACAAGTTACTGATCTAAATTTTTTCTTCAAAACGGGTCATAATTTTTTAAAAAGTCAGACTAACTAGTAGTCAGACTAGTTCTGAAGACAATCTTAACTTAGCAGCTATGTTTATGCAACTGGCCCATCGTACATAGATTATACCCGATAGTTCAACATTAAAAGGGATTTCAAATAACTTACATCCAGCTCGAAGTAAAGTCTCTGCTGCAGAATCAGGCTTTGTAAATTTCTTTCTCGGATGATCTTCTTTTGGTAACAGTTGTTTTATCGTTTCAGCTGTGCTTTTCACTTCCTCGTAAATGTTAGGATAATGCTTCAATATCTCATCAAGGCTTGCCTTTGATAACACATACAAGTCACAGTTTGTCTCAGCCCTGAAAAACAAATAGGGAAAATCAATAAGCTACACATACAGCAAATTGGTAAAGTATTTTATTACATTTCTATTATATATGTCACCGCTGAATTTATGGAGCAGATAAAATGTTTATAATTTACTATTTTGACATCCTTTTCATAAAAATAATTTAAAGGCTGAAATGTGAAGTTCATCATTTTATAAAACTTTCTTTGTGTCAAAACTTTTTTTAAACATGTAATACATTTTAGTAGATAACATGTTATGTTGTAAGACACCTGTTTAAAAATCCAGCTATTGTTTTTATAAAAGGGTTATTATTTTAATGTTTATGCAAACAAAAACTGCATAATTCTACTAATTTTATTTGATGTTTTCATACCATTTCATCTCTAGTTCTGATGCACTATAAAAACAACTATAGTTATGTATAGACAACCACAGTACAATATGCAAAGTACTGTTTTCCATAAAATCTGTATTTTCTGATTCTGTTCTTTTCACTGAAATTAAAGGGTGATGTGTATACAAAAACGCTTTCAGGTGTATATTAATTTGGATTATTGATTTGAGAGGTATGATACATTATTTACTAGATTTAAGAATTGTATAACATGAGTAGCTCTCAGCCACTTTCATTGTTAAAAAGTAGCTCTTAAATTCAATAAGGTTGGAGACCCCTGTATTACATGTATCTATTATACTGTAGTAATTGAAAGCAAGTAACGTTAAACCAAACCCTATAACCATAACCCTACAGTATGTACATGTAGATAATTAATATTACTCAGTACTTATTAGTGTAATTACACTGTTACAAAGTCAATAAAGTGTAACCTAAGTGACTAATAAAGAGCAGAGGCTAAACTGTCTGTTAATTGCATGTAAACTATTCATTTGTTTATTCTGTAACCCTTTTACCATTTTATCCGGTGAGAAGGACAGACCTAAGACAGAAGAGGATGATATTTCGACAAAACCGATTACAGGGTGTTTTTGTGTTGGCTAATGGGATGCTGCTTTAACACAAGCAATACATATAATGTATTCAGTTTAACTATGAATAATGGCATTAACCAGATCTACAGTCATGTTAGAAATACATAGCCTATTGTTAAAGATATTAACAAGTTATTTTACCTGACGATGCTAATCAAGTGCTTTCCACCATCGGGCTGAACGGTTCTGCAGCACGGTAAGTAACGGTACTAGCTAGTGGAACAGCTTTAGTGACTCAATGTGTTACATTATGTACATTCTAATCCTGATTTTGCAGCATCACAATTGAAAAAGAAACCTCAACCATAATAAAGGCCCAAACGGTACAGAACAAGATATATCAGCAACCAGCGTTGGGGGTAACGCATTACAAGTAACTTGAGTTACGTAATCAGATTACTTTTTCAAGTAACTAGTAAAGTAATGCATTACGTTTTCAATTTACAACGAAATATCTAAGTTACTTTTTTTTAGCTCTCCTGTCCCCATGTTGAGAGAAATAAAGGTCAGAGGTGTTGTGTCGCTGTGTGAACATGATGCTTATTGTAGTTCTAGACTAAATATGAACATGCATTTACTCATCTCATTTGCACAAAAACATTCAGTATTCCTCAAAATGAATAAAAAAATAGTAAAATGCAATCTCACAATTTTATGCAAACCAGTAACAATTAACTATATTAAATTACACAAATATACTTTATCTCACTTTATTAACCAATGTCTTTGCTGCTGACCTTCAATGATCTAATTCAACCATTCTAATAAGCAGAATTTTTAAAAGTAACTTTCACCAACAGTCAGCAACTAGCTGTTTATAAAAAAAAAATTATAAAAAAGCAGTAAAATTTAGAGAAATGTGTCTAACTGCATGTAAATCTGGCCAAAATCGATTTTTAGAATACATCATTGTTCATATGTCAAATATATGGGAGGACACTATAAACCCACCTCATTAATCCTAACATACAAGCATACTCAATGTACCACTAACTAGCTAAATAAATAAAATAAAAGCAATACTAACCTTACTGTGGTAGGTCTTGGTTCTCCCAACAGGAAACTTCTCTCACCAAAATACTGTCCAGGGTTTAGTTTGAAAAGAACTGCTGATTCATTATTTGATAAAACCGCCACCTCTCCCTTATCGATGAAATACATCTAGGAAAACAAAGTGCAATTTTTAAACAATCATAAGCATGCTCTTCAGGCTCATATTATGGACGTTCAAAATTTGCAGATGCACAACATGTTTCCAATGCTCTTGATCTTAATGAGTTCAGCTTGACACTATGAATATGACAGCAATCAGAGGTAAACGTCTAACAGTGTTCTTCACCTTGGTGTAATGGTGAGAGTCACCCACAGAAAATATCAAAAGTCTAATTCCAATTCCAGTCCTTAAATTTCCTTAATCTTTTCATAATGCTTGCAAAAAAGTAATTAAAAAAGACCTACTGTAACATTTCTAATGATATTAAAACATTAGGAAAAAAGTTAATAATTTAAATTTATATTTATACATAAAAATCAAAGTTTTGTGGCTCTATACATCTAACTACCAACCTATCTGCATTCACGCCCTTCATAAATAGTAATATTAATAATAATAATAATAACCTCTGATGCAATGTCATCTTTCATAAATATGAGATCACCGGCTCTGTACAGGCATTGCGAAATACTTCTGGCTAATAAGCGAATGAAGCATCCATCATTTTTTAATTGCTCCAGAGACTCCTTTGTTAAGATCTTCTCAAAAAATGGCCCCTGCAAACAATACCTTGTAAGTCAGAGTGTTTTAGCTTATTGAAATCAGCCATTTTAACATGTATTTAATTCTAAACAAAAAGTAAAAATAGCGAAACATGCACAAGATCAAACAAATTAAGTTGTCATTCATGTTATTACATTGAGTTTCCCTGCTTTGGTGATCGCCACAGGAGACAAATGACATGTCTCAGACTTCCTATGGATATTAAGACCAAACACCTAGAAAAAGAGATCATGCATTTACATAATTAATGTGTCATTCTTCAGTCATTGTTACATTAGTAATTGCCATGAAAATAATTACCTTTGCTATAAAATCAGAATAAAGAACTGTTGAAATATCACTGACTAGTGAAGAGGGCAAATACTCAGACAGTTTATCCTGATCAAATCCTTTTGTGCGCATCCATCGGAATGTATAAAATCCAATTACTCTGTCATATAAAGGCCCAGTTATTTTGTGGCTCTTAAAAAAAGGGGGAAAAATAAGTTAATACAACACATATAGTACACTAACATTCAAATATGTCGTTTTTAAGAATTTTATTCACCTACAATAAATTACATTGATCAAAAGTTACTGCAAAGACATTTACACCGACCAGGCATTATGACCTAATATTGTTTTGGTCCCCCTTTTGCTGCCAAAACAGCCCTGACCCTTCAAGGCATGGACTCCACTAGACCCCTGAAGGTGTGCTGTGGTATCTGCACCAAGATGTTAGCAGCAGATCCTTTAAGTCCTGTAAGTTGTGAGGTGGAGCCTCCATGGGTCAGACTGGCATCACACTGCCGCCACCGGCTTGCCTTCTTCCCATAGTGCATCCTGGTGCCATGTGTTCCCCAGGTAAGCAACGCACACGCACCCGGCCATCCACGTGATGTGAAAAAAAACGTTATTCATCAGTCCAGGACACCTTCTTCCATTGCTCCGTGGTCCAGTTCTGATGCACACTGTTGGCTCTTTCAGCGGTGGACAGGGGTCAGCATGGGCACCCTGACTGGTCTGCGGCTGTGCAGCTCCATATGCAACAAACTGTGATGCACTGTGTATTCTGACACCTTTCTATCAGAACCAGCATTAACTTCTTGAGCAATTTGAGCTACAGTAGCTCGTCTGTTGGATCGGACCACACAGGCCAGCCTTCGTTCCCCATGTGCATCAATGAGCCTTGGCTGCCCATGACCCTGTCGCTGGTTCACCACTGTTCCTTCCTTGGACCACTTTTGATAGATACTGACCACTGCAGACCGGGAACACCCCGCAAGAGCTGCAGTTTTGGAGATGCTCTGACCCAGTCGTCTAGCCATCACAATTTGGCTCTTGTCAAACTCACTCAAATCCTTACGCTTGCCCATTTTTCCTGCTTCTAACACGTCAACTTTGAGGATAAAATGATCACTTGCTGCCTAATATATCCACCCACTAACAGGTGCCGTGATGAAGAGATAATCAGTGTTATTCACTTCAGCCATTAGTGTTCATAATGTTATGCCTGATCGGTGTATAATTTATACTATTTAAACTATTTCCATTTCAAATTAGTTGTCAAAAGTAACAACTTCAAAACCAAGTCGATACTGAAATTTTAAAAATGTGACGCTTTGAGCGCTGTATTCTGCGTTTGAAAGCAGCCATCTATCAGCGGATGGTCTGCGATAGAGGCCTGCTTTCAAATGCTACCTAGTGTGTAAGCGCTTGGTGAAGAGCGTCATTGATGTCTATTTACAACGTGTTTTTGAAGCATTGATCATTGTAGCCAATCACAGACATATCTTATGAGCGTGTGAACACAATGGCTAATCAGAGGTGTTTACAATTCTGCTTACAGCACTCAAAGCATCACATTTTTAAAATTTCAGTACCGACTTGGTATCGAAGTTGGTACTTTTGACAACACTATTTCAAATAAATACAGAATCTCTGTTCATCAAAGAATCCCATGCAGCATGGATGTGTTTCTGTTTAGCCATTTTAGAACCATTACAACCACTATTTTGCCATTACAGCTAAAAAACAGAAAAAAGACTTCCAAACAGTATTTATTATAACGTTAATTTACAGTATTATTTTATTTGATTGTATTTTAATTAAATGATACATGTTATTAATAAAAGGAATTTCTTTTATACATATTTCAAAACATTTTAATGTGTATCTCTAATAAACAGACTCTGAGTGAAAATGAATACCTTCAAGAATAGTTTCATGCTCTCAGTTCTCTCTGTATAAGCAGCTCTCATAGCATCTGTGTTCGCCAGCAAAGCAGTAATAGTGCCTGATAGCCAGCCACAAAACAGTGTCCCAGAAATCATGATGAAAACCATGATAACTTTCTGAAAATTTTGTTTATGCACAAAGAAAAGTCAGTAGTTTGAGATGCATAAAGTCTCTAAACATGCATATGACATAAAAACATTGTGTGAAATATGAAAAAAAATGGGGCTTTGATTTGTTGGTTAAAAATAAAGAGGTTTAAAGGTGCAATGTGTACATTTTAAGAGGATCTATTGACAGAAATGCAATACAATATACATAACTATGTTTTCAGTGGTGTATAAAGACCTTAAATAATGAACCGTTATGTTTTTATTACTTTAGATAGGGTTTCTACAGGTTTCATCAAATCTAATTTAATGCTTTTTAATGCTAATTTTTTCATTTTTAATGCCATATATATGTCGCTAAATGTTGATAGATGATGTGATACGGCAATTAGAATATTCATCATGTCATTGTTGCATTCGCATTCTGCCAAGTGTCAGCCCTTTACCTTTGTTTGCTTCTCTGGTGCTACTCTTTGTGCTCACATAATTTTAGCATAAAGGTCTTCAACCCTGATCCTGGGGACCCACAGCCCTGTTTAGATCAGTTCCATCCCTAATCAAACACACCTGAAGCAGCTGATCAAGCTCTTCAGCATGTTTGAAAATACCCAAGCAAGTGAGCTGAAGCAGGTTGGAAATAAACTTTGCAGGACAGTGGGTCCCCAGGAACAGGGTTGAAGACCTCTGGTTCTACTGTGATCCTTGTTTGAAAATATTTGCACTGCTAAAATTGACAACATAAGTGACTTATACAGCCTATTATTATCCACTATCGATCACCACTTACACTAAATGTAATAAAATCAGTCATTCTCACGTTTTGGTGATTCCCAAGGTTTTTTTTTTTTTTTTTTTGGTATTGACATTTTAATCAGGCTCCTTGTCCGGCCGGGCAAGTAAAATTCTCTTTCACTTGCCCCTTCAAAAAAGCCACTTATCCCGGACTAATTGAGTGTTAATGTCGAGCCCTGACATGTTAAAGCAGCACTATAATCCTGAATTATAATTGAGACGTTATCTGACAAAATCACCATACACATAAGATAAATACATTTGCTGTGATTTTGGCTAATGTTATATCAGACCTGCAAACTCACAAGAGGTGACACACTAAATAGTTTTAGGGGGGTGTGGGGGCATTAGATTTGGATTAGATTTCGATTCAGGAGCTTGCGACTTGATTTTAATTTGATTAACTTCAATTCAATTCTGATTAATTTGGGGCCTATCAGGTACAGTACATGGCAAATTTCCTCAAAGAAAAAAATATCTCTCAAATAATGCTGTAAACTATACAGGGAACCACAGCTGGTACATCATTATAATATTAAAGGTTAAAATTAATCGATTTGTATGCTACTTACATATAAATTACCCATAAAGAAGTTTTTATAATAACGTTATAATAAATTTTTTTATGACATAATTATGTTTCTACTCGTTTTTTAGGCTATATAAACACTTAAATGCTGTCATAAAATGGATTTATTCAAACATGCATTCAATACTGAAGCACATGTTAAGTACAATTACAAGGGATATGCAACAGCCTATAGTGCATATATGTAGCAAAATGCTCCTCTCTAAGTTCATTTTTGTAGCTAACTAACAAGTTTCTGAGGTAAATGGGACGGTAAATGTGACATTTTTTTACAATCTGTTTTATTGACGTCTTTCCGAGGTTGAAACACTCATTGAGTTAAGTTGTACTGTGTCTTTCAACATACCTTCAGAGGTTGTTGTAACTAGTAAAGTGGAAGAGATTATCGGTTCACGTGCGAATGCCAAGAAAGATCGCGACAGAGACGTGATGTCTATGATCTCACTCCAGTCTATGTGAAAGTAGCCCATTTGTTGATAAAATGATCACTCAATAGTATCTATTTTATTTGTTCTCTGACAGAGCGCACAGCCTCAACTGAATGCGCTGCGCCTCTTAGCCGCTCACTGAACAGAACAGACACAGAGAGAGGTGCGCCGGCGGCAGGAAAGCAAGATCTCGTGCGGCAGCTAGATAAGGTTTCAACAAGTTGCTAGATTTGTGACAATGCGCTTTCTTGGAAAAAAGTCGCTAAGCTGGCCCTTCCGTCTGAGAAGCACCCGATTTTACTCATCCAGGTCCAAGCCCGCTGCTGTCCAAAACGGAGATACGGCATTTTGCACCGGACGGAGACAATTACAAAACTGGTTCCGTGTGTGTATCACGCGAGTATACATATTTTGCGACAGCAAATCAATTATTAATTATGAAGCCTATATTCAAAATAAGCTGGTATTATTATTTTTTTATTCAAAACTATCTAAAAAATTTAATGCCTGTAGGAATAAAATTTAATGATTTTTAATGCCATTTAACGCCTTAATTTTCGCAAAATCCATTTAATGGCTTTTAATGCTTTTTAATGCCCCGCGGAAACCCTGCTTAGAATGAGCCATTTCTATCTACATACACTGCAGGCCCCCTTACAACAAAGTCGCCATTTTGAGGCGGCATGTTTCTACAGTAGCCCTAAACAGACTGTCTACTCTCTGCTGTCTCAGATGACGACATCTTTGTCCGGTGTTGGCCACCTTAGCTTCTCTATATTGCAATTCACAACCTCATGCTGCTAAAATTTACACACGGCATCTTTAAATTTCAAAAAGAGTGAATTCAAGTCTGACAGTTTACTTTTAGCATATTATCTAAATCTCTTATTTCAATCTACTATAAGGCAGAAAATTACAAAACCTGGCTCTATTTCATCTCAAAATGAAAAATAGCAAAACAAAGCTTATGATTGTTTTTAAACATCTCTCATTCCAATTATCATTACGTAAAAAAGAAAGAAAGAAAAAGTTCCGGGGGAGGGATTTATTTTTCATTAAAAAAAAAAAAAAAAAAAAACTATAAATGTATTTCTTTTTAAAGCAAAATTATTATTTATTTACTATTTATCTATACATGTATTGATTGATTGATTGAATGATTGCTTTTACTTTTGGGGTGAAATGTCACCTACATGTTTTTATTCATCTAATATTTGACTGCTATGATACTTACCGATGAAGTTATGTATGGATGGATGTCCCCAAATCCAACACTACATACTGTTGCAGTGACAAAGTACAAGCTCATTAAATACAGCTGCTGGAAAGTAACAGTATCTGAAAGAACAAAAATCAAAAAAATTTTTGAACACATGATTAAATAAACAGATTTATTTTAATTTACTAGACATATGAAAAACATGATGAATAAAATATGTATTAGTTTCAATTGTTAAAGGTCTGAAGAACAACACTTACCAAAATCAACATCAAATGAGGTGTCCAAGTGTGTCACCCAGGACAATGGTGTACAGTTGTGCTTTATCACTGGTAATAAATAATCACTCGTGTTTCCATAAAAGTCTGCTAAAGGGCATGCACTTGCAAAGACAATACAAGTGCTGAAGTGCACAAAAAGAGTAAAATATAAGAACAACTTCAAAAAACAAATGATGTTTGTTTCTGACGCAATGTTAGCCTGCAAGAATGAAAATACAAAGAGAATGCGATATAACTGAAAAATATGTGGAATCCTTAAGCATGCATAAAGATGCAGTGCTTCATTACTGCCATAAAATCCATTCTCACTAAATGGTGAAATCATAATCCAACCCACAAGTTCCCAAGGAAAGCAGGTTATGAAATCCATAAGGAACCCGGTTTTGATATAATGATATGCTGTTTCCACAGTGTCAACTTTGAGATCATTGCCTTCATAGAAAGCAAAATGCATGCGGAGATAGATGTCCACCCAACAAAACAATCCAAGTATGTAACAAACAATCCACAGCTCCATTCTGAAGTGTAGAAATGTAAAAAGCAACGAGGAAATGATGCTGACGGTGACAGCTAACATGCTCCGGAAAAACTCCCATCTGACATAAAATTCGCTGCTGGGCAGAATGGATCTCCTGCAACAAAATGAATGAAGACGGGAAATACTGTGATGCTTACTAAATTAGGCTACGTTCACACTTGAAAGCCTTCCGCTTTTTGCTTAGATCAGATTTTTTTTGTATAGCTGTTCACATTGTTGTTTTAAATGTGGCCAATATCAGATTTCCAGTGTGAACAGATCATGGTTCTGAACTGACCTGCATGCGCAAAAGAACGCTACAAATGGGGTTGCCAGGTTTTTACCACAAAATCCACTCAATTACTTCTCAAAACTAGTCCAAAACTAGCCTAATCACATTCCGTGGGGTATCCCAGTAAAAATCGTGTTCCGGGGGTTAGATATCACAGTAACGTGGTCGCTTCAACCCACGGAGTTGCAAAACAACCTGCGGCAACAGTGAAACAGTGAAAACTTGGCAACACACACAGCGCACTGTCATACAGAAGTAAACACGGAGGGCATTTATTTATAGTGTGATCTACCGCGGAAGCCAGCGAAATTATGTTCAGGCAATATGTAAAATAAAGACAATAACGTGACATTACAAAACATTTGACCTGTATCGGATTTAGTATCACATATGGAAATGGCACTAATTGGAAATGAAAAAATCAGATTCCAGATTTGGGCCACATTTACCTGCAGTGTGAACATAGCCTTAGGGTGCTCAAAATCACTGTAGTCGTTGAGTTAAAATAAAGTAACAAAAATGTTTTACATTTTCAATCATTTTAAGAAAAATACTAAAGCTTCCAAGTTTGAGGTTTCTTCCTGATGTGAGGTCATTATTTTTTAGAGAACATTTTAACTGTATCAGTATAATTAAAACATCACAGTAGCACTGCATTTACCTCATTAAGAAAATGGATGGGCATGTCCTCAAGAAGAAATATATAATGTGTTCCATTAAAGTGCTGTAGAGACAAAAACAAGAATAGTTCGCCCACACCATTTACTCACACTCATGACAGAATTTTCATTTTCATGTTCAATGCAATGAAATATATATATGTGTGTGTGTGTGTGTGTGTGTTTGTGGACTTCCTGTCATGTGTTTTGCTTTGTAATTCATGTTGATTAAGTTTCCCCGGTGTTTCCCATTTTACCACGCCCCCTTGTCCCTTTCGTCCTTAACCCCTTGACTAAGGGTGGGTTGCACCAATAAAGATTAAATTAAGCAAAGTTTAGAGCTAATCCAGGATTTGTTGATCTGGGTTTTATTATAAATCAAGTTGTGTTGCAAAACAACAAATTAACAAATCAGGGATTAGAATTCTAACCTGTGATTAAGGCCCTGTTTACACTAGTGCGTTTTTGTTTTAAAATGAAAACGATCCTCGTCTACACTGGAGTTTCCACAGCATTTAGGAAATATAGGAAATATACTGTCTTTATAAACTGCTACGTAGAGAGACCATTAGAATAAAGGGCTGATCAAGCAGGCAATGAAAACATTGTGGCAATGCGTATGGATTTCATAAGACTGTAAATATATTTATAGTATCAATTAATGGAGTAATATGGCAGCATAACATGATAAAACAACTGAGATAAGAAAAAACAACTGGCATGATTTGTGGAGTGACTATCTCCGCTCTTGACAGTGCTGCACTATCCGTTTGATCGCCGCCCAGCAGCCACGCGTGGAGTGGGCATAAGAATTTTAATTGTAGGTGCACTTTATTTTATTTAAACCTTCTCACCTGTAAATTTAAAGTTAATCCCTAATTGAGATTTAGATCTGAGTTTAAAGTTATGGAGCAACAGGATTAAAGTTAATCTGTCTTAAATATAAATTAAATCCAGGATGAAAATAGTGGTTTAAATGTAAACATGCTTATTTTTAAACAAGTTTTAAGTTTGGTGCAACAGAATTATTAGATAAACCTTGATTTAATCTAGATTAAATCTTAATCCTTACAGCTTTTAGCTGTTGCGGTGCGATGTGACAACGGTCGCGTCTGGTGTAGACATGGTCTAGAGATTAGGTCGTAACAGGTGAAAGAATGTGAGATAAAAACTATTTAATATTTGACTTCTGTTATGTCAATAGAAATGTTAAATGGCCAACAACAGTGATGCAAACTATTCCTTTTTTTTTTTTTTTTTTCATTTTAAAATGAAAATAGCTTATATTTAAGTGATTCGTGTAATATAATTAAAATGGACGAAACAAGAAACAGAGCCATTTTCAGCATGTTACACATACGATTAAGCATGAATGTGCTTATTTTAACATAAAAACATTATCCACAAGTAGTTAAAATGCATTCATGTAAATTCTAGTTCTGTCATGACAACTCTCAGAGTGTTTGGCATGGTAATGGATATGACAATGTTAATATGTTCCATCCTGGCGGAATAGATCTACTACGCTGCTGCTGCTGCAGAGCAAGTACGGGACTTGATACTGCCAATACATACACAACACACTGCTGTGAAACTATCAGCTTTTGCCATTTGGAGTTCCATGATAGAACTTTGTTTTTCTTTCTTCCCTTTAAATACCTTAATTCTTTAGTTCCTTTAAATGAAAAGGATAGTTACATTACATTTTATGAACTATATCATTTACATAAAAAGCAAGTTATTAACAGTTGTACATGATGGCACTGTATACATTTTCACATCACCAAAATAACTTTCTGCTTACTTTGGCCTCTCTTTGAATTGTTTCATTTCAATGGTCTCCACCTCTGATCCAGCATACATTGGAATGTTTCCAAAGTCCTCCACATCTAAAATATATATATATGTAAATTCTCAGTAGGTAAAATAAGATAAGGGTTCGGCATTGGCTGGTTCCAAATCCTTACAGCCTTTTCACACCAAAATTTTTTTTTTTTTTTTAATAACCATGGGTTATGTCACGATCGTGGATTATGTCACGATTGCCCTGGTTGTCCACTAGAGGGCACTCCACCCCAGACTACTGCTACTCAGCAATGGACTTCATTTCCCATCATCCTCTGCCTGGATTCATTATCACTGATTGTCCACAGCTGTTTCACATTAGCTCATTAGCTCTGTCTATAAAAGCCTGGTTCACTCAGGGTGCGTTCACAGTTGTCATGTTTGGTTCGATTAAAACTAACCCTGGTGCGATTGCTCTGTTAGTGCGGTTCATTTGAGCATGTGTGAACGCTGCCATCCGAACCCTGGTGCGCACCAAACAAGCGGACCGAGACCGCTGAAAAGATGGGTCTCGGTCCGCTTCCAAACGAACTCTGGTGCGGTTCGAATGATATATGAACGCAACACGGACCAAAGACATGTAAACGAACCAAAAACAGGAAGATGATACCCTAAAAAAGACAGAATCCTCACGCATATGGGATTTTCGTCATAGTCGCGAGTTTGCCCATCACAGGCATCAGACGCGCGTCTCCTCACAGCAGATCGTTTGTGTGTGACGGATGGATTCCCGCCGCTGTTTTGACTCCTTTACACATTTTATAAGCTCTTCACATGTTCCCAGCTGGCCAAAATACCATCATGTGCAGGCTACACACAAACAACAAGCTCATCTACCTCAGCACACAGCTTGTTTTGGATGTTCGGTAAGTTCCGTCTCAGAATTGGCAATACGTCATAAGATCCGACCAATCAGGTTGTTAACGTATCCCTATGCCTTTAGGTTCGGTATCTTTTGGTTTGGTAATAAAATTGCCAATCTGAACGCTAATCGGACCAGGACTAAATTTTTTTTTTCTTCTTTGGTCTGGACCAAACGAACCGAACTACAAGTGTGAACGCACCAAGTCTTGTTTTTGATTCTCTGCCTGGTCTTTACATCTGCCCTTATCTCAGTTATTGTTTGGATTGCTCTCCTGTGTTTGACCTTTGCCTGTTTTGACTCTGTTTTTAGATTACCCTCTAAATAAAGACTGAAATTGGTTCCTCAACTATTAGTGTATCGGCGCAGTGTATGACAGGTTATTTTTTCCATGGTTGGGTAGTTTTTGTGTTACCCAGCTTTTGGATTAGTGGCTGGGGCAATCTCACTGACAGTTTAAAAACAATATACCCTTTCCCCACCCACCATCCGACACAACAACCCAGCGGCGACATTACTACAACTTGACAGCTTTTGGTCAGCTGTGTTTGCAAGCATTAGTCAGAAATCAAAAAGTATCTAAATCCATTAGCTACAGTGAAGCCCAAATGAATATTATGAAGATTAGTTTAGTCAGATTCACTGATTCATAACAATAGGAAAGAGTTCAGATTCAGAAGATATATACTTTATGGTAATTAGTTACTGAAGTAAAATAATAAAGCAAAAAAGCAAAACATAAGAGTTATGTCTCTCAAAATACTCACAGCATTTTGACTTCTTGGAATATCTACGGCCATGAAATGTCAATGGGTCTTTTTGATTCTCTACAGCATCAGATTCTTGGTCTTTGAATTGCCTTTTCTGTACTTTCGCTACAGTCTCCGTTAATGTCTTGCAGCATTTTGACTGGAATTCTTCAATTTGCCTAAAGGATTGACAATTTCCTCATAAAATATTCTTTAATGTAAACAGAGATTTTACTCTAATATTTCAATTGTTTGAGTTTATAAAACATACCTTTTAAAAAGGGGATGTTTCTCAAGAAGTACTCTGACCTTGTCAAAATCAATTACTACAATTTCACAGCATGTCATAGCCTGTACTGTCAATGTGGATTGTTTTCCAAACAAAAAACCTGCCTGCAGAAAAAAAGTAAAGAAAATTTGATAATAACCAAGGTTCTCTAAGCAAGAGAACAAGACACTCTTAAGGCCCCTTCACACCATGAACGATAACTATAATGATAACTATATTTGCGTCCACACCAAGGAACAATAACGGTCTGTTTATTCTAAGCTAATGCGCTGCAGTTTCAAAGTGTGTACAACATGTTTTTGCTGTTCTTGTTGCATTTACACGGCTTTAACCAGCAGATATCCTCAGCATGCTATGTTTCGAGTGAATAGCTAGTGTAATCGATCTAATCTAACAGTGAATTTAGCTGACAAAGTCAATATAGTGGAATAAAAACAACGCCTAGTCTTTTTCGCTGCAACTTCAAAGGAAGCAAGACAATGTTGTCGAAACTAGCGATGGATACCTGAGGTAATTTTATGTTACACTGTTTGCTAGCCTGGCATAATGATCTCGTCATTAATACTTCTCACCATTTATTCCTAGGGTATGACCAATTGTTTTCCATATATCCAATTGCTTATTGGATATATGAAAAATTTCTTAAACCAAGCTTATGCCAGTTCCCTTTCATATCAGACACTTTTTACTGCATCAGCTGTGGGAATATCACACAAATGTATACAGTATACTGTATGTATGTTGAGACACACCTCAAAAAGCAGGACATAAGAGTTATTTGCCAATAAACTGGCATGATTTTATCTAGGATTTTATTCAGTTCACATTGCATCAGAAACTGATGCAGTGTCAAAAAGACTGATATTAAACTAAACCAAAATTTTTAAGTATTACCTCTCCAAAATACATTCCTTTGTGATAATGTCCAACAACTTCTGAAAGGTCATCATTTAAACACTATAAAATACATATAAAAATGTAAATTATTACTCAACAACGATTAAATCAAATTATGAGCTGTATTTTAAAACAAAGTTATTTTTTCTTATGAGTGTTACAGAGTTTTACTGTCTATTGCAGTAGTCAACCAAAATGCCTATTACCGCCACGGGTACCGCTGCTGCAATGCCACACCGTTAAATAAAACCCTGTCACATGTGACATTTGTTTATGAGGGACAGTTTGCAACATTGCTCAGTAAGGCTGTAATTCTTACATTTTTACTTGTAAAAGAATATAAAATTAAATAATTTACTGGTAGTAATAATAATACCAATAATAATATAGCATTGCAATATTTAATCTTGGATAATTATTTATCATATAAATGCTTAATGTTCCAGCTATTTGACTTCTGTTGCAGTGAAATATTACAGTGACAGCAGTGCATGAAGTGTGCTTACTTTTAAGTCTGCTTACTGTATAGTACCAGCCAGATAAGGTGTGCATTATAAATTAAACGATAGAAAAGGTGGATTACTCTGAATGGGAGTAATATAGCCAAGTTTTCTAACACATGATTTACTTTGTCAATATTGTGACCAAATTACTGTGACCAAATAATTTGAAAATAAAATGTTTGAAACTACATTTAAAAATTCACTCAGGTCACGCATATTCATTATCTGTCCTTTTTGACACGTTGATTCCCATACAACACAGAGCTAACATGCAGAAAATTATAGTGTTCATGAATTAAGAAATTGTTGATCACATTTTATTAAATTGTTCCTTTGTAAATGAATTAAGAAATTGTTGATCTTTTTTTTTTTTTAAATCATTCCTATAGCCTATTAGTTAAAACGTAAGAACATAGTACCAATTAATTCGTTCTTATGATTTGAAAAATTAAGAAACAAATAAGTAGGCTAAAAGGCAGCCACAATTTAACTAAAGCAATGAAATTAAAACTCAGGAATAATTAGTCCAATAAAATGTCCTCATGTTTCAACAAAAGTGAATGATTAAAAGAGTGGTGCAGGTATGACGTCAGAACCTGAAAGACTAATTCGCTGCAGGTTTCTTTGAGATTTTCTTATGAGGTTTATAATGGGGTTTTCAAGTTAAAATTTAGGTCTGTGGTAAACACACACCCATACCGAAGACATGAATTTCGAAGCAGTTGTGTTTATTTTTGGAAACGTATGTTTCTAATAAGTAACTGGATAAGAACATTTGGGGTGTGAGTCAAGTTATATTTCCCCCAGACCTCCAAGGCTCCCTTGGGGTTTAGAGTCGGAGTGATGAGAGTTACTGGGCACACTGAGTTATACCCTGCTCTCATTTTACTCCCTTTGGAGCGGCAACATCGAAAGTTGTAGCCTGAAGGGCTAATTACTGAGGTTTTAATGCCTTGCATGCTCCCTTTGGTAAGCTGCTCTTTAGGATACCCCTTTGGGTTTAGTAAAGTGAACTGAAGGCACTAGTCCTGGGCATGAGCTGTTTTTGATTTTCTGATCTCAATGTCTGAAAGGGTTATATGAAGTCAGTAAATTTGCAAAATGAGGGGCAGCCTGATTATTTAAAGACATGTATACAAGTCAAATTTGTCATTTTAATTCTAAAATGGACTGGCAGCCAAGAGCAGAAAAGCATTTCCCTCCCATGGTACCCGTGATGTAGAAATAATTTGACACATTTCATCCCAAGCCTCTGTTGCTATTTCCAAAGTGTAATTTTAGAGCTAGTTAACGTCATATAAGAGCTAGAGCTAGAGAGATTAAGAGTAATTGGCAGAATCTCTACTACTAGCGAAACTATGTTTAACTGAATCAAAAACAGCAATATTACCTCCTCACTAGTAAGAAATGTCACATAGCTTTTTTTCATGTAGCTAATACCAATGTATTATTTTGCTTGTCAAAAGAGCAACCAGTGTTTCTCAAACCTGTCCAGGGAACCTCCCACCACTGCACATTTAGATGTTTACCTCATCTAACACAACCTCAACTCATAAGCTCATTAGTAGAGAGTACAAGACATAAACTGGGTGTGACCAATGAGGGAGACATCCAGAATGTGTAGTGGTGGGCGGTTCCCTGAACAGGTTTCAGAAGAACTCATAATGGATGCTATTGTTGCACAGATTATAATAATAGATTAGTTTTGTACTTCTTAAATAACATTTTACATTACATTTACATACACCTGATATATTGTTATTCTTATCAATTATCAGCACAAATCAATGGTTTATGAAATTTAGTGTTCAAAACTGTTGATTTCTCAGCCAGATATGATGCCAACTTTACCAAAATGTGTGTTTTGGTAAAACAAAGAGGTTTAGTTTGTGTTAGATTTAATTTCAAAACCTACCAACATAAAACTAAGATATACATTTTTATAAAGAAATCAACTTTAAATGCTCACCTGACATGATCCTCTCAGAATGCAAAATAGTTCTCTTGTGAGAGTATTAGTGTACTGGATGATTTCCCCTTTAGGAAAAAAGTACAAAACTGAAGTTAAAGCAAGGTCCAGCATAAATGACTGTCCAGCTTCTGCGAAGTAAGGAATCTGTAAAGAGGAAAAAAATGGAATTAATGAACCAACCCTTCCTGATCAAATATTCTTTGGCAAAAGAGTAAAATAATTCTTGCCCCTCAATTATCCAGATTGAAATTCAAGGCTGTTTCTATACTTGTGTTTAAATTAGGGTATGATCACTATTATAATTAAAACGTCTCGGTTACGTATGTAACCCTCGTTCCCTGAAGGAGGGAACGGAGACGTACGTCAGTAGTGACCGACGAATTGGGATATCGCTAGAGAGCCCTATCAGCTTCGAGTGAACTACAACAGGCCAATGAAGTTGGCGTGCGATATTTGCATAATGCGCACCGCCCCCGCCAGGTGGTATAAATAGGGGAGCAGATGCAATCGCACTCTGTTTTTCGCTGAGGAGACAACCTAGTCTGCACTACAGCGAGGGTACAGCAACTGTGGCGACGGGACGTACGTCTCCGTTCCCTCCTTCAGGGAACGAGGGTTACATACGTAACCGAGACGTTCCCTTTCAGTCGGTCACGTTCGACGTACGTCAGTAGTGACCGACGAATTGGGATCCCAAATAAAGCGCCACAGTATGAACCCCTTCCAGTGCCCAGCGCAAGCTCTAGCCACCCGGCGCACCAGTGGGACGGGGAAGGGGGCGAGCTTACGCCGAGAGAGTCTACTGCTGTTCCGATATACCCACTAAGTAAACTAGACTACACTGGGGAAGCAAACCCGTAGGGGACGCTGCGGAGACCACTACCCACCTGTAGGGGAGGAATTTACGTGGAGAGTACACATATGGACTGGCCGTGGGCAGTACGCATATGGAGTCCCTGGGATGGCTCCACCTGGGTAGGGGGGAGACTCATCTGACAGGTGACAGCAGAGCTGGCTCTGCTAGGGAAAGACACGGGCTCGCCATAGGGAGTTGACCGTGGACAAATACACACATGGGACCGCTCACGTGGAGGGGTCACGACATGTGGAACCCAGCCAAACGTCAACGTCGGTGACGGAGGTTTGGCCTGGCATCAGACACTCCGCAATGTCCGAGCCGAAGGGGGAGGCGGAGGAACTCGACAGGGTTCGCCAAGCGGGGAACTCGACTGGAGTAAAAAGGATGCACGTATCCGGCCCAGGGGGCGGGAGTGGCATTGCAAGCCGACACTAGAACGGGCTCTTCGCGTCTACCGGCTGGTGGAAGCGAGTACACGGGAAGATACCGGTTCTACACGAAGGCTATAGAATCTAGCGAACGTGTTAGGTGTCGCCCAGCCCGCAGCTCTACAGATATCTGTCAGCGAGGAGCCGTGCGCCAGCGCCCAGGAAGAGGCCACTCCTCTGGTGTAGTGGGCTCTCAACCTGAGCGGGCAAGGCACGCCCTGGGACTCACACGCCAGGGCGATGGCGTCCACTATCCAGTGGGCCATCCTCTGCTTGGAGACAGCCTTTCCCTTCTGCTGGCCTCCGTAACAGACAAAGAGCTGATCTGAGGTCCTAAAGCTTCGCGTTCTGTCCACGTACAGGCGCAGAGCGTGGACGGGAGAGAGCAAAGCTAGGGCTGGGTCTGCCTCCTCCGAAGGCAGCGCTTGCAGGTTCACAACCTGATCTCGAAAGGGAGTGGTAGGAACCTTGGGCACATATCCAGGCCGGGGTCACAGGATAACGTGAGAGTCACCGGGCCCGAATTCCAGGCACGATTCGTCAACCGAAAATGCGTGCAGGTCCCCTACCCTCTTGAGCGAGGCCAATGCAACCAGGAGGACGGTCTTTAGGACAGTACTTTTAACTCGACTGATTGCAAAGGCTCGAAGGGACGACCCCGGAGAGATGTAAGAACCAGGGTCAGATCCCAAGAGGGTACAGAGGGGGGCCGGGGAGGATTAGTCTCCTCGCCCCCCTCAAGAACCTGACGATCAGATCGTGCTTCCCTAGCGATTTACCATCAACTGCATAGTGATGTGCGGCGACAGCGGCAACATACACCTTGAGGGTGGAGGGAGACAGCCTTCGCTCCAGGCCCTCTTGCAGAAAGGAAAGCACGGTTCTGACCGAACATGATCGGGGGTCCTCTCGCTCTGGTTGAGAGGAACACCATTCGACGAATAGGTTCCACTTCAGCGCATAGAGGTTCCTCGTAGAAGGAGCTCTAGCGGAAGTGATGGTGTCTGCGACCGCTTGCGGGAGATCACTCAGAACCTCCGCGTCCCGTCCAGGGACCACACATGGAGTTTCCACAGGTGGGGACGCGGGTGCCAGAGGGTGCCCCGTCTCTGAGTCAGGAGGTCCTTCCTCAGAGGAATGGGCCAGGGAGGTGCTGTCGCGAGGAGCGTGAGGTCCGAGAACCAGGTCCGAGTGGGCCAGTATGGAGCCACTAACAAGACCTGCTCCTCGTCCTCCCTGACTTTGCACAGGAGCTGTGCGAGAAGGCTCACTGGGGGAAAACGCATATTTGCGTAGGCCCCGGGGCCAGCTGATTGCCAGGGCATCCATGCCGAGCGTGCCGCCGGTCAGGGAATAGAACTGGCAGTGGGCAGTCTCCGGGAGGCGAACAGATCTATCTGTGCCTCGCCAAAGCGCTGCCAGATCAGCTGGACCACCTGGGGATGGAGTCGCCATTCGCCCGGAAGCGGAGGCTGCCGTGAGAGCTCGTCGGCTGCACGGTTGAGCACGCCTGGGGCGTGAATGGCACGAAGCGACCTCAGATGCTTCTGACTCCATAGCAAGAGATGGCGGGCGAGTTGCGACATACGGCGGGAGCGTAGACCACCCTGATGGTTGGTGTACGCAACGGCCGCAGTGTTGTCCGAGCGGACCAGTACGTGCTTGTCTGTCAACAGCTCCTGGAAGCGGCCCAGTGCAAGACGTACTGCTAGCAACTCGAGGCAATTGATATGCCAATGCAGTTGGGGCCCCGTCCACAGACCCGATGCTGCATGCCCGTTGTACGTGGCCCCCCACACCGTGGCAGAGGCATCTGTGTGGACCACAGCATGCCTGGACACTTGTTCGAGGGGAACTCCAGCCCGCAGGAACGAAGAGTCTGACCACTTGGTGAGGGTGCGACGGCAGTTCGGTGTCACGGGGACACGGAACGTACCGCGCTGCCACGCCCATCTCGGGACCCGGCCGCGGAGCCAGTGTTGAAGCGGCCTCATATGAAGCAATCCGAGCGGCATGACTGCGGCTGCGGATGCCATATGCCCCAGGAGCCTCTGAAAGAGTTTCAGTGGGGCCGCCGTCCTGCGCTTGAGCGTACTCAGGCAGGTCAACACTGACTGGACGCGCTCCTCAGAGAGGCGCGCGGTCCAGGCGACCGAATCCAGTTCCCTACTGAGATAAGAGATCCTCTGCCCGGGGGAGAGTTTGCTCTTGTCCCAGTTGACCCGAAGACCCAACCGACTGAGGTGAGCTAACACCATGTCCCTGTGTTCGCACAACTGCTCCCACGAGCTGGCCAGGATGAGCCAGTCGTCGAGGTAGTTGAGATGCGAACGCCCTGTTCCTTGAGCGGAACAATGGCCGCCTCCGCAACCTTCGTAAAGACGCGGGGCGACAGGGCCAGCCCGAAGGGTAGGACTTTGTACTGATATGCCCGACCCTCGAACGCAAACCGTAGGAGTCTGTGACGAGGCAGAATCGAGACATGAAAGTACGCGTCCTTCAGGTCGATCGCTGCAAACCAATCCTGGGGACGGATGCATTTGAAAATGCACTTCTGCATAAGCATCTTGAACGGCAGCCTGAGAAGGGACCAATTCAGGACACGCAGATCCAGGATTGGCCGTAGCCCACCGCCCTTCTTGGGTACAATGAAGTAGGGGCTGGAGAACCCTGACTTCAAATCGGCTGGAGGGACCGGCTCGACTGCATCCTTCGCCAGGAGGACAGCAATCTCCGCCCAGAGAACAGGTGCATTGTCCAGGGACACACGAGTGTAATGGACACCCCTGAACACCGGGGGACGCCGGGCGAACTGAATCGCATAGCCGAGTCTGATGGTACAAATGAGCCAGCGGGACGGGCTGGAAAGCGCTAGCCAGGCTTCCAGACACCGAACCAGCGGGACCAAATGGACCAGACGTACCGGGCGTGGGGCAGCGAGGTAGAGTGCTGGACCCGACTCGGACGGCATAGCGGCCCGTAGTGTGGTCAGACTCTGCAAGGTGGCAGTGTGAATGGGAGACGGCACATGGGAGGCGGCCTCGACCAACACACTGGAACCTGCTGGCGAAGTGAGAGGGGGCTGAGAGTGGCGAGGTGGGGCCTCGCGCACTGCCAGCCGCGCCCTCTTGGGACCTGGAGGGTCAGAAAACAGTTCTACTCCGTGGGCACCGCTGGTCTCCGGAGAGCCAGCGGCGGAACAAACCAAAATTCTCCACCCGGCCCTCCTCCGGGGAGGGAGCGATGCGGGCATCGTCTCCCGAAGAACTGTTTACCTCAGCTCCAGGTCACCAGTTTCTCCAGGACCGCTTCTCGCTAGCCAAGTGGCTTGGCTGCGGGCTGAGCGGGCTGGATTTTAGGCCAGCTTGTGAGATGAGAGCATTGAGAAAGCGTACTTAGACGATGACACACCTCTGCAAGGCTAGCCAGGGGTGTTTCCGGACCACCATGGTAGACATTGTCTGGCCAGGGGCCTGCGCTATGACTTGCATCATGCGTAGCTCAACCCCGACTCAGAACTACCCATATGCAATGAGTGCTTTGGCCTTCCACAGACTTGCCGGGGGCCAAGACCCATGCAGGGCAGAGGTGGTGTGCCCGTAGCACTGCCACCCCACCACAGAGGGTAGTGAGAGAGAAAAAACTTTTAATGCAGATATGACCCTTTTGGTGTTCCATATTTGGCACCAAAAAAGGCTTCCAAACTGCCAAGTTTTTCATGCACGTCCAGGCTAAGACAGGGGGCGGGGCAAGGCGAGTACGCGTCACACCACGCCCCCAGGGGCCCGGGAAAGCATGGTCGTTAACTCTGAATCTGATTCAGCATGAGCACATCACAACCGTGGGACGCTCAGCCTCATCTTCATGTCCAGAGCCCAACAACCCTCTCTCCAATGTAGCAGTCGACATCTGATCCTCTGCTGGAGCCCTGACTAAGATGCTAGGTCCCCCATGAGAAGGACCAGCAATCCACCCAGAAGCTACCAGCCATGTGAGAGAGTGAACGTGGTCGTCTAACTGAACGACACACGGCGCTGAGCGCCGACGTGGCCATGTTTTTACCAAACATAAACCACCCACGAACACAGTCACAGCATGTTTGCGATGCGCTAGAGGAGTGGGGGGCCCACGGAGATTGGCTCGGCAGGTAATGCCCCACTGTGATCCTCTGGTCACCCTGGCTTATTCACCAAAAGTAGTACTTTTCTGATTCAGAAAGAGAAACTAGATCGGGGAATAGGTGAGGGGACTCCACCTCGTTTGAGGCACTCGAGTCTCGACCACGCATCTAGAGCGCCGAACAACGCGCTGGGTTGCCATGGCAACGCGCGCTGTCAGCCGGCAGCTCGACGGCACACGGCGCGCTGAGCGCTCAAGCCCTTACGAGAAAGGCAAGACGAACAACGCGCCGACGTGGGCATGCTCTCTTTTTTTACAAGAGAATATGAACCACCCACAAACACAGTCTCAGCACGCTAAGCAGACATGAGAGAAAGTGATTGTGGCCGTCAGTGAGGATAGGAAACGACCGCCTCCAGAAACGCACAGACAGAATGACGTCTTGAAAAAGACGCAGTGTCTGTCTGTGAAGCTCTTTTAGAAGCTCTTGTTCTTTGTGCCGAAGCACACAGGGAACAGCCGCGATGTGACTGCAGGTACACTTTTCACTCCCTGAGTCACACACACAGAGGAACCGGCCCAAATCGCAAACCAACGGGGCAAATAATGCTGTGAAAACAGCAGTTGAGAGCTGTATAACAGCTCGAGAAGCTCACTCTGGGAAAGCTCGCGGCCTCGCTGTAAGGTGCCATAAAGCCAGCACTGTAGAACAAAAGCTCTTCAAAGGCTTGCGAAGTCACTCTCAGACTAACAGCAGGAACACACAGGTTGGCTCCGAAGCGAAAGACAGAGTGCGATTGCATCTGCTCCCCTATTTATACCACCTGGCGGGGGCGGTGCGCATTATGCAAATATCGCACGCCAACTTCATTGGCCTGTTGTAGTTCACTCGAAGCTGATAGGGCTCTCTAGCGATATCCCAATTCGTCGGTCACTACTGACGTACGTCGAACGTGACCGACTGAAAGGGAACACACAACATCTTGTGGTTAAAAGGTGGAAAGCTGCCTTTGCGTCCCATGCGACCCAGCCATTTTTTGATTGTTTCATATAATAAATAATTTTGTGCTATGAAACACATAAAGGCAATAAAAAAATAATTAGGATACATAAATACTCCATACGTGTCACGGTTAAGCAGTGTATGAATAAATGAGTCTGTGAATGAATTTCACAAATCAACTTGTGTGCTGTAGTGTTGTACTGTAGCAATTTTTATGAATCTGCTTTGATCAACACATGCAGCCTTATTCACAAAAGCCTTAGTACTAAACCTGAGTTCACAGGCAAGCTAGGCATGTATGATCAAAATAAATGAAGATTATAGTGGAATGGTCAGTTGAAGTGCTTGTGAACTGAGGATTATTACAAATTGAATAAGCCCAAAAACTACACATGTAAATATTTATTCGAATTATGATTTATTCTTATCAAAGAAGTGAATGACACTTAAAACCTGTGCAAGGGGTTACAAAGCAGTCACGTGGTTGTGTGTGAAAATGGAGCTTCGGATGTCACAGATCACGTGGTTATGGCAAAACAAATCAAGTTCCAGTACAGTGCTTCACTGTGAGATGTTTTTTTTTTTTTTATACAAGCTTCAAAGCCTCGGTGTCAAACGTAACATCACTACATTAAAGGACATACAGTACATTTCATATATTTCATCAACTATGTTTGTTTGACGTGCTATGCATATATATAACCCATACAATGTTTTTTTATATATATTATTTTTAAAAATAGAGACAGTTAATGGTTTTAAAAAACAAAAACAGGGTACTTTTTGAAATCATTTAAAAAATACCGACCTGTGAAAGAAGCTCCCCTCTCTCTGCCATTACGATACTCTGTTTAAGTTCATCTGGCAAGTCATACATTAAAAATTTTCCTCCTGGGAAAGCTTCACCTCTGAAGAAAAATAAATAAACAAGGCTTTAAAAAAAAAAAAATCTAGTCATATCCAGGCATAAGACAATTGTTTGTAAGTAGCAATGACCTTTGACACAGCACACACTGAAAGTCACTTATTTGTCAAAGTTGTGTTCCTAAAATCATCTACTTAAATTAAAAGTACAGATATTCTATTAAAATATCACTTCAGTAAAAGTGATAAGTACTCTAATGTAGGGCTGCACGATTTGGAGAAAAAAATCTAATTGCGATTTTTCTGGTTAAAATTGCGATTTAAAATGCGATTTTATAAAACAAATGAAAAAAAAAAAAGATAAACAATACCAGGCTTGTTTTGCTTGTTTGTAGGGCTGCACAACTTGGCTCGAAATTTTGTGCTAATATATCATTTTGACTAATTATTTTTATTATTATTATCATTATTGCTAAATAAAAATATTAAACCAAATAAGAAATATTACTGTTGTAATAACTTTCATTATTAAAGTATTTAGCATTAGTATTTAATTATAAATATAACTATAATAATTAGAAAATAATATTTAAAACTTACCTGTTACCTGTTAACATGCAAGCAGTATGTCTATAAATCATTAGAAAGGTCTAAGGATTTATTATCAAATATTATATTATTATGATAAAAATCTGTCTCAATAATTTCTTTATTTTTGTCAGGAGGTATGCAAAATCAAAAATGGAGTCCATGTATTTAATATGAACTACGTGCCTCTTATGCATCCACTGTGGAAAAAAACCCTGTACACTTATGTACGCTGGAGAAAAACATATTGATTATATGTTCCCCTCAAAGTTCTTTAGAGAGAGTTTTTGCTCAAGTTGCTCACAGTTTTAATGTTTGTGTTATAAAACAAATTAGAGGCATACTGATATTTGGACCACAGGAGATTCATATAATTCATGACTCTGATCTGTAGGGAAGCTTTGAGTTTATGTCGCTCCATGAAGTGACGCATTTCTGAAAAAAGATTCTGGAAATTCACCCTAAGCAAAAAGAAGAAAAAGAAAAAAAGCATCAATATGTGCATAAATTGAGCTATATTACTGAATCTTGTTATCAGAAAATGTATCTGTAAAAATTAAACATTTTGCAGTGAGACCCGGTGAAGAATATTATTGCTGTACAAAGGCAAAATGCAACTGTGGTACTGAAGGTTCAAAGTTTTGAGTGATTTAAATATTTCATTTTCTCAGAATTTCAGCATAGTGATCCAAACTGTCTGTCACAGGACAGACCATAGTCCAATTTCAGTCATTCAATAAATTTCAATAAATTGCCCTTGTACTACAGTATACTTTACTATGCTAAATGAACTTTTGCTCCACAAAAAAGCATTTTGAACTAGATTAAAAATAGCATATGTAATCAAAAACATTTACCTGTTAGCATTTTCACCAGATAATGTTGCAGACATTTGGCTAACAATATAGTTAAGAATCAGCAAGCCAAAAAGACCAACAGCTGCTGCCAGACATTGTTCAACCAAAGAGCCAGGAACGATGTCTCCATATCCTGAAAAATAAAAATTGTGTCTTAATGCTTTTGTTAACTTTGGTTTCATATTTACTGGTTCATAACAATGTAAGCATCATTTGTCTTGGTGACAAGAACTTAAAAGTACTTGGAAATTCAAATTGTGGCTATTTCATATATGTTATGAATATGATGTGTTATCTGCTTAAATCAAAACATTAATTGGGATATAATAATACGCTAAATATATTCAAAATCATAATTTATAGAGTACCTGTTATTTCTTTCAGGAAGTCACTGTCATAAAGTTTTTAAGTTTTTAACTTTAATATAATTTTCTCAGTGCAAATAGTGATAGATGCTATCCCCACTATAGGGCATTTCACACTGTTTAACCCTGTTTTATCATGGATCTAAACTCCGCTTTTATTCCCAGGTAAAAGAACATTTCACACGTGTAATTTAGAAGCAGGGTTAGCACCGCTTTTAAGATGTTAACCCCGCATTGTGATGCCAAGCATGTACAGCGTGAAATGATGCAGTGTTAGAAAGTTACAGCTATATGCTTAGCAACAAACACCTAATCGCGTGCCTCATTTTCACAGTCATAGAAATACTGTGTGTTGTATAAACAGTAGGCTGTTTGAGCATTTGAGGGGAAATGCTTATGAATAGCCAGGATTAATTGTTGAACCCAGGTAAATTATGAGAAATGTAAAGCAAGATAACCGGATTTCGTTTACTGAGTGTGAAAAGCCCTTACGTGTACATGGCAAATAAAAAGTATTTTCCTTGCAATAAATCCATCCATTAATCCATCCTTTATACCACTTGACCACTGTTACTGCTACGAGAACATGCAAACTCCATACAATAATGTTACTAGATATGTGTACCTAAAATGTAGTCAAAAATGTTCCTAACTTTGAGTTTGAAGCAATTCAAAAGAATGGCACATTTATACACACAAAGGGCCAGATTTGCTAAACGGGGCAATTTAGCGTGAGAGCGCAATTCCACAAATACGCCGATGGGAGTGGCAAGTTTTGCACATGATCTACTGCTGACGCGCTAATTAAACAACACAGACACAGTCAAATCATTTACATAATGACCAACGCAATCTAACAAGAGCAGCGCAAATTAGCGTTGGGCCGAGTGGAAAATATTTTTTTCTCTTCTACCATGCGCTTTCTGTTCTCTGCGGTTTCTCCTCCTAGCAGCAACAAATGCAGTCATGTCGCAAAATGGGTTAAGACTTTTTTGGGGGGCGTTAAATAATGGCCAAATACCAATAAATTGACGAGCACAAACATTACTAACATTACTAAATCGCATTGCGTGATTAATTTCTATACTCTCCTCCCATAAATTTTGCGCCTGAAAGGGAAACTCCTACAAGTGCATATGCAAAAAATAAATAACTCAGTCCACACCTTTTGAGCACTAATTTTGCACTGTGTGTCTTTAGTAAATCCTGACAGTAGATTTTTAACACCAAATGAGGGTTTGCGCTGGTGCAAGCTGTTAGTAAATCTGGCCCAAAGACACATAGATATATGGTACTTACCAACACTTGTGATAGTTGTAGTTGTCCAATATGCTGCATATATATACTGATCAAATTTGGACTGAGTAGATTTAAGTCCAGCATTCCATGCCCATGATTCCTCATTACAACTTAAAAGTAAATAAAAAGCTTTATTAAAACTGTTCTTTAAAATAATTCTATCACTTTTTTTTCTAGGTTAGCGCTTTAATAAAACACACTTACCTTTCTTCATGGCATGCTGACAGGTACAATAAGCCAGCACAAAAATGCACATAGAAAATCAAGATGAAGAGGCATTTTGCTATTCTTTGTTCAAATATGTTCTTATAGATGTCACATTCATTTTGAGAGAAATGCTTATAAATCTGAAACCACAATAACAATGATGAAGTATCAGGGTATCAACTCAACTACCTAACTGAACCCCAATTAATCCATACACTGGTTTTACTATCCCCACCACAAAGATAAAGTCAACTTCAAGGCTCTGCAATTATACTTTTCATTATTAGTATTACAACATATTACCAAAAAAAGAAAGAAAGAAAAAAAATTACTGTGCATAAAAATATTTAAAATACCTTGTGAATCAGAATCAGCTTGACTAGGCCAAAAATTCTCAAGTGTTCTGTACCGCCGAAAGCAAAATATATAAATTCCAAGGGTAAAACTGCAAGGACATCATAATACAAGTCCCAAGACCTTCGATACGCTTGAAATATTACTGCAAAATCTGTTACAAGTCCTGGAGAACAAAAAAGAACAAAAAAGTTTTAGGCATCAAACAATAACACTGCAACTAATTAGTATAGTAAATTTGGTAACGCTTTGGTATGGGGAACACTTAATTCACTATTAACTGTGACTTTTGCCTCAATAAATTCCTAATTTACTGCTTATTAATAGTTAGTAAGGTAGTTGTTGTAGCGTTTAAGTTTAGGTGTGCAGTAGGATTTAGGGATGTAGAATAAGGTCATGCAGAATAAGGGATTAATATGTGCTTTATAAGTACTAATAAACAGCCAATATGCAAGCTAATAAGCAACTAGTTAAAAGTGAGAATTGTTCCCCATACTAAAGTCTTACACCGTCTACACTGGACGCGAGCGGCGCGACATGTCAAAGACAACAGAATCCATTATAATCAGTGATATTATCTACACTGGATGCGGAGCGACGCAACACAACAAATTCCCGAATAATAATAAACTGTTGTTTTTATGAATTCAATTAATTTGACATGCTTTTTGATTATTAAAATTTAATGAAACAGAATCTCTTTAAAAATGGTATGAATCCAAAAAAACGAATTTGGTAAAATAAAACAGAATTTGAGAAAAAAAAAAATCATAAGGTCCTAACAATGTCATTTTTGTCAAAAAAATAAAACAAAATTTGGGGGAAAATAAAACAGATTTCATAGGGCCCTAAATATGCAATGGGTCCAGTTGAGATCAATTGATAGTCTTGATGTAGTATTTACAGAACACATGTTATTAAACAACATTTTTAAATAAATAATTTACCAAGATATTTTAAATTTGCCTTCATTACGAAAATGAACATGTAAATTAAACAGTACCATCTTCTGTAAACACACTAGTGCGGAGATTCACCAGGATGTCAAATACAGCAGCAATGTTAACCAGGCCATCAACTGAAAGGTAATAGACAGACCAGCCTCCACTGAAGAGCCCTTAACAAGCAACAACAACATTTGGTATCTGATATTAGACAAAACATTTCAAACCTTAAAAAGCCATTAAATGTACCACAGTATTTATTGAAATATTTTGATTTTACCATCTCTACTGAAACAAATTAAGTTTGTTCTACATTTCTACAATTTTGTTTTTATAAATAATGTTTTGTTATTTTTTTTCAACATGAAATATAATTATGTAAACCTCTCAACGAAAAATCAGTGCTCTAAATCAAACAGAAACATACCCTTTAGGTCTGCACTGTTGGTGAAAAAAAACACCCAAGTCTTCAGGAAAACTGAAACAGTGATGCACCAGAAAAAAAAGACCTTCCAGGACTTTACAAAAGCACTGTCAGGCTGGAAAGTTCTCTTCCAAAATATCTAGAGAAATGGACATGGCAATTAAATATTAAACGGCATAACAATTCAAATACATTTAAATCCACCAAACTCACCTCAACTTGAGGAGGCTGGTTTGAAACATGTTCCAAGGACGCGGCAAAAATCCTCCTATCCCTTGTCTATAACAAAAGTTTTGCATTCATTTAGGACATCTGTACAAATATTGGGATAATACCCTTTTACCCTAAAACAAAACTTAAATCCATTTCAAAAATAGCCAAAAGCAGTCATTGACAATGTCTGCATGCACCCTTATAATGTGATTATAATGAGATTTAGGCAATATAGTGATTAAATTTCACCTTATGTACACAATACCTTGATCAAATTGATGCGATTAAGCTCATAATCGTAGTAAAATATGTGACGTATTCTGATTTTAAATCACACCAAACATGCATGTAAACACTTACAAACACATTGCATCTCACTCCACTCTAATCAATGTGTGCATGTGCAACCGACGTACACGGATGACATTGTCATGCGCAGATTCGTAAAGATAGCGGTAAAGAAAGGCATCACATTTTTGGAGTTCATGTTGACAACGTTGTGCGACATTAATATAATGCAGTATACTGATGGTTGAAAACATTGAAAAGAAGACATTTAAGGAGCGTCACTGGGGAAAAAAAGTCCAAGACGTCCATAGAAATGTGTTTTGCATTTGATGAAGTAGATTAAAAAAGTGGCCAGTATGTGAATTCATCATTTATGCTGTGCATATGTGAATACTAGCAGTAAAAATAACCACAATTCTTAGCTAATAATCAGAATAATGAAAATTGCCTGTAAACTGGAATGAAGAGGTTTGCGTGTGTCATGTAAACATCTTACTGTGATTGCTTATGATAATAATCACATTATTGGTGCACATATAAACGTAGTCCTTCAGTCACTAACCTTAAGTTTCATGCCCTCCTTCTTTTCAAATGCAACATTTTTGGGGAGGCAGGCAACTCCACATGCTTCTCGTAGAGGACGCTTGAAATTTTGAATACGTGTCTTGGGAGTTCTGACAATCTTAGCACCAGCTTTAGAAAAAGATATGAAACTCTATTAGTGTGCCATCATTGAGAATTCTTATAGTAAAAACAAACCATCATAAATCAGCAAAAAAAAAAAAAAAAATGCTAAATGTTATTACCTTCAGGGTAGTCAGCAAAGAGTGAAAGCAATTCCTTATGTTTCAAAACGGTAATTTCACACAATGTTAGTGTTCGCACTGTAACATTTCTAGGGATATTGTACACCAAATGGGTCTGGGGGAAAAAAAACAGATAAAAAACAAATGTGTTTACAGAATATACAACTGAATTAGGTTTTCTAAAATCCTCAAAAAAAAAACAAAAAAAAAAACATACTACTTTTAATGAAAAGTGTTCACCATCTTAACAAAAAGAGATTATTATTTTTCAAATTATATATTTTCAGTTTGAAAACAAGCATTTTAGACTAAAATATTTTTAGGATATAATAATTTAGGATAGTTTTACCTATTATATTTTAGCAAATCATTTATAGATGTTAATATTGAGAACATAGATCTGAGCATTATACCTCTCCAAACAATGTGCCTGGTAGTAATTTTGCAATCTCATTCCCAGAATCCATACAAAGAACCTGAAAAATAGAGCAAATGAGTTCTTCAAAACTTACTAAATCATTGTCCTCAGATGTCCTCACAGACTTATGTTAGGCGTACCTGTAGAAGTCCATGCTTAATGTAATACAGATTTTGATTAATTTCTCCAGTTTTAGCCAGAACTTGTCCAGGACTGTACATGTAGGTTTTAAATCTCAGCGACAAAGCCCTTTTAAAGCCATGTTCTGTGTCTCTGAACATCTTGGCCTAGAAAGATGGATAACTTTAAAATAAACATAAAAAGTCTTTGCAATTGTATCAACAGTTAATCAAAAACGCTATTATGCGTTATTATGGCCTCAGATAATTTATTAGATGACTCACTTTTTTAAACAGAGATTTGTGACAACAACTTGAAACATCTGAATGCAGGACAAACGGGAGATCATCCAAGAGTCCTTGAATGACGCGACCCTTGTGGTGGTACCAAAGATAGTAATAATAGTCGTGCACCCACGACTGGATTTCCTCTGGCAATTCCATATGCCTCTTTGATTAAAAGGGGGGAAACAAAGATGAAATTACTAGTAGAAATGACAGACGGTAAACTAAAATCTTCTTATTACAAACCATGTAATGATGAACAGACTCCATTCTATGGTAAAATCTTCCTCTTTGAGCCATCATGTTGCTTATAACTGAGCTCAAACTAGACATGCTGATTCCAAAGGCAAGAAATCCAACCACCATCACAAGCGATGCAACTGTGGCCTCTTCCAGATTTGTGGCATGTAAATCTCCATAGCTGTTCAATATATTTAATGAGACAATATGATGAAATAATGTCTTTTGAAGAGTAAAGAATATATAAGGTACAGTATTTAAAAGGGATCCTTGATTTTGATTTCACTTTTTTAACTTTAGTTAGTGTGTAATCTTACTGTTTGAGCATAAACAACATCTGCAAAGTTACAACACTCAAAGTTCAATGCAAATTGAGATATTTTCTTTTACAGAAATCGCTTTTCTTTTACAGAAGGACTACGTACTGGTAACGACTGGTAGGGACTACAACGAGCTTCTTCCTGGGTTGGTGACATCACAAACCCTAAAGTTTAGTAGCCCCAGCCACTGATTCGAGCATGACAAGTAGTAGTAGGTAAATAACAGATGCTAGCTAACACTGGATCGAGCAACTAAGCAATAAACATGCCTTTGAAGAGTGCAAAATGATGTGCAGTGCCAGGTTGTGGAAAAACACAATAGCATCATTTGATTTGCAGAGAGTCAGAAATGTAAAAAAAAAATGATGCTGTGCCTTCTATATTGGCTCCGACAGGAACGGCGCAACACACTTGTGTGAGTAAAAACGTTTTTTACTCTGTCACTATTACTTTGTTACAGATCGTTTGATATGTACAAATTATGTGTACATGTCTAACCAAAATCACCAGTGACCAGTGATTTCTGACATGTAATGATTCATGTAGGCCTACAGTCAGATGTTTTTGTCTCAAAATTGTTTATTTTCAGTAAATCAAACCATTGAATAAACAGTCAACTTCACATTGTTTCTCTTAGTACGATGAAAATAATCTGTTATTTAAACTGTGATTAAATTTTATATATAGAAAGCGATCAAAGAACGCTTCCTTTACAATCACTAGAACTGTCAATCAAACAGCGTGAGTGTTCTGGACTCTCCCCAAAACTCCCGTTAGAATCAATGAATCTCTTATTTACATTGTGTTTGCACTGTTAGTTATGATGAAAGCAATTGTTAGTTTGCAGAAATCGAGTTACAATGACGAGATCACTGCATTCATGCACTCAACAACATGTCTGTGATCAGCTACATGCTCATCACTGCAACCTTTCATGGCACAATCTAAATATAATGCTATAATCAACACTTTTTACGAACAGTAAACAATGAGAACTGTAATAGTAAAAACGTGCTAAAAGTCTTTTAGGAGCAAATGTCCTTAATTGTCAATAATGTCACAAATGGATCAATTAAAAAAAGCTGCTGCATAAATCTTGCATATAATACTTGCATCTGAGTTTTATATCACTGTTTTGGATTTAAAGTTCATAAAGATATATAGTTTATAAAGATATATAGTTTAATTCCTTTTAAAGAGCCAAGGAAAAACAAAACAATTTTTTTAATATATACAGTATCTCACAGAAGTGGGTACACCCCTCACATTTTTGTAATTATTTTATTATATCTTTTCATGTGACAACACTGAAGAAATGACACTTTGCTACAATGTAAAGTAGTGAGTGTACAGCTTGTATAACAGTGTAAATTTGCTGTCCCTTCAAAATAACTAACACACAGCCATTAATGTCTAAACCGTTGGCCACAAAAGTGAGTACACCACTAAGTGAAAATGTCCAAATTGGGCCCAATTAGCCATTTTCTCTCCTCGGTGTCATGTGACTCGTTAGTGTCACGAGGTCTCAGGTGTGAATGGGGAGCAGGTGTGTTAAATTTGGTGTTATTGCTCTCACTCTCTCATACTGGTCACTGGAAGTTCAACATGGCACCTCATGGCAAAGAACTCTCTGAGGATCTGAAAAAAAAGAATTGTTGCTCTACATAAAGATGGCGTAGGCTATAAGAAGATTGCCAAGACCCTGAAACTGAGCTGCAGCACGGTGGCCAAGACCATACAGCGGTTTAACAGGACAGGTTCCACTCAGAACAGGCCTCGCCATGGTCGACCAAAGAAGTTGAGTGCACGTGCTCAGCGTCATATCCAGAGGTTGTGTTTGGGAAATAGATGTATGAGTGCTGCCAGCATTGCTGCAGAGGTTGAAGGGGTGGGGGGTCAGCCTGTCAGTGCTCAGACCATACGCCGCACACTGCATCAAATTGGTCTGCATGGCTGTCGTCCCAGAAGGAAGCCTCTTCTAAAGATGATGCACAAGAAAGCCCACAAACAGTTTGCTGAAGACAAACAGACTAAGGAACCATGTCCTGTGGTCTGATGAGACCAAGATAAACTTGGTTCAGATGGTGTCAAGCGTGTGTGGTGGCAACCAGGTGAGGAGTACAAAGACAAGTGTGTCTTGCCTATAGTCAAGTATGGTGGTGGGAGTGTCATGGTCTGGGGCTGCATGAGTGCTGCCGGCACTGGAGAGCTACAGTTCATTGAGGGAACCACGAATGCCAACAGAGCATGATCCCCTCCCTTCTGAGACTGGGCTGCAGGGCAGTATTTCAACATGATAATGACCCCAAACACACCTCCAAGATGACCACTGCCTTGCTAAAGAAGCTAAGGGTAAAGGTGATGGACTGGCCAAGCATGTCTCCAGACCTAAACCCTATTGAGCATCTGTGGGGCATCCTCAAACGGAAGGTGGAGGAGCGCAAGGTCTCTAACACCCACCAGCTCCGTGATGTCGTCATGGAGGAGTGGAAGAGGACTCCAGTGGCAACCTGTGAAGCTCTGGTGAACTCCATTCCCAAGAGGGTTAAGGCAGTTCTGGAAAATAATGGCCACACAAAATATTGACACTTTGGGCCCAATTTGGACATTTTCACTTAGTGGTGTACTCACTTTTGTGGCCAGCGGTTTAGACATTAATGGCTGTGTGTTAGTTATTTTGAGGGGACAGCAAATTTACACTGTTGTACAAGCTGTACACTCACTACTTTACATTTTAGCAAAGTGTCATTTCTTTAGTGTTGTCACATGAAAAGATATAATAAAATAATTACAAAAATGTGAGGGGTGTACTCACTTCTGTGAGATACTGTAAGATAATTTAAAAAAAAAACACTCATGTAACATACTGTGCATAGCATATAACAATGACAGTTCTCACCCTATGGAGCATAGTGTGATGGTTGACCAGTAAAGCGAGGTAGCATAGAACTCCATGTCTTTTACTCCTGTCGAATTAGTTGAAACTGTAGAAGAAAAAAAAAACATGGCATATAAATATCACCATGCATGTATCTTTAAATGCAATTAGCATAGACCCCGCCCTGAGTGAGCTGTGCACAATCCGCCATGTTTATCTCCTCACCAGAGCAATTAACAGCAGCATTCAAATAATTTATTCTTATTAAAGCTACAAAAGTTATTCAATCAAGAGCAGTGAGTGATTTTCTGTTTTTCTTTTGTTTGATTCATATTACTGGGCTCAACGCTAAGCATTTGTTCAAATTTTTACTTGCCCTGCCAAACTTTTCACTGGCCCCACCACAAAAAAGTAATAAATAAAAAAATAAAATAGGCCTAGTTATTCTTTTAATAATCAATTACGAGCAATAGCACAAATAAATACAACACAACAATCATATACAAATTAAATAAACTTTTTTTTTTTTTGAGGTTTTTTTAATGTAGGTCTAAACTAGATTTTCAGGATCAGAAATAGTCATCAAAAATGTAAAATATCATAGTCTTCACTGTATAAAACCAAATAAAAGGTCAAATGTTCCACAGTGCTCTTTGTATTGTTATAAAATAGATTGATGAATAACAAATATTTATATGTACTAGGCTATAAAACGAAAAGACATTTATTTTAAATGCAGTAAATTTTTAATGAGGCAACAACATATCATAGATAGGACAGAACAAGATAGGCTGTTAATAATCTTTTATTGCGCTAAAGTAATATGAAAGCCTCAAATATAGAGCGGCAAAACGCTTATGCGCATTCTTTTACAGGCTCCACCCTCTTAAGAAAAGGGGGTGGGGAGAAGCAGCTTATTTGCATTTAAAGACACATGCACGAAAACAGCATGTTTTTGCTTCCACTCAAAAATGGGCATTAACAACATGGTATAATTAATGATCTGTGGGGTATTTTGAACTAAAACTTCACAGACACATACGGGGACACCTAAGACTTCTTGTATTTTTACAATATATTATTATATTATTACAAGATATTCTTGTAAAAAGGGGCATTATAGGTAATTCTGATTATGCTATGTTAGCACCTTGACAAAATAGCGTCGTCTCTGAGGCATGGTACAAACATGTTACTCGCTGTAAATACACAAATATGCTGTTCACACAATGGCATTCTGGCTTTTTACCAGTGAGATGTGATGCAACGGTCAAAGCATATATATCTAGCACATATTTACAAAGAAAAAAGCAGTGGAGCTTACTGTAAACAGCGAGGAGTGATGACGTCCTCTCCATAAGAACTTTATGATTGTCCCAAAGCAGACTTCTTACGTCAGCATGTTCTAACTTCGTATGTGTTCATATTGGTAATCTTTATTCCTCATTCACACACAGCATCATACCAGTAATTTACCGGTAATGTTACAACTTCCCTTACTGTTAAATTGCCAGAACCGATTTACCAGTATTTTTGAAAAGGTCCTGTTCACAAATGATCTCTTACCAGTAATTTAATGGTAATTTACCAGCAAATACTCTGTGTGTGAAAGGGGCTAATGATTCGTTTTCTGTTGATAAAGGTATCCAAAGAGTTGCTCACTTGTCTTGAGGGTAACGCGGATTTGATGTCATTAGCTATGTTTCCATCCACCTATTTTTATGCGTGTTAATGAATGGAATTAATTTTTTCAGTTTAACACGTTAAAATATTTAATGCAATTAAAGCAGCATCTGTTTTTCCATCATAATTTGGCTAGCGTTACATTATATGATCACGGTCTTATTCACGCAAATGCTTTTAAACCATTCACACCACAAGACAAACGAGCACCACAAGACAAACAAGAACGCCCTGCCTGTGAATGTCATGTCTGTGTGACGCTTAAAGACGCGTGCCAGTATCGAGTTCTCTTTTGCACTTAAACAAACAATTACACACAGAATTATGCCAAAATGCGAGTTTGTTGAGTATCCTCATAAGAGCGGTCTTAAATGAGTTAAATTACATTTTAAATTAACTTAAAGAGTTGTGAGAAAATGAGATGTGCATCAGATCGTCATCTTAAAGAAGCCTTCCAGTCCGCTCCGATCCTGGTACACCATAATCCTGATCTCCCCTTTGTCGTCGAGGTGGATGCCTCCACCACCAGGTTCGGAGCGGTCTTATCACAACAGCAGGATGATCCTCCACGCCCCCATCCACGTGCCTTCTTCTCTAAAAAGGTATCCTCTGCGGAGCAGAACTATGACATTGGTAATTGTGAGCTCCTGGCCATCAAGCTAGCCCTGGAAGAATGAAGAGACATTGGCTGGAAGGAGCAAATCACCGCTTCGAAGTTATCATGGATCATTGGAACCTCAAAACATCTGCGTGAAGCCAAACGCCTTAACCCACGTCAAGCTAGATGGGCCCTATTCTTCACCAAATTTGACTTCACTGTCACTTATCATCCTGGCAATAAGAATGGCAGCGCTGTCACAACTTTATCAGCCCAATCCTGAATCCAGCTCTCCAGAACCCATTCTCCCTCCAGCCATGATCATCAGTCCCATCCAGTGGTCCATCGACGATCAGATCGTACGGGCTGCACGCTCAGAACATGCTCCGCCAGGAGGTCCTCACTACAAAATCTCATCTTCATTTCACGTATAACTCCTAAAACCAAACACTGAACCTTGTCTTCTCCTCTCACAGGATCTGGTGGCGATGAGGTACCTCATCCTCTCGAATTGGTTGATGAGGAGGTCATCTACCAGGTCCGCTCTATCATCGACTCGTGGTGGCAGGGCAATCGTATTGAATACCTCATTGACTGGGAGGGTTACGACCCTGGGTTGCTTGCTTGCTCGCTTCTCACCCAGTTCCACTCTGACCATCCAAATCGTCCAACACCTAGAGGTCGAGGAAGGCCTCATCGTCACACCATCTGGACGTCAGGAGCCCATCATCACCACATAAGCACGCTCTGCCTACTCGTTCTCTCTCCACGGAATTCTGATTCACTACACCTGCACCTCCTCAACGCACCCCATAAACACCATCTCAATCTGTACTCCTTTGTCTGGTCTCGTCATTTCCACACAAACAGACTCCTTACCTGCTACTCACCTGTCTACTTACCTGCCACCAAGGATCCAGTCTTCTGTCATCTGTCACCTGCCCATTGTGTGTTCCGTCCAGCTCTCAGCCTGCATCTGCCAAAGATACATTCTATTACCATTCAGCTAAATCTTCATATGATTCATTGAACTGCCATACTCACCGTTGCTGCATCACGTTCCTGTTTTGTACGCAGTCGTTCAAAAAACTCTGTTTATATTTCGCTCACCTGCCTGTCCTCTTCTGTTGTGTGACACGGCCCTGATCATTGGCTGTTTTTAAACAATTGGCCAATGGCGATAGTGATAATAACAAGTGGCAACCTCCTCAAGTTTCTCTTGAACCCAATACGGAAGTGACTTAAACTGCAATTCATTGACTGGCCGCTAGGGACAGGCTCCAAAAGAGAGCAGAATCTCATTGACCCCCATGTTAAAATGCCCAACTTTACAGCAGAAAAAAAAAACATTTTTACAGCTGTCACTTTACCTCAGCTAATTCCAGCCGCTGAATTTGACATCTCTGCCGTGTTTGTGCTTTTTTTCAGGATTATTTTATACAGTTATAAAATAATATGGCTTGCTGCGTTAATGGTTGAGACTCGAAACAGATTTGCATCTGTGTAGATGTGCACGCATGCGGAAGACACGTACACGTACACACGATATAACTTTTTCATCTTTATTAATATTTAAGATAGTATCTAAGATAGATAAATAGCTCCTTTGCCTACTAACATGATCACGTCGAGCTAGGCAGTCGTGGTTTCAGCAACCAGGCACTTCACCACGTCCCGCCTCTTTGCCCATTTTCAGTTATCCGGGAGTGACGCGAGGTGATGCAGTGCTAAGATGGCAGCGGCCTCATTTTCACTTCAAAAATACTCCTCCGAAATCTACGGGCGACGTCACGGACACTACGTCCATATTTTTTTACAGTCTATGGATAATAATAGCTTTTACTGGCCGATACCGATTGTTGGTCGATACATCTGTGCATCTCTAAAATATACTGTCTTTAAGTTGTTTGTACATTAACTTTTTATATGTTACTGGGAATGGAATGGAAAAAAAAAAACTTACAATCTGGTAGCAGCTGCAACCAGTTCTCCTCTTTGGGGCAATACCTGTCATGACCATCATAAGTTGCATCACATGCCTGATGAAACCTGAAGGAACAAGCCATTACTTTTTTACCATTGCCATTGTTCTGTTCTAACATTAAAAAAAAGAGAGAGAATGCTGCATTACTGTTAAAGAAAAGTAATACAGTTCTATGTCAATTTCTTTTGAAAAATCAAATAACGATGAAAAGGACCCTTTCAAGAGTAGAATATTTGATCATTTATCAGGCTTACCAAATGCATGCTGAGGTGTGTATACACAGAACCATAATGGAAAACGCATTGAAAACCGCCAGATGAAGTTTGTTAGTGTCTGGTTCCTTACTGAACGTGGCTAGAAACAAACAAAAACATTAACAGGTGAATATATCTGAATTGTATAATAAATTGTATAAAGTATATAAATAAATAACTTACATATTATGCCAAACAGTCTGAACACTCTCAGACATCTATTTGCAAGCATAAACCTCAGCTCCGAGATAGACGTTTTTATTGTTTCAAGGGGTAAAACAGACAAGAGATCCAATAAAAACCAAGTCCTGAGGTATTTTTTCCGGGCACTTTTAGGGTCTGTTATAACCACTCCATGGGTTTCATATCCAATGTAAAAGCGTGAAATGATGTTCAAGATGAAGATCAAATCAAGAGAGTATCTCACGAAGATGAGTGCTGGGACAGTAGAGTTGAAAAACAGCTGAAAAATAGAATTAGTTGTGTTATTTCATATACATTGGAAATGGCTGTCGCGCCAAAAGCTCGTTATTTTACTTTATAAAGTTTTAAAATAGGATATTTGTCTTACACAAACGCATTGATTCGCTTCAGAAGGCCTTTATTAACCCCCTGGAGCCGTAATTTATTCATTTTTTTATGGATGGATGCATTTGTTTTGTTTTCAAAATCTGTGCAGTCATTCACAACCATTATAAACCTTGGAGGACTAAGGATATTTTTAAATATATCTCTGATTGTGTTTGTCTAAAAGAAGATTATATACACCTATGATTGTTTGAGGCTGAGTAAATCATGGGATAATTTTCATTTTTGGGCGAACTATCCCTTTAATATCAAAAATAAAATAAAATTGCCTGTCTTGCTTAATTACAGAAGACTGCCAGTCATGTGTGTAAAGCCGAGCTCAGACTACAAGAGTTTTTAAATCCTAACCGATTATGAAATCTGGTTCCAGCACACACATAAGGAGACACACACAAATTCACTGACAGGATATTATTAAGATCATCATACCCAGAGGAGCACCTCACGTGATCTCAAGGGGAAGCGGATGTAAACATATATACGTAGCAGATCATCGCTGACATCTAAACAGGTAATGTTTACATTTGCTAGCAGCTTTCTACACTCACCCAGTATGTTCAAAACCATAGCGATTTCTCCCCAGCTTTTCTCTTTATCTGTACGGTTGTCATGTTTTTGAAGACACGTTATTCAAGTAGTCGTATTGTTGCAACACTTTCACACACCGTTCCGCCATCTCCGCTGTCCAACGGACCCATACAGCAGCTGGTTTCGTGGCTCATTCACTCCTCTTATTGGCTGTTGTTAAAGAACTGACATAATCTTCCCAATTTATAGGGATAGTTCACCCGAAAAATTAAAATTCTGTCATCATTTACTCACCCTCAAGTTGTTCCAAATCTGTATAAATTTCTTTATTCTGCTGAACACAAAGGAAGATATTTGGAAGAATGTTTGTAACCAAGCAGATCTCGCCCCCCCCATTGACTACCATAGTAGGAAAAAAAATTAGGGATGTCAAAATAACGCGTTAATTTCGATGAATTAATCTGAGAAAAAATAACGCCGATTAATCCATTCTATTGACCTTTGAACCTGGAGCCGTTCTAGCCACCATTCGACTGTAAAATGAAGGAGGGAGACGAGAACGCGCTGGCGCTGCCTAGATCATTGATTGGAACATTTACTTATAAAAAGCGGCCTGATGGAAGTGTTGATAAAAATAAAGTCATCTGCAATGTCTGCAGCAAGGAATTTGCATATTACCGGAGTTCGTCCACTCTAAAGTACCACATCAATGCAAAGCATCCAGGAGTTAACGTTAATCCGGAGGTACGACCTAGCACGTCCCGTGATACCAACTCTAGCAGTCAACGTCATCTTCAAACCACACTGGAGCAAACACTGAAACACAAACTTAGCAAATCTGTATGTGACCGACTGACCAATTCCCTTGCTAAGTGGATCGCAAAGTCCTGCAGACCAGTTTCGGTGATAGAAGACAGAGGGTTAGCAGAGGTTTTGCAAATAGCCTCTTCAGACATAACATATAAACCGTCATCGCGAAACACCATTATGTTAAAAATCCAGCAGCTGTACGACACTGAAAAAAAAAAAAAAGATGTATTGGTGGGAGCGGAATACATCGCACTGACAGGGGCTCACTGGACGTCAGTTAGCAATCACAATTACCTTGGTGTTACGGCACACATCATTGACTGTGAGTGGAAACTCCAGTCATTTGCGTTAGCAATGCTAAAAACGGACACCAGGCATTACGCCGATGCCTGCGCCCAGCAGTTTTTGTCTGTGGCGGAGGCATGGGGAGTTCAACAAAAGATCACCACAGTCGGCACAGACAGCGCCCGAAACATGATTGCTGCGGCGAGAAAGCTTCCATATGAGCACATGCCGTGTGTTGCTCATATGATGCAGAGAAGCATCACTGTTTGTCTCGCAGACAGTGGGTTTTGTGACACGTTGGCAAAGTGTCGTAAGATAGTGAGACATTTTAAACATAGCCCTGCCAATACAGAGGAGCTCCACCAGCAGCAACTGATAAAAAGTCTGATTCAGGACGTTCCCACAAGATGGAACTCGTCACTCGCCATGATCTCTCGTCTCCTAAAGAACCAGGAGGCTATCAAGGCTACACTGAGCAGACAGAAGCACAAGCTGACTATGTTGACTACATCTGAGTGGGACAAACTTCAGAGGCTGGAAACCATCCTTGAACCATGCAGGTAAAAGCTTACACACATGCACGGTGCGCAGCACACACACACACACACCTTTTTTTTTATTATTATTGTGAAGAAATTTATTTTTCAAATTGTTGAAGTAGGCTAGGCTACTACTATGACACTGATATAATAAATGTACTGTGTGCATCTCTTATTATCCACTGCAGATATGTGACTGAGCTCCTTGGAGGTGAGACTTATGTTTCTTGCTCTGTGGTGTTGCCTGCTCTCTGCCACCTGTACCGCACAATGGAAGTTACAGAGGAGGACCCAGCCTACATAGGAAAATTCAAGACTGCCTTTAAAAAGGACCTGTCTGAACGGCAAGCAAACCTCAACAATGGATGGCTCAACATAGCTTCAGCACTGGACCCACGCTTCAAGGACTTGAAGTTTCTTCAAAGAGGAGACAGAGAAGAGGTGTGGACCAGCCTTGAGGTACTGCTGCAAAATAAACCCAGTACGGCTACCCCAGAGCCTGCAGAAGAGCCACCAAAAAAGAGAACCCTCTGATTCAGACACAGACTCTGATGATGATGACACGGTAGAAACATGCAGGGCTCTGAACCGCTACAAAGCAGAGCCCAGCATCAGCATGGAGGAATGTCCGCTGCAGTGGTGGACAACTCATGCAGGAGCCCATCAACAGCTCTCTGTCCTGGCTCGCAAATATCTGGCTGCCCCTGCCAGTTCTGTCCCTTGTGAGAGACTTTTTTCACTTGCAGGTAACATAGTCCAAAAAAAGAGGGCAGCCTTGAGCTCTGAGAATGTAGAGAAGCTGCTTTGTCTGAGTGACTGGCTGAAGGAGAAGTAGAAGTGAGGCAGATGTGTCTGAAAATGAGAAATTGTTGCTGTGTTGATTTTTTTTTTTTTTTTTTTGTGTGAAATGTGGTAAAAGGGGCTGATTTATTTTTATTTAAGGTTTATGTTCAATTACACAAAAAAAGCCCTGCAATTGATATTGCACTGTTAAACTTTTGGTCTCTGTTGCCTGAGTTTATTTATGGCACATACAAGAGAAATAGTGTTCACATTGAGGGGAATGTTCATTTATTTATTGTGTCCCCTAGGTTATAAATGTGGCCTGAGATGCCTTGTTTGTACAGTGAACAAAAAAATCTTCTTCCTGAAGCACTTTTGAATTTATTTCCTTAGCATATTAGGTCATATTGTTGATTGTTATGGCCATTATTTGAACAGTGAAAATAATAATAAAAGAGTTTTTGAACTTTAATGTCACTAATGTTGATTATTCATTGATTCATTTGAATTGAAATATTTAATACTTTCACAGCAAAAATTATGTATGCGATTAATTTAGATTAATTAATCACAGAGTATGTAATTAATTAGATTAAATTTTTTAATCGATTGACAGCCCTAAAAAAAATACTATGGTAGTCATTGTGGGGGCGAGATCTGCTTGGGTGCAAACATTCTTCCAAATATCTTCCTAAATATCAAACATGTTTGATATGATCGGGGCGGCCCTGATTTGTGTGAGAGCAGATCGGGAGGTGCAAGATTCGATCTGTGAATGCCTCACATTACCAGATAATCTGTGCCGAACATCGGAAACGATCAAGGTCCTCGACAAGATTTTTTCTCAGATTCTCGGGAGGGGAAAATCAGGGATAAATCAGCCTAAAACTCCTGTAGTGTGACCCCAGCTTAAAGACTGCAGTCAGCTTAAATGACATTTGTTTTATAATATTGGGTTGACTAAATTGAGGTTCAAGGTTCACATTTAATTCATTGGGATTTTTTTCTTCAAGACCTATTAAACTGTCTAGCACAGTCAAATAGGAAAAGTAACACAAAGCAGTAAACTAGAATCAAATCAATGCATATTTAAAATCGAGAATTGATTTTTATTATAATCGAGACCTCAAGAATAGATTTGAATCGAATTGTGAGGTAACAAAAGATTCCCACCACTAGATTTTTTCCACCTCGTTTTTGGAAATAACATCTGGAACGCTACTCAAAGTCGTAAATTCGACCTGTGGACTCGGGGTAAGTCAATCAACCCCAGCCTCATTTGACGTCACTTCTAAGATGTCGGCAAGTCATGCTTTCAATCAGCATACACGTAATAATAACTACATAAATTTTGCTTTTCGTCAGCTGTTTTCAAAGCGATTTTGTGTTATTTTTACTTCGCCATAATTAACACAAAAACATGATGACATCATGTGGTCAACATGTGAATGTCTGAAGTGGGACATTTAATTTGGTATATTCCCACGTCCAGCCTATGAATAGAGGGTATGCCGGAGTGACTGCGGTTACACCCAGTAAGTGGCAAAAAGACTGAGTGGCAGCATTGGTTTTCAGTGCTGTGAATGGCACGAAAAACACACAAAACACATCTAAAACGGGAAAGAGTTTTGCAATTGACTACAAGTAGATTTGACAAGAAATCTGAGGTATAGTTTTACAAACAGCTGAAAGCTACAGAAAATAAAAGCTAACTGATCTCTGCAATTCACAGAAACAACTGGACTCCAGGCAGGCAGCCAAACGTGGATTTGCAGTTATCATTTTGCGTCAATATGTTGAATTTTGAGGTAAAATCATACCCTATATATTGTTATATACTGTATTGACAACTCATCAATTAGATATGTACCATCTCATATTCTGTATAATTCAATTTTTTTTAATAAATACTGACAAAAACTATACAAGTTTTAGGGCTGGACAACATGACGATTTAACATTGATATAAGTGATCACCCGTATTAGACCTACCTATACTGTATTTATATAAAGAGTTCACAGACAAATTTGCTTCATGTATTTCACCGGCATAGAAATCAGGCACATATGTCAGCAAACACGATTCCTGGCTGCATGTCAATATCTATGGATCACTGGATCTTTGGTAAGTTGTAAGGAACACTACATCGAGTCCAACCTTTAGTTTAAACTGATAATCGTTCGCAGTTTCCCCTATTACAACAGGCTCTTTTGCCACTCAATCCAGCTGAGGGCGCGTTTTCCGGAGGGAAAGTGACGTCAATGCATACCCTCTCTGTGCTGAGACTGAACTATAATGGTTTAATGGCCTTTTCGGGGGGTGCTTAATAAACGGACAAACTTTAAATCTGCAAAATAACTCTGAAGAACTGCTTGCTCTCTTTTTGTCAGTCCGTAGACTAGAACACCCGTCAAAATAAGAGTCCCGCCTTAGTAAAGGAGATCTCATGCATATTTAAACTTACAAAAAAATATTAAAATGTATACAAAAACAAATTAGAAGATTAATCACAATAAAGTCTGTTACAATAAAGAAGGATTAATATGTATTTAATTTATACAGTGAAGAATATGCAGTGCTATTTTACATTTGTTTACTTTATTTCTGTACCTGAAAACTTTTAAACCTACCTAAAAAGCACTGTTTATTTCATATGTATCTTTGTTCTGTTGTCTTTATGTAGGACTGCTGAATGTTAAATGGATCCAATCCATGTTCATTAAAAATTATTTGATGATGCAGCAATGAACCTGCTAGTATATTTTAATGCAGGTATTTTTGACCTTTGCTTTTTAAAAACATGATCAAAATACTATCTATTCTGATGACAAAATTTCAAATAAGAGAGGAAATGACAATTATCGGTATCGGCCAATAATTGTTTGTTAAAATCGGTATCGGCCCCAAAAAATCATATCGGTGCATCCCTAATATTTTGGAAGTGAAACCTGAAAGGTGAATATGGATTATTGAATTTTTAACAATGAAAATGTGTGTGAACTGTTTTGAATTGAAATATTCACAGCTTAAATATACAACCAAGTTGAATTTCAGCCCATAAAAATGCAAGCCCTAAAAATACAGTGCATTAAAATACATGCAATATATATATTTTTCAATTAGTGCAATTCAATATGCTTTTTGTTTCAAAAACATATGGCATTATTTTACTTCCATAGTTTCGACACTCAAAGAAAATTGTGTAAAGTCATTAAAGTACATGAAAAGCATTATCTTTTCACTACAACCTCAAAGAATTGACTCAAAATAAGACAAAGGTCTGATGGAAACATCTTACCTCATACAGAGCCACTATTACTGCTGCCAGGCAAGTCATGGAAATGAACACGGTCCACATACGAACATTATGCTCCTTTGGAGAATGAACAGACTCCTCATCCTCCAGCTCCTTTGTGTCCTGCATCTGCAACAAGATCCGAGCCATTATCTCTGACACACCCTAAGTAGCTACACTAATAATGCAGATATCATTTTAGAGCAGTAAAAAGCGATCGCTAACTGAACAAGTCGACCGTCAGGCCTCCGTTACTGAATTCAGGAAGCGAGTGACCGCTTAAAACCCTTCCGAATCAAGTAAAAACAACAAAAATGTATTTGGATAAGACTGTTATGATAACTTTAATGCTTTTTACTAACTTTACTTACATTGTACGCTTGAAAACCCTCGACTCCTCACATTTCGATCGGTAGTTTCCGTTGAATCCGTTGGAAGTTTGATGAACGTCACCGCTTACGTCAAACTCGGGAGCGCGCCCGAAGAATGCAAAAATGCAAAAAATACTTTTTTATTATTATTATTTAGGATTTATTTATATAGAAAAATAGTAAGTGTGATATTATAAAAATGTTTGAAACGTTAAACATAACATATTTAAAATGAAATAATTGGCATTTATCTTGTCATCTTACTAATTAAAATAATATCTGGAATATACTACTACTCATTTTAAATAATTATTAATAATTCTAATTTATTTAATCTTTCTCAAATATTAGTGCAAAGCAACTTTTTTTCGATTAAATTTTCTGTGAACCCCCTAAAGCTCCCTTGCGACCCCTGGAGTCCAATGGGAAAAATGTATTTGAAATGAAATTGAATTAGTGTATTGTTCTGATATGTTATACAGGTGCTGGTCATATAATTAGAATATCGTGAAAAAGTTCATTTTTTTATTGTAAATTATTTTAAAAAATGAAACTTTCATATATTCTAGATTCCCTACATGTAAAGTAAAACATTTCAAAAGTTTTTTTTTGTAAATTTGTTGATTAGAGCGTACAGCTAATGAAAGTCCAAAATCCAGTATCTCAAAATATTAGAATATTTACATTTGAGTTTCATTAAATGACCATCCCTACAGTATAAAATCCGGGTATCTTTTGTTTTTTGAAACCACACTAATGGGGAAGACTGCTGACTTGGCAATGGTCCAGGAGACAATCATTGACACCCTCCACAAAGAGAGTAAGTCACAGAAGGTCATTACTGAATGGGGTGGCTGTTTACAGAGTGAAATATCAAAGCATATTAAATGCAAAGTTGACTGGAAGGAAGAAATTGGGTAGGCAAAGGTGCACAAGCAACAGGGATGACCGCAAGCTTGAGAATACTGTCAAGTAAAGCCGATTCAAACACTTGGGAGAGCTTCACAATGAGTAGAATGAAGCCGGAGTCAGCACATCAAGAGTCACCACACTCAGACATCTTCAGGAAAAGGACTACCAAGCCACTTCTGAACCAGAGACAATGTCAGAAGCATCTTACCTGGGCTAAGGAGAAAAAGAACTGGACAGTGAACAGTGGTCGAAAGTCCTCTTTTCAGATAAAAGTCAATTTTGCATTTCATGTTGAAATCATGGTCCCAGAGTCTGAAGGAAGACTGGAGAGGCACAGAATCCAAACTGCTTGAAGTCTAGTGTGAAGTTTCTGAAGTCAATAATGATTTGGGGGGGGCGTGACGTCTGCTGGTGTTGGTCCATTGTGTTTTATCAAGTGCAAAGTCAATGCAGCCATCTTCCAGGAGATTTTGAAGCACTTTATGCTTCCATCTGCTGACAAGCTTTATGGAGATGCTGATTTCCTTTTCCAGCAGGACTTTAGCACCTGCCCACAGTGCAAAAACCACTTCCAAGTGGTTTGCTGACCATGATATTACTGTGCTTTATTGGCCAGCCAATATGCCTGACCTGAATCTATGGGATATTTTCAAGAGAAAGATGAGAAACAGTCGATCCAACAATATACAGATGATCTGAAGGCTCAATAGTGCCTCAGCAGTGCCACAGGCTGATCACTTCCATGCCACACTTCACTGATGCAGTAATTTGGGCTAGGAGCAAGTCATTTGCTGTAATATGTCCTGCCGATCAAGTATTGAGTGCACAAAAGAACATACTTTAAAGAACTTGAACTTTTCTGTTTTGCAAATCCATTTTTTGATTGATTTTAGGAAATATTCTAATATTTTGAAATACTGGATTTTGGACTTTCATGAGCTGTACGCTCTAATCATCAAAATTTAAAAAAAAAACTTTTGAAATGTTTTACTTTACATGTAGGGAATCTAGAATACATGAAAGTTTCATTTTTAAAAATAATTTATAATAAAAAAATGAACTTTTTGATGATATTCTAATTATATGACCAGCACCTGTATATGTATAACCCCCAACTAGGGTCCCTGCAGTGATTATATCCTGTCCCAAAAGCCATTATCAGTCAGAAGTCATTAATCAATGAACCCTTGTCCTTCCTGTTGACCAGAACTACATAGGCTATTTAAGAACTCATATTTGCATAGTGCATCTTTGTAGAAATATGAACTGCATTTAAAAATTCTGATAATCTGAAGAGTGAAGTAAACATTTTTTTTTTTTTTTTTAATAGCAATGATGTATCAATAAAGAATCAAAGTAAATTTCACTTGTAAACAGTATATTTTTGTTGAGTATTATTCTCAGTCAAGCTGTACTTTTGTCAAATTAGACAAGTTATTCATAACATGTTATTTAAAACTGTGTATTTAAGATGCAAAAATGCTGGAATAATGGAATAAGCCTTAAAGGTGTTTGCTGTGTTGATTTCCACCACTGATCCATCTATCTTCCAAACCCACTTATCCCGGTCATGAGGAGAACCGGAGCCTATCCCAGCATGCCTCAGCCCCAGTGCAGGGTAACCAGCCAAATCTTATTACCTTGATTTAAACAAACATAGACCTGATTGTGCAGTGTGTGGAGAAGTGTGTGTGTGTTGTAGAACAAAAAAATAAATAAAAAAAACATTATAAAAACCCATAGGAAAATCTCGAAGGAACCAGTGGCAAATTCCAGGTCTAACATCATACCTGCAACTCTCTACACTATATAAATACATTATCTACAATGTGCCATCACCCTTTTCACGGATTCACATTTTTGTAGTTTACACGGAGACGATAAAGGTATCGTTTTCAAAAACTTGCACTTTAATTTTCAAAAGTTTGCATTTTCAGGCCCCCAAAATGAAACGTAAACGAACGGCCAAAAGACAAAAAGTTTTCTGTTTTTAGTTGAAAATGGTGTCTATTTGTGGATGTGTCTGCACTGCTTGACACTAAAATTGTTTCGAAAATGTGTGGCAATCCACAAAGAAAGCGATTCACAAATGAATGCCAGTCAGAGTTGTGTTTGTGACATAAAAACATATTTGTGAAGTGGTTTTTCATTGGCAAATATCATTATAATAATTCAGTTTTGTACATTTTCTGGATCTCATTCTATTTATTTGTGAATATGTTTAATTTTTGTTTATCTCTACATTTATTTGTGGATCATAGTATATTTATATGAAACAAATGAACTATTCTACTCCACAGTTAATGTCACACATTATAATAAGTGCTGAATGATTCACCAGAGCCCAAAGTCAAAAAGAGAACGTGCAGTCCAGCATGACTCGTTTTTACCGTAAACCACCGTATATACCCTGATCTTTTTTTGTCTCGTCTCAGATGTTGGTAAGCTTTAGGGGCTGTTAAACTCTAATCTAATTCAGTCCGTCGATTAACATCCAGCAACCTGCATTTCATTTGGACATAAGAGGATCAAAACAGTAATTTCTGCCGAAATGTTGTTCTCGTTCAAACTATCAAGGCTATAATGGCGACGCAGAGACGGGTCAAGAGTTTATACGTTGTCCTTTGATGCCATTAGAGATTAGTCGACTTTTAATATGTAGTTGAGTTGTAGTCAAGTACGGATCAGATGATAAAATGTTGTATTTCACGCCATTAAATGCTGTTTGTTAAATGTTTTCCTGATATAGCGGATCGTCATGTGGTTTGGGAATGCGGGTGCGCATGTATTAGAAGGATTTGTGAGTGCGTGTGGAAAGTGTTGGATATTCTGTACGTGGCAGCGACTAAAATCACTGCAAAACGCAGCGGAGGAGTGTTTATAAAACTCTTTGACTGGGTTTGCCCCATCACACTTCAGTTTCAGCTCAAAACGAGGTAAGCCTTCATACATTCTTAACTGTTTTCAGACTGAAATAAGTCGATTGTTGGATATGCAACAAATCCGCATGTCAACAGAAACATAGTGACTTAAACCTCTAACATTTCACCTTTATATAACTCCTATTTACAATGTTTCTTATCCTAACGTTATCATTTGTATTCAGAGCAGGCTATTGCAATCCATTGCATGCATGTTTTGAAAATGCAGCCTATCAGCAGATGGTGAAATGTTGTTTTACTACAAATACCATGGTTAAACTGTGGTTAGTGTAGAAAACCATGGTTAATTTGTGGTTACTACAATGGTTTAACTACAATAACTATGTACAAGGTATTTGTTTAAGGTTAATTTCTGATTTTTTGTTTTTTCTTTCCTGCAGGTGTTAAATCAGATGTTTGACATAAGTGTATAACAGTTGGATGAAATACTGTATTTTTTAAAATTATTTTATTCCACATTTCTTTTCACTTATTGAATTCAAGAGTCATGGTTAGCTTCTGTGATGAGGCTTATTAATATGAATAAATATTATTTATAGTTTTATTAAGTGTTTTGCTGATGTTCTGCAGCGGCTGAAAACTCATGGCACATGCTGCTGTAAGCAGCAAATCCTCATGGGGTGGACAGGAAATTTTCTAGAAGATGTCGTCATCGCTCTTGTGCACTGACTGACTTCAGAAACATTTGGGAGTTTAGAGGAATTGTTGGTTTGCTCTTAAAGTATAATCAGTCTTCTAACAGTACATTAACATTATTTGCCTTAAAGTAAATTCTTTGATGAACATTGCTTTACTCTGGTGATTCGTCTGAATTCCTAACTCTGTTCAGATGGAACAGGCAGATCATTGTTAGGGTGGGAATTGTGTCCTGTTTTCACACATGAACTGTCACCATACAAAACCTTTAAGTAAGACCATTAGCGCAAGCACAGCTGAGTTTACATGACAGAGAATTCAAAGTAGGTGCAAAGACAGTCAATCTGAACTCCAGATGTTTAAGAAGTAGATTGAATCTGACTGTGTATTTCTGTTTAATGAGTTCTTTGAAGTCTCAGACAACAGTGGATTGATCCATAAATGCCACAAACAGATTTTAGTAGGAGTTTTATACATAATCTTTACACAAATGTTGGCACAGCCAGCATAATTCACTGAGGTTTTCACCCCTGCACTGTTGCAAATGCATCAAAGTTGTGTTGGAATTGGATTGTGACGTCCTGAATCTAAAAACGAATGTAATTGTGAGGTTTTTTTTATGGTGAACTTTTTAAAGACACTTGTGGATGCTTTCTGTGGTGTCCATTTTGAGGTCAACCAATTTCACCCACGCCCAGTTAAACTGTTCGCTCTGTATGATTTGAAAGTGATGAGTGGTCATTAGATAAAAGATTAGTTAGTTCTCAACCTCACATTTGTACCAAAAAGTTTGCAGTTTGTGACTAATTCCACTTATAAAAATCATAAAGTTGTGTATATATATAATCCATTCAGTGGTTATCTATATAACATCATATTTTAAGCATGAATAATTTGTAATAAATAAGCTACTTTACATATTAACTGTATTCTGGTGAATGCATAGTAGTTTACTTTTTCAGGTCTACCAATGTCTCGTGTCTATGAAGTCTGGTCCCTAGATATAAGTCCGCATCTTCGATTCAGCTCAGTTTCATCAGTTCTGAGTGATGAATATGACATGTTTAGAAACTTTTTGAGTTAAGCCGAATATATTGGTCTCAGATTTTATTCAGTTTCTTACCTCTAAGCAAACTGAATTGGTTGCTGTATAAAAATATACTGTTGTGTAGTCGCTTAGTTACATGGCAAGTTTTCCAATCTACAGTACACAAGCACAACTGTCTCTAATGGTCTCTTCTTTTTTTCATACTCTTCTTCAAGAAAAACTCTGCAGCTGTTTCTTGACCCAATTATGGTTCAACACCAAAGAGCTTTCTGTAGACTATGCCCTGACTTGGCTTAGTATTTAATGTCTGTCCGCAATAGTAAAAAATACAAGTTTGGAAACATTAAATGTTTTTTATGTGACTATAAAGTAAAGTGTAATTTATTCCTGTGATCAAAGCTGAATTTTCAGCATCATTACTCCAGTCTTCAGTGTCACGTGATCCTTCAGAAATCATTCTAATATGATGATTTGCTGCTCAAGAAACATTTATGATTATTATCTGTGTTGAAAACAGTTGTGCTGCGTCATACTTTTGTGGAAATGATGATACTTTTTTTTTTTCAGGATTCTTTAAAAAACAGAAAGTTCAATGAACAGAATTTATTTGCATTTATTAAAATTTTGTAAAGCATTTATTAAATAGAAATCTTTTGTAACATTATAAAGGTCTTCACTGTCACTTTTGATCATTTCTAATGCATACTTGATGAATAAAAGTATTAATTTCTTTCTCTTTTTTTTTTTTTCAATCTTACCACAAATTGTTTCCAGAAAAATGTTAAAGGGATAGTTCACACTAAAATCAGAATGATTTCTGAAGGATCATGTGACACTGAAGACTGGAGTAATGATGCTGAAAATTCAGCTTTGATCACAGAAATAAATTACAGTTTTAATTTTATTTTAAATTGTAATATTTTATGCAATTATTTAAATAAATGCATCCTTGGTGAGCAGAAGAGACTCCTTTCAAAAACATAAAAAATGTTAATGTTTCCAAAATGTATTTTAACAATCTCAGCAATTTTCAGTTAAAGACTTTAAGTCCAAAGCGATATACGGTACATCTGCCCATTTCTAAAGTGGATGTTTGTTTTTCTTGCAGGTTTTGCTCGACAATGGCAACATTTCTGGCGCTAACGCTGTTGACTCTGTTGATCTTCTCTTCACCCACGCAAGCAGAAATCTTCACTTCAATCGGTAAATTTCTAAATAAAGTCATTCTGTTTAGCAATTGAACTTGCAGAGACAACTGTATTGTAAGTGAACCATTGGAAGTTTGATTTCCCCAAACCGTGTAGATACTGTGGCATTATAGTGCTATAACAATGTATCTGTTTGTTTGAGCTTCTTGTCCAGCCCAGCGCAGCTGTTTGTCTGGCAGATGAGGGGAGTGTTTGGCAAACATTATTTTTGCAATTCCATTTGGCGATACTAATCTTGCAGAAATTACACACTGATGCTTTAATGATTAAAAACATTCTTTTGGGTCTTTTTAGGTCATGTATTGCAAAATCTTTTTTTTTTTTCCTGATCCTTTGACAATAAACTGTCATTATGCTATAAAACATACTGTATTGTAAGTTTCAGAACTCAAAACTTCATTAGTCCAAAAACAGCTTCTATTGAAACAAAATAGTCAAAATTACTAGTTCTTGCCAAGCCAGTGACTAATGGCCAACTTCATACTGAAATGGTAAAAGCGTAGTAAAAGTTTGTAATACTTTCACATACTAAGATATTGCCCAGTCATAACTGGCTTTGCTGAAGGATGGTAAACCTTGAATAAATGTGCCGAATCATCTTTTAATGCCTTTTTGGTCTTGTGGTAATTTCTTTGCCCCCTCCTTTCATAGGCCAAATGACAGACCTGATATTTACAGAGAGGGAGCTCGTCAAATCGCTGAAGGAATACATTGCGGCAGAAGAGTTGAAACTTGAAGCTGTGAAGAGGTGAATCTTTAACTAAAATAATTTTTTGTATGACTCACATAAAGCCATGACTCATTTATGTGTGTGTGTGTGTGTGTGTGTCCATCTGCTGGCTTCAGCTGGGCTAATAAACTAGATACACTGACACATGCATCCACATTGGACCCCGAAGGCTTCCTGGCTCACCCGGTGAACGCCTACAAGCTGATGAAGAGACTCAACACGGAGTGGTCTGAATTAGAGAGCCTGGTGCTGCAAGACCCATCAGATGGTACAGTCTGTCCACCTTTTCCTACACCCCATGATGCTTTGCGCAAATTGTGGGAGTAACTTCTGTTAAACTGTAAACAGTCAGTGAAAGGTTCACTTTGTGAACAAAATAAGCATTTTCAAAAACTGGGTACAATGAGATGACCTTATTCTACTCGCCCTTCAACCACTGAAAAATAAAAGGAAATTGAAGTGTGAAAGCATTAACAAATTACTACAACAGACCCCAAAATAATACATGAATAACCCCAAATGCTTGATTATTTCCACAGCAATATTACAGACATGTTAAATATCACTGTAGTAATATATGTCTGTATTATGTAACATCTTGACTAAATCAAAAATGATCATTTTGACAGACAATAAATGTGCTGAAACATTCCAGTAATCACAGCTAATAGGGATTAGAAGTGAAAAGGGGAGAAAGTTCGATCTTAAAGCATTCGTGTGAAAACAAACCTGGAAAAAGACGTGAGGATTGGGGGAGAAAAGGAGAGATTCTTGGTGAATTCCAGTGAATTATTCATAGGAAATATCATGAAAATGAGAAATAATCATGAGGAAAAGAATGCAGCGACTGAAAAGAGCTGTTGCCACAGATAATCTTGTGATATCACGTCACATTAAAATACCAAGTGTTACATTATTCTCTTAAAGTCTAAAAATAGAACATTTTACAGCTCATTCAGTCAAACTGACAGATAAGGATTATTTGTAGCGCAACTGTATGATTTGAAATGATTTCAATCTTTTTGAGTGGAATTTTCCCAAATAGGAACAAAGAAGTCATGGTGCCTTTAACTTTGAGAAAGTTGTATTGAAGAATGATATAATCAAAGAAAATGGACTGGAAGACACTGCAGCTTTATGAAAGTTTTATGTTTTTTTTGACACACCATGATTTTGTGGTATGGTTGTTATTATACAGTTTTATCTTTTGGCATCTTTATGTTTCTTTTTGAGATACCAGATTTATGCTGAAGTGAAATGTTTAACATGTTTGAACTGGTGTAATGTAGAGATCCGAGACCAGGTCAAATATAATTTAATACCATTTAAAATGCTTAAAAGAAGATAAACAGTCATATTAAAAAATACTGAATTATTATTATTTATTTTATTTATTTATTTTGATGGCCGATGGCAATATTTTACAGAGCAAGATGGCCAGTATAAGCCGATATATTTATAATTTATATTTATTTGACTTAATAGTAATAAATAATTTGAAAATCAATTAAAAATAAATCTTTTAGATGGCAACATCTTGATTCTGAAATCCTATTACAGTATTTATCACAAATAAAGAACTTCTTCAAAATATATGAATAAAAGGGAAGTAAACTGTAGCCAACAGGGCACTATGTAATCTGGCAAGTTTGTGCACACTGGGAATCATATATATATATATATTTTTTTTTTTTAATAAAGTCAAGTTAACACTCATATTACATAAAGCACACAGTGAAATGACATGAATGACATAGTGGGCAACTGGATATAGCGTAACATTGTTTGAAATCAAGGATTTAAAGTTGGTCAATCGTGCGTCTTCGGTGACAGCTCAACTCTCCTCCTTTCCACATCAGATTCGCACTGACTGACCTCTTTATTACTAATAATATAAAGGCAAATGCTATTCTACTTTTTCCTACGCCCCATAAAGCTGGCTCTATGAACGCAATAATAGTTTTTTTTAAACTGGATACAATGAGATGACATTATTCTACTCACCCTTCAACCAACGAACATTAAAAGGACATTTAAAAGAGTAAAAGCATCAACAAGGTACTTTCAGCAGACCATGAATAACCCCAAAAGCGTGATTCTTTCCACAGCAATAATGGACGGGTTAAATACCTCTCTAGTAATATATATCTGTATTATGTAACAAATGTTGCCTTAATCAAAAATGTTCATTAACTTTAATGCGTGATACTATTTCAAAGTGACTTCTGTCATTTTGACAGATAATAAATTGTATTTATTTACCTGTGAAAACAAAACCTGGAAAGAGATATGAGGATTTAAGGAGAGATTCTTTGTGCATTCCTGTGAATTATTAATGGGATATGTCATAAATGAAATCGGGAGAACAGACCACAAATGTGCAGTATATGTTGTCCTTTTTCATAGTGTTACAGTGGAATGCAAAGGAGAAAAAAGAAAATAATCGTGAGGCGACTGAAAAGAGCTCTTGCCATAGATATTCATGTTATAACATGTCACGTTAAAATACCAAGCGTTATGTTATTCTCATGATGTCTGAAAATAAAACATGAAGGAAAATTGACAGCTCATTCAGTCAAACTGACGGATGAGTTTTTTTTGTAGGGCAGCCAATGCCGAAAAAAAAAAAGTAAGGCTTTATATTTTTGCACACTGGTTTGAACAATGTAAGGCTGAACACCGTTACTGACAATCCTCATTTTGGCTGCGTGAGATTCTCCAGCTTTGTTGTTGTTGAGCAACCGAAGCGTGAGCTGTTAAAGCTCCGCCCTCTTCTGGAAAGGGGGCCGGGAGCAGCAGCTCATTTGCATTTAAAGGGGCACACACTATTTAAAGGGGCGTGTTTTTGCTCACCCCCAAATGGGGCAAATTTGACAAGTTATAATAAATGATCTGTGTGGTATTTTGAGCTAAAACTTCAGACACATTCTGGGGACACCAGAGACTTATATTACATCTTGTAAAACGGGGCAAAAGTGCTATTCAAATAAAATTGACTTGACTCTGTGTATAATAAAATCAGTGTCAGGGTTTGTGTGTGTGAATAGAGTCAGTCATTGCAGCTGCTTATTTATTTTCACTCTCACCCTAATATGAACTTGTGTGAGCATGTGTTGCAACATGTTGCCAGAGTTCTTGAGAATGTTTTCACTTAAAATGAAAGTCAAATAAAGGATAATGTACAGTCAGCCAGTCGCCATCACAGGAAGTAACCCTGACAGGGGGATTAGGACCCCAACGTGAAGCAGATGATTTAGTAATGTAAATAAATGTTTATGATATACAGAGAGTATTTGAGTTAAAATCATTTTCTAATGTGAGAAGAAAGATCACCAAGTGACATGTAACTGCCACAGCTGTATAGAGTAGTAAATCGGTCAGTTATACAGTTAAAATCTCATTATTTAAGAATATTTGATCACATAATGCTGCCATTGGTGTATTTTATTCTCATTGTGTCATTGAAAGTAATCAATTATTCTCAAATCTTTTTTCTTTTTTTTTTTCTTCAGCAAACACCAGATACCTTCAGGTCATGTCTAATTAAAAAACCTTCCACAAAGCTCTTTTTTTCTCTTTTCCTCCTGAAGGCTTCATATCAAACATGTCTGTGCACAGACAGTATTTCCTGATGAGGAGGATGAAAAGGGAGCAGCCAAAGCGCTCATGCGTCTGCAGGACACGTATAAACTGGACTCAGAAAGTTTCTCCAAAGGCAAACTGCCAGGTCAGAGGCAGCACTCTGGTAACTCCAACTCTTGTTTTCAGATCTCTTTGTTTTCATGTCGTACAGGGCTCTGAGTAGCTGCAGTAGTAGTTTAAAGGATTAGTTCACTTCAGAATTAAAATTTCCTGATAATTTACTCACCCCCATGTCTTTCAAGATGTTAATGTCTTTCTTTCTTCAGTGGAAAAGAAATGAAGGTTTTTGAGGAAAACATTCCAGGATTTTTCTCCATATAGTGGACTTCACTGGGGTTCAACGGGATGAAGGTCCAAATGTTAGTTTCAGTGCAGCTTCAAAGATCTCTACATGATCCCAGATAAGGGTCTTATCTAGCCAAACAAATCTGTCACTTTGTAAAAAATAAATAAATAAATAAATAATAATAATTATGTACTTTTTAACCACAAATGCTCATCTTGCACTGCTCTGCGATGCGCCACGCATTACGTAATCATGTTGGAAAGGTCACACATGACGTAAGCGGAAGTACTGCGGTAAGGCGGAAAAAAACTCCCAACTCATTTTTTCCTTTAACTTCAAAATCGTCCAGCATCGTTTTACCTTATTTTTGTATGGCCGTTTGACTTGGTCTTTGCCTACGTCACACATGACCTTTCCAACGTGATGCGTGGCGCATCGCAGCGCAGTGCAAGACGAGCATTTGTGGTTAAAAGTATATAAATTTTTATCTTTTTTAGAAAATGACCAATGGTTTCTCTAGATAAGACTCTTATTCCTCGTCTGGGATCGTGTAGAGCTCTTTGAAGCTGCACTGAAACTGACATTTGGACCTTCAACCCGTTGAACCCCAGTGAAGTCCACTATATGGAGAAAAATCCTGGAATGATTTCCTCAAAAACCTTCATTTCTTTTCAACTGAAGAAAGAAAGACATAAACATCTTGGATGACATGGGGGTGAGTAAATTATCAGGACATTAATTCTGAAGTGAACTAATCCTTTAAGAGATGGTGGTTAAATGAAACCCATCACTGCAACACTTTAGAGGGGGAACAAATCAAATACACCCTCACTACCAGTGCAATAGCTTTCTTAGACTTAAAGGGTTAATTCACCCAAAAATGAAAATTATGTCATTAATTACTCACCCTTGTGTTGTTCCACATCCATAAGACCTTTGTTCATCTTCCAAACACATATTAAGATATTATTAATGAAAACCGAGAGGTTTCTGTCCCTCCATAGAGATCCAACACAACTACAACTTTCAAGGTCCAGAAAGGCAGTAAAGACATCATTAAAGTACTCCATGTGACTCCAGTGGTTTAACCTCAATTTTATAAAGCAACAAAAAAACATAATTTTATCACTTTATCAATGAAAATATTGATCTGCAACGCACGTTCACAAGAGCACCATGACACACGCTTCTTGTGTTCATGCGAGAGCTGGCATTGTTGCGTGAACACGCTTTGAATAATATTATTTTGTAAATTTAGTCTTTACTACCTTTCCGGGGCTTGAAAGTGGTAGTTGTGTAGGATCTCTATGGAGGAACAGAAACCTCTCATACAGTATTTCATTAAAAATATCTTAATTTGTGTTCTGAAGATGAACAAAGGTCTTACGGACTTGGAACGACACAAGGGTGAGTAATTAATGACAGAATTTTAATTTTTAGTCTGAACTTTTAGTCTGTCGGTGAATAACTGCTGTTAAGTGTAATTTTATTCATAACTATGTGCTTTATGTGAATTATCCTGTTGGAAATTCACATAAATAAGCAAGATTTCTAATATAAAATCCTTACTTGGTCCTGTGTTAAATTATGTACTGTTCTGTCCACAGGGGTGCGCTACAACGCTCTGTTGACAGTGGATGATTGCTTTGACATGGGGAAACTGGCCTACAATGAGAACGACTACTATCATGCAGTGCTGTGGATGCAGCAGGCGCTGAGACAGATGGACTCTGGGGAAGAAGCCAAGACGCCCAAGGCTGATATTTTAGATTATCTTAGTTACTCTGTCTATCAGATGGGTGATCTGCCACGAGCCATCGAACTCACCCGACGCTTGGTGGCCATTGGTAGGCCATTGTCTCTCTCTCTCTTGGAAATGTAATGGCCAAATAAAAAGCACATTAAGAGATTTTATAATGCAATATCTTATATCATAATATATTGAAATATTATATAGATATAAATAATATCTGATACATTTCTTGGCTACAGTGCATCATATTTATAAAGTATACCAACCATTTCAAATAGTGTATCCTTTGCTGTGTGCGTACTTGCAGATCCCAGCCACCAGAGGGCAGGAGGAAATCTGCGCTACTTTGAGCGGATGCTCTCTAAGGAGCTGAGGGACATGGGTCGGAGCCAACAGGAGCTCACGGACGAGAGGCCCATTCAGCTTGACACTTATGAGCGGCCCAGAGACTACCTGCCTGAGAGAGAGGTCTATGAGGCCCTCTGCAGGGGAGAGGGCATCAAAATGGTGAGCCCTAATATACCATGAGGACTTTATTTACCTTTATAAACATCACATTTTTGCTTTTGTAAGCAGTTGTTATGAGTTATTTACAGTGTCTCATGTTCCAAAACTCTGTTTATGGTAAATATATATATATATATATATATAATTGTGAAAATATTAATATGTATATATTATGCAGAAAATATGAACTGGACCAAGAGTTATAGATTCTCATGTTACCTCTAGATGCACACCAGTAATGTTTTCTTCTAAGGCACATTTTTAAATGTCCTGATTGAACTAAGGCCTAATCCTGGCTTAATCTAAGCCCTGTCTGTGAAACCGGGTCTAAATGTCTGGGCATTTTAGTCTAGTTTGCGCTACTTAATTGCGCTGCATAATGCTTATTATAATAACAAAAATGATAATAATGATTATTTTGCTCAAAATTATAATCACAACGATTGTTGTCATTTGAGCACAAATCAGGAGAATGTCAGCTTATACACATGGTTTATTTGACCTCATCTAGTTTCCTGATTTATTATAGGCAATTTATCATATAAATTAACAGTCTGTCTACATTATGAAAACTGGTAAAATAAGAAACGTAGTGTTTTAAAAACGAAAACAGTGAAATTCTTTATAGTAATTCCAAATTACATTAAAGGCGGGGTATCACACACAGTTTCTGCCAGTCTCATGTTAATCTTGAGTACCTATAGAGTAGTAGTGCATCCTTCATATCTCCAAAAAGTCTTTAGTTTTATCATATTTATAAAAGATACATGTGCTGTACCGAGTCTTTCCGAAAACAGCCGAGCACCTGGGGGCGTGCCGTGTGAGCGAAACTAAAAAGTGATGAGCACGTGCAGCCAGCTTTTGTGTAGCGATCGTCTGCAACCTATCATGGTCAGCTAAACAACTGTATTTAAACACACACAACACACCATCACATTATCCCTGGATAACTTTTGCCAGATTGCAAAGATTAAGTAAAACACAGGGTAGAAAATGTATACTATTAAAAGAAAAACTTTGATTGGGGGATTTAAACTCTTGACATCTGGCAACTGCAAACATGAACGCTCGTAGTCGAGGCTTGTAATATTTTGTCTCCTCTTTTTATATTGATATTGCATGTTGATATAGTCAGTTATCATTTAATGACCTTGGTGTGATGAACAAGGAAAAAATGTAGGGCAGGGCTTAATTTTGTAGATAACGAATTGATTGGATGGTTGGATTGTTGTGGTTTGCTATTGGTGGATCTCATGTGAGTGACAGGTTGCCCTGCTCTCACGCCAGTAAACACATCATCAGAGAAGAAAAGAAATGTCGCTGCAAGAGGGAGGGGAAGTTATTTCAATTGAAGATTACGAGTGAACATGAATTTAAAAACATAATCATGTGCACAGATAAATCATTTATAATGAATACTGCTATATTCCATACAAATAAAAATTGTCAGTTTTGATTTCGTGGTGACTTTTAGTCGTGTGACTGTAGTTTCAAATCACTGTGTAATTTTAAGTTTTTTTTTTTGTTTTTGTTTTTTTCCAGTTTAATGTCTTGCCCCATAGAATTCCATTTATCTAAACTTAAATTTAAAAAGATTTAAATTTGTATGAACACATTTGGATGAATCAAAATCATCCTAAATAAGCTGTAGGTTCTTATAAAATATCTCATAATCTTAAAATGTCAGGAAGTTTTTCTTAAATTTAATCTTAATTTTCCAACAGACTCTGAAGAGACGTAGCAGACTGTTCTGCCGTTACCAGGATGGCAACAGGAACCCGCGTCTGCTGCTGAAGCCGATGAAGGAGGAGGATGAGTGGGACAGTCCTCATATTGTCCGCTTTCTGGAGGCCCTGTCTGATGAAGAGATTGAGAAGATCAAGGAGTTAGCCAAACCCAAGGTGAGTGCGCAGTAGACCGTATGTAAACCGTTAGACCAATTTAAAGGAATAGTTCATCCAAAAATCACACATACTATATGAGCCCATTTGTGTGTTTATTTTGAAATGTGAAAAAGACAGAAAGCTCTAGAATTTTTTTTTTGTTTTACATCAAATTGTGATTGACAATCTTGACAGTCACTGCTTCCAGTTTGAAGAAACTGGCTCAACATTGATAAGAATTTTAGAATTAAGAGAAATGTAAAGTAAAAGATATCATTTATGTTTATTGAATAGAGGATGCTGTAAAACAGCAAAACTCTGAGAACAGTTGATAACCATAATAAATGAAAACAATTTAAAAGCCTTTTAACAGATTTAATGTAATTATGATCCATAAATATTTTTTTTTGGTCAATAGAATGTAAAGGTAACTGCACCATCTCCTCAATAAACCCACTAAGCTAAGAACTTCATACAAAAAGCATTAGCTGATTTACTGCTGAACTTTACCCACATTATTTCCATTGTGGAGACAAACTGGGCAAGCTGAGAACAATTAATATCCAGGATTTTTCTCCATATAGTGGACTTCACAGAGCTCTACACGATCCCAAACGAGGAATAAGGGTCTTATCTAGAGAAACCATCGTCATTTTCTAAAAAAAAAAAAAAAAAATTTATAACCACAAATGCTCGTCTTGCTCTGTGATGCGCCACGCATTACGTAATCATGTTGGAAAGGTCACACGTGACGTAGGCGGAAGTACCGAGCAAGTGTTAACAAAGCAAAGTCAAACGACCTTTACAAAAAAAGGTAAAACAACGATGTCGGACGATTTTGAAGTTGGAGGAGAAAATGAGATGGAGTTTTTCGCCCTACCACGGTACTTCCGCCTAAGTCACGCGTGACCTTTCCAACATGATTACATTATGCGTGGAGCATCACAGAGCAGTGCAAGATGAGCATTTGTGGTTAAAAAGTATATAATTTTTTATTTTTTTAGAAAATGACAGATGGTTTCTCTAGATAAGACCCTTATTCCTCGTCTGGGATCATGTAGAGTTCTTTGAAGCTGCACTGAAACTGACATTTGGACCTTCAACCCGTTGAACCCCAGTGAAGTCCACTATATGGAGAAAAATTCTGGAATGTTTTCCTCAAAAACCTTCATTTCTTTTCAACTGAAGAAAGAAAGACATAAACATCTTGGATGACATGGGGGTGAGTAAATTATCAGAAAATTTGAATTCTGAAGTGAACTAATCCTTTAAGATGATCAGTGAATAACTGCTGAAGTTTTGGTCTGATCATGACACAAGAGAATAAAAAAATATCATAATACTGGTTTGAAATGACACAAGGGTGAGTAAATAATGACAGAATTTTTGGATGAACTATCCTTTTAAAGTTTTGTAATCTAGTTCCCAGTGCTCAGTCATTGTGAAATGTGAAGAACTGAAATGTTATGCATGTTATTTTACTTTATTTTGGTTGTGTCTCAAAGCTAATTCTGTGTTATTCTCTGTAGCTTGCGAGGGCCACCGTGAGGGATCCTAAAACAGGCGTTCTGACGGTTGCCAATTATAGAGTTTCCAAAAGGTGAGCACATCTCGTATACATCAAATCATTTAATTATTCATGTCTGGCTTGATCAGAACATAAGGTGAGATAACCGGGTGATATGATGACAGAACTGTTAACTGATTTTGCCATATACCCTGGCCAAACTATAACAGGCAAACCATCTAGGGCTTGTTTAAATAGCAGAGAGAAAATAATAAATGTACTTGTTTGTGTTGAGATACAGCTGTTCAACAGAATTGTCTATTACCTGATTGTGTTCTCGTGTGTCTACAGCGCGTGGCTAGAAGGAGAAGATGATCCAGTGATCGCGCGGGTCAATCAGAGAATAGAGGACATCACTGGGTTAACTGTGGACACTGCAGAACTGCTACAGGTGATTCATCCAAAATACTCCATTGGCTTCAGTCTCACACCAAATAATATAATATAATATGATATAATATACAGTAATAAAGAGTTACAGAATAAAAAAATTTAAACAATAAAATTGTACAATTATGTACAAAATAATTCTTGATAAACAGTTTTAATTAGTAGTATACAGCCTCTAGATATTTAAACAAATGTTTAGGGAATGATGCATTGCATTGTGGTGAATTGAACACTAGTACAAGGGACATGATTTAATTTGATGTTTGCTTATGTGAATAATAAATTGTCTCTTTGTGACAGAATTTTTGTGATAAGGGTGCCAGTGTTCTTATGAATTCTGTTTCATCTTAGGTTGCTAACTATGGCGTTGGAGGTCAATATGAACCACATTATGATTTCTCAAGGGTAAGACAATTGTGCAAGAACTGCATTGCTTTCAATTATGTAGCATGATATTTCATCAAAACAATCATTGGCATGTGCACGAAGAAATATATTAGTAATAATGTTTATCTGACAATAAATGAATTCTATATCAGTGGGGTTTTATTTTACTGTCAATTGACACACAATATCCATTTCTCATCTTCATCCATATAACATTTGTTTAGGCCTGTTCCAGTCTTGGTTGGAGGAAGTAACATTGCATTAGAAATAACTAAAGAATTAACAAAGTGAAATTAAATCAGGTGTATGTTAGATTATTTAGCTTTAATGTTTACCATCAGTCACGAAAAAAAGGTTAAATATTAAGAAGGTTTATTATATTACAATATATTATATATATTACAAAAAAATAACAGAAGCACAGAAGTGTCTCCGTCTTTACTTAAAAAAAACAGGAGAAAATTGTATAGCATTAAAAAGTAAATGGCACCCAATACCCTACGACTTCCGAGAGCTACTATTTACTATACTTATAAGAAAAAAAGATCCACTTTCCAACAATTAAATTGAAATTAGGGGTTCAAGCTCGTAGCGCTGAAACCCTAATGTAATTGTTAAAATTTCCAAGGATCAGCATTCTCCCCTAAAAGTGATCAGGCAGAGCAAACCGTAAGTCGTAGAAACTTTGAGAGCTGGTAGTACTCACACAGTCTACAATGTCACCAAGGCTCGCCCTGATCGGCCTAACGGGGGCGCTACAGCCGTGAAAAATACGAAAACGCTCATAACTCCTAAACCATCCTCAAGTGTCTTCGGCACCAAACCAGTGCAGCAAGATTCTCTGGAGTCTGATTGTCAATAATTATCAAAACAAAAGTTAAAATTTGATTCACGGGCTCTAAGCGCCACCAAAACGTTCAAAGTGGGCGGAGCCACTTTTACTAAAATAACTTGTGAACAGAATAAGATATTTTCACCAAACTTGGAACACTTGTGTATAAGCTCAATCTTTGGTCATGTGAAAAAAATTGCGGCGATTGGCCACTTGGTGGCGCTATAGCAGGGGGAAAAATACATGAAAATGGCTATAACTACTTAACTGTTAGTCCAATTGACTTAAAAATTGGCATGCAGTGTCTTTGTTCAAGGTGCCATGATTGTATATGAGGACGTTGGCGTATCTCAAAAACCATGGCCGCCATCGGCCAATGAAGTTTGAGCACCTATAAGACAAGGTTAACGGAGGCCGATCAGAACAAAACTTGGTGGGCCTGTTTAACTCAGGGCCATAGAGGTCTGTGTGAATTTTGAAAGAAATCAGCCACTAGGTGGTGCTAAAGAGTTTTATGCCTCTGTAATCACGTGGTGTTTCACACATACACACAATATTCATATCATTTGATAGATCACCTCATACTGAACAAATTTGCCTTAAAAATAATTGCTGTCAATCAAATCATTTATTAAATAATCACAATTTTGTAAAACATCTACTTTTGCAAACTAGTCCTAGGTTTTTTCATTCTCTGGACTCTCTAGCTCAATAATTAAAAAAAAAAAAAAGTTGAACTTTACCCTTTGGGTAACTGTGACAGGGTCATTTAGAAAATGGGCGTGGCCAAGTGCATGAAAAAGCCTATAACTCCTAAACAAAAACTCAGAACTTCAAGAAAATAGGTGATCACATGTGACATGATTGTAAACAAGCATGCAAACTGTTATGGAGATTAGACAATAGATGGCGCTATAACTGTTAAAGCTTTATTTCACGTATTTCCTTAGTAAATTGCCTGTATTGGCTGTAAATGGTCTATGATCTAAGTGGTTACATGCTTTCTAAATAAAACACGGTACCTATCGATAACACGATTTACACATGTGCTTAAAGGCCTTAAAGCACGTGAACCCCGATAATTGCTGGTCACAGCTTTATTTATTATATTTAATATGTTTATGTGGGGGTATAGTGTGTCACTTGATGGCAAAAAAGAAGAGTTTAAAATGTGTCTTTAACTTAAGGTTGGAATAGAAGCTTGTACATAGTTTATTGCTGGTGGTAATAAGTTTCCTGATAATTTAATTATTATTATATATTAATAAACTTGAATGCATTAGTGATTTTGATTTTGACAAAAGTACCTGCAACTCTCATAGAAAACACTGGAGCTTAAGTATTTTCATATTGTTTTAGATTGAGTACATGTTTGTAAATTGATTTGACACCCAACACTCAGCTTTTTTGTTGTCAGCATAAGCATATCAAGTGTAAAGTAATGTTGCCTCAGAGGCGGAGATATTCCACTGCTGCACTTCAGTCTGGTTTAAAAGTTACAAACGTCTGTTGCAGCGTCCTTTTGACAGCAACCTCAAGGTTGATGGAAATAGACTTGCCACCTATCTGAACTACGTAAGTACATGTGTGTGCGCTCGGAGACGAGCGTTTCTTGCCTCTCTGCCTGTCTTTACTCTACTCTAAAATTTTATTTTCATAGAAAGATGAACCTGATGCTTTCAAAACATTAGGCACTGGAAATCGTGTGGCTACTTATTTAAATTATGTAAGTATGTGTATCTTGTGGTGCCTGGTTCCAGAACTCATGTGTATTTGATTGCTCTTGACTTGGCATCAGGTCTTGTGTCATCGGCTTCTACCCTGTCATCAACACCACTGGGTCTCAGCCAGGGACAATAACACAAAACAATAGGGGTGTAAACGGTACACAGAAGTCACGGTTCGGTGCATACCTCGGTTTTGGGGTCACGGTTCGATGCAAGTTCGGTACAACAGGAAAAAGCAACAAATCCCCAATGCTAGGTTTCTTTTCATTTATTTTGAACAGACAGTAGTGCAAATTTCAGTTTGTTGCACCTAGCGGCATTTAGTCTCCCTGAGGTACTTAGTACAGTACAGCCTCCTATAGTGTATTGAGCACTAAGCAGTAAACAGAAAGCACTCTTGCATAGGTCATAATTTTTGTAGGTCTGATAAAAACAAAAGGTATTTGGTCACAATCAGCTGCAAAACTGAAAAGCACCTTTTGTGTTATAAAAGTACAAAATAATGAAAAATAAAAGAGATTAGTTTTCTTTGCGCGTGAGTTCATTAACATGCAGTGATATTGGCGGATGCACAAAATTCAGTATTATGCTTTTTCAAGAAATCACGGAAAGATGAGCGAGAAGGAGACCTTTCCATGAGGAGACAGCGAGTGAAGCGGCACCTGAGGTTTCCCATTTTAAGGACACACATATTTCATCACTGGACTGTAGAGAGACTTCCACCACACAAATCGGCACAATGCCAAATGATTTTGTCTCATTATAACAGTGGAAACGACTTAAAGTACTCCGTCATGTATCGTCATACAGATAAGAGTAAGACATCATTCGAAACTGTAAAGTTTTTGTTTTGATTTGTGTTCACTCACAATAAAAACTAAACATTGTGCTTTTGAAAAATAAAGAAAACACACAGATGACACTTTCTGCCGTCCCGGTTTCGTTTCCATGAAGTTTGTGGAGCGCGTCACAAAAATTAATTGAAACTCAGCGTATAGGCCACTAGCAAGCTCTTGCATGCCAACACTTGTTTTGGGTTGGTGCATAGATCATCTCTTCTTTTTCTGCTCTTTTTCCTGTTGTGGCGGTTAGCAAACAGCGTTGCATTACCACACGTGCCCCCTTCTGGATTGGAGTGTGGATTGCATGTGACTGACTGTATTCATCGTCTGACTGTATGCACCATACTGTGACGGTTTGGGACGAATACATGTACCGCTACACCCCTACAAATCAAGTATTAAAATAAAATAAGCCAAACAACAACAAAAAAATTTATATTTCTTTGTTACACTTTATTTCGTTGGTCCACATTAGACATTTTACTTACTAAAAGTTGTCAACTAACTCTCATTAGAGTAGTTGCAAAGTTACTTATAGTCAGTAGAACGTCTGTTTTCCTTAAAGGGTTAGTTCACCCAAAAATGAAATTTCTGTCATTAATTACTCGCCCTTGTGTCATTCCAAACCCGTAAGACCTTCTTTCATCAAGATATTTTTGATGAAATCCGAGAGGTTTTTTTTATCCCCCATAGAAAGCAACGTAATAAATGTCATTTAAGGTCCAGAAAGACATTGTTAAAATAGTCAACCTGACTGCAGTGGTTCAACCTTAATGTTATGAAGTGACAAGAATACTTTTTGTGCGTAAAAACAAAACAAAAATAACGACTTTATTCAACAATTTCTTCTCTACTCTGTCAGTCTCGTACGCATTGAATGCAGTGCAGCACTTCCGTGTTTAAGGCCGAACGCCGGCTCAGTATTGGCCGACGCTGTTCACGTGTAGTCACATTGACTATTTTAACAATGTCTTTACTACTTTTTTAGACTTTGAATGATGGTAATTACATTGCTTTCTATTCTATATAAACCTTGGATCTTATCAAAAATATCTTAATCTGTGTTCTGAAGATGAACAAAGGTCTTACGGGTGTGGAATGACATGAGGGTGAGTAATGACAGAATTTTCATTTTTGGGTGAACCCTTTAATCCTCATCCAGTAAATTGCAAACAATTGGAAAAGTCATGGGGCCTTTGAATATTGTTGTGGACAGCGGGGGTCTTAGAGTCAAAAAGCTTGAGAACCACTGCACTATATTTTTCAAAGCTCTTTTGTTCATATTTTGTTACATTGAATAGCTCTAATCACAAGTTGTCATATAGCAGATACATTTCATTCAGAGCACTTCATGGAAGTCCAATACAATGATGTGAATTAAGGGTCCTAGTACTTCTCCAGTTCCTAACATAGCTTTACTTTGGGCTGAACTTGTATCCTTTGCAGATCTTCAAAAATTAGACCCTTCCGATATAAGTCATATTCTGGACTGTGTAGTAAATCTTACAACTTTTCTACAATAAAAATGTGAAACACTGATGACATATCATGTTGATGTTAATAATCTCTCTACATTTACAGATGAGTGATGTTGAGGCCGGTGGGGCGACGGTTTTCCCTGATTTTGGTGCTGCTATTTGGCCTAGAAAGGTGCGGACACCTTTTAAAATATTTTATAAACCTTAAATGAAACATGTATGAAATCATTACATCAATGATGATGGTACTGCCAATGTCATCTTCCCCAAACTGTTACCTTCCCCTTGTGTCAGTTTCAAAATCTACCAACAGCCTTGCCAATCAATGTATAATAAAGGTTTTGTGATTAAAATTTTTTTTTAAAGTAAATTAGTTTAATTTCAGCCATCTCATTTTCTGTCATTACATTGTATTTAATATATTGGAATAATATCGACCATCTGCCAATCTGATCTGACATCAGCTTTTAGTTTTTTACATTTCACAGATGTAGCATTTAAACTCCTACTCTTTCTCTAGGGAACAGCGGTGTTCTGGTACAACCTCTTTAAAAGTGGAGAAGGAGACTACAGAACGAGACATGCAGCCTGTCCTGTTCTAGTAGGCAGTAAATGGGGTAAGTGGTCTAAATACAGTCTTTAAAGAATATCAGCAATGCTCATGAATAGGCTAGAGATTGGTGTTCAATTGCTTTTTAAATGTAAAAATCAATATATTTTTTTTTTTAAATTTAACATGGCATGAAAAGTAGTTTGATTTAAATCCATCAAATGTCCAAGCCACCAATTCGCATTTACAAGTTCCTCTCGTTTGGCAGTTTCAAACAAATGGATCCATGAGAGAGGTCAAGAGTTCAGACGACCATGTGGCCTGACTGAAGTGGACTGATCCAGTGATGTCAGCGTTTGGACTCAGTACTACCATCAGTGCCTTGACTACACAATCAGACACTCCAGACTCCTCGAGAACATTCATCAGCTCCAGTCAGGACTTACTGCTACGAGACGTGAGCAGGCTGGGATTGTCAGCTATTCTGTCTGTGAGGGATTTCTCTTTTATTTTGAATGTTTTTACTGTTGCTTAACCTTTCTTGGCAGATTAAACTGGAGTATCACATCATAACAGAACTCATTGTGTTCATGTAATGCATAAATTATTGTTCTTCAGTGTTTTATTTTATATTCGTTTGCAATAAAAATGTCTAAATTTGAAGTCATGTTTCTTTGTTTGCCTTTTGATGACTGTGAGCTGTTAACATTGTTCCGAAAGTCTGGAATATTTTCACCGACTGACGAGAACAGAATCCATCTGTTCATTCACACACACACACACACACACACACACACACACACACACACACACACACACTGTGCATATATTTGATTTGTTTTATATTGATTGTTTGCATTGTGATGTGTTCAATACATTATTATATTCACTAGAATTCAAGTAAACATAAACCAGGAATAACAATAAGACTATGAAACTGTAAAAAATGACCCACCATAAGCATAAACAGCCTCTGTAATGACCTGTTTCTCAATTAGATTTGATTTTGTAATGTTTTTACTGTAAACACATCTTTGTTGAGACCACAGTTCTCTTTTCAGCATGAAAACCTCAGTGTCTGGGCATGTTACCTGCTGTAATCACCGAGACTTCTAACCTGTCATGGTTGTAAGCGTGTCTAATCATAGCAGATTATTCAGTCAGACAAAAACACAATTAGCTGTAATCTGTTTTCTTGAAAGGTGTGACTTAACTCACCACATTGCATCAGAACATAGAGACTAGTTCCTTGCTGAACAGAATGAGACTGAACATTCAGCTCAACTAACGGCTCGAAATGGAAGCAAAGTGGATTGTATTGTTATCAACATGCTGGATTTCCTGTGTTGCTGTAAATGAATTCTACTCTTCAACAGGTTGGTCTTTTGCAATAAGATGATAAAACAGTATATTTATGAAATCTCTGTCAAAAACACTTCTCTCTTTAACCATGTGCAAGTGCCAACGGTTGTGATATGCTATCTGCAGATCATATGATTCAACTTATAGGCATCAAAAAAACATTTGCCACATGCCTTCATGAATATATCAAAGCACTGGAGCACCAATCAGACCTTCTGAAAAGGTAAGTGTTACTTTGTTATGGGGGTGATGGTGTATAAAGATATAGAGAAGAGCAGAGCATAAAAAGAGCCACAAAGAACTTTATTTTGGAATTGCGAAGAAAAAGTTTCAAGAATAAAAGAAAGTTTAAAATCTTAAACCCAGTTGAGACTGGAGAATATTATGTTAGCTGAGTTCAATATTAATAAAATGCATAAAGCAATAAAGGTTATATTATGTTAATTATGGTGCATTTTAATTAAATAATGTGACTAAGTTTACTGTCTGTTTTATGGGGACACACACAGAGCACAAATGGTGTGTTTTGTGTTTATTTATTTTACCACAGTCTGTAACACATCTTAAAATATTATTTATTTATCAGGACTCTGAATGCATTTGAGAATGACTTTGATGACGCTCCCAAAGATCCAGAGAAATTCATCAGCAACCCTCTTGCAGCGTACCAGCTTGTGAGAAAGCTAAGTCAAGTCTGGCCCGCTACACTGGACCTTATAGAGGGAAGACATGCCAAAGGTTTAAGGAGACACTGTAGACATTCAGAATATATCATTCAGAAACTGGACTTTCTCATAACTTTTGATTATAATATGATTAGACTATTAACTTCAATGTTATGCCTGTGCTGTTGTTGAGGCAACTGAGAGGTTTCTGAGAGAGTTTTCTGATAAATATGATGGAAAACTAAACTGAACAGGTCTTAAAGATTGAGGTCATTGTCAGTAACATTTCTAATTTCTCACAGATGCTTTGGAAAACCTGAGATCTACAGCTCAGACGCTCCCCAGTGCAGAAGATGTAGAAGGTGTAGTGATGGCTTTGGTTAGACTGCAAGAAATGTACAGATTAGATCCGAGGAACATCACATTGTTTTCTGGTGCGTTTCATGGAGGTTTTAGTTGTTCTTTATCACTCTTCTTGATTGATAAGGTTTGCTTAGTGATTTGAACAACCCCCTAACCATGAGTATTAGTGTAACACTATAAAGCAAAACTCAACTGCATGATTTTTTTTAAATTTCATCACAAAATGTAACTTTTTTATCACCCAGAGTTGGATATATAAGTATGTCATACTTTATCTGCATACATATACTGTGTAGAGCTCTGTATCCCAACTGTTTGATTGCTTCTATCAATGCAAAATGTAAACTATATTTTCCCCCAGCACTAATCTACTAAATGTGACCATAAGGCCTGACATTAACATTTTAACAATATAAACATTAACATTATGATTTTCACTAAAGGGGAGACACTACAGGCAAAAACGCTGTTTTTTCAGGCACCTGTCAATTTTGAGATTTTGCACTTTTTGGCTTTTCATAAAGTGTTTTTTCAGACTGGTGGAAAGAAAACATCCAAAATACATTTTTAAGTTTATATCTTACAGCACTTTATCTATTTGTATCTATAGATTTCAATTACAGTAAATATCTTTAAAGGCCGTTTTCTCAAAATGAGTTTTTTCTCCTGCTCTGAGTCAGAAATCTCCACTTCAGCAGAACTTATATACACCAAACTTTACAGTTTTATTCCTATCTATATTCTGAAGGCTTTTACAGAGGGATTTGTTGATATATCATTCCTATCCTGAGCTATAGGTCCTTTTACTCAAAAAAACATGGCGAAAATAGATTTTTTAAGGCTATTGTCAGTATTCTCTAATTTACTAAAGCACAAAATAAGATATCCAGAATCCCCTCTGTAAAAGCCCTTTCATCTAATATGTCAACAAATAGAACCAAGAATTTTAAACCTGGACCTTTCCAATTTCCAGATTTTGTTTTTGGAAATGTATGCAAATGAGCGTATATTTAAGTATATACGGCCTCATTTGCATATTAAAACATACATTTACACAAAACTTGTAATACATTTTTTTCTTATGTTTATGCAAGTAATAAACTGGAGAAGTTTCACAGTGATATCTTCTAATTTAAAAAAAAATCCTTATTCACCTGTAGTGTCTCGCCTAAAGCTGCTTTTAAACAATGTGTATTGTGAAATAGCGCTCTACAAATAAATTTGACTTGTCGATGATAAAACAGGTGAAAAATCCCATAGAATTACATTAGACAGAGTCATATGTAGAGTTCAGAAAAGAGATTTGGGGTGGGTACTTTCATCTGGGAATAGTAACAAACCACCGAGCAATGCCTTGTCAACCACACACAAGGCCAAGCAGCACTCTACATGAAAAGTCTTGAGGGTCTGAGGGTTTTATTGACGTCAACTTGATGTGTGGCTTTTCAGAAACGAACCACAACTTAAGACTGGATCCAGATGAAACTTTCCATATCGCCGTGATCTCTTATCTCAATCAACGCTTTCAGTATGCCCTCCTCTGGATGGAAGAAACCTTCAGGAAACTCAATAAGGGAGAGGAAGCCGTTGTTACTAAAGAGGAGGTTCTTTACCAGCTTGCTTCATTTTCCCATCAGATTCAGCTGTCATCTGGACAGGGTAAGAGAGTTTACAAGAACCGCAATTAATTCAGAGATTTTTCCAGTATATTCACCTCCCATGTATTCGTCTACCTCTTACCTAAGAAAAGATATGAGGAAATAAAACAAACACTTTCTTTGAAAAACTAAAATCTGAATGTTTATTTTACTGAAATCCTACTGATATGTCAGTTGCATAATAATTTGGAACACTGGGGGGAATATTAAAAAATAATCCCTCATCCAAATGTCTCCTCAAGTTTGAGTTCACAGTATCAATGACAAACTAGCTTATTTAATTACTTTCTTTGTTTTAAAGATTTTCCAGGTTTAAATGGATAAATAATTCCAAGATTTTTAAAATAGTCTTACACATTAGCTCCACACTCTATGTTGACTTCTAAAGCATTATGATTAATGATTCAAACCAAAACAATGCTAATGTTAGCAGTGTGCTTTAACAATAACCAACAAAGGTTAAATGAAGATCACCTGAAACAAAACTAATTCGCACTCATTTATAATGCATATAATTTGCGACTGTTCTTAGACCTCACTGAGGGAGATCTGCTTCAGCCTGCACTTTACAAAAGCCTAATAGAGAACATTAAGACCTGGACTGCAAAATACATCCCTCACTTTGACTTACCTGTTCACTCCATGGACGAAGCATATGAGGCTCTATGCACGGGCAAGAAGGTTATGATGGTGAGTTGTAGCCTAATACACATACACGTATCGGTCCCCAATTCTCTTGATAGAAGTGAGCGCAGTCAGGAGGGCTGTCTTCAAAGAGAGGGCACTGAGCCCGACTGACTCCAAGCGCTCAAATGGAGCTCTCTAGAGAGGCCACCTTGGGAGATGGGAGTGTCAAGAAAGCTCACTTTCTCAGCATCTCTCATCTTTGCAAGGTTAAAGGGTTAAAAAAAATGAAATTTCTGTCATTAAGTACTCACCCTCATGTCATTCCACACCTGTATTCATTCATCTTCGGAACACAAATTAAGATATTTTTGATGAAATCCGAGGGTATCTGATATGAGGGTAACATCAATGATGTTGCTGCCTATGTGTGGATCAGATACCCTCGGATTTCATCAAAAATATCTTAATTTGTTTTCCAAACATGAACAAAGGTCTTACAGGTGTGGAACGACATGAGGGTGAGTAATTAATGACAGAAATTTCATTTTTGGGTGAACTAAACCTTTAAGACACAGATGGCACTCCTGAACCACCAGAGTGGACATCACCTGACCCAGAGTTCGCGCCGTGACCTTCGTGGGCTGTAGGGCAACGTCAGTTGCCCGCGCCCTGATATTCGCCGTGTGTAAGGCAAAGTTGGTTGCCGAGCGCAGCTCCTGCATCAGCCCTGGGTCAGGACTGCCCTCGTGCAGATCTTTAAGTGCCTTGGTCTGATGGATATGGCATGCAGGGCAGAGGCAGCCTGTACAGTGGCACTGTAAGTCTTTGCCTTCATTGACAAGGTCAACCTACAGGCCCTGGACAGGAGCCTCGGACAGTTCATCCAGGTGGCGGCGTTCTGCACCACAATCGCACGCTTGACCTGTGCGGACCTCCGAGTACCCCCTGGCCTCCAGACTTTTTTTTAAGTCTGCCTGCAAACAAAGTTATTTTAATAAGTTTCCAGTGTGATACAACAAGTGCTTTTGAGAACTAAATATTCACTGGAATTACTAAAGTTTGCTAGGTTAGCTACTGGGATAATCTGGGTTTAATAAAACAAATATTACATATCAAAATTAAAGTTTTACACAAAACAAGAATATTGGAAAATGATATTATACTGTATAATCTAAAGAAGATTAGACTGAATGTGTTAATTTGGAGTAATATTGCATTATGGCTTATAGATGCCGCAGAGAGAGAGAAAACTGGTGTGCAGGTACAGAACAGGAAGAAGAAACCCGCTGGTGCTATTCAAAGAGGAAGTGGAGTGGGATCAGCCTACAATACTACGATACCATGACTTTCTTTCTGAAGGAGAGATAGACACCATCAAAACACTGGCCAGGCCAAAGGTGTGCAAATTTAATTTAAAAGGTACATTAAATGCCATTTATGTTTAAGTAGCGCTACATCATGCTAATCAACTCTTTATATAAAATAATTATAACAGGTTACAATTACATATTTTAAACTGCTCTTTTAAAATATTATTTCAGTGTAGACACGTTAACTCTTTCCTGGCAACTGTTTTTTTTTTTTTTTTTTTTTTTTTAAAAAACGCTGCTGGGGAAAAAGTTAATATTTGAGGAAGAATTATTCCCTGAAGCATTCAGTGTGTGTGTTTGTATAGAGAATTAAAAAAAAATTGTAATTGATAATTTTCTGTAACATTTTTTAAATATCAAATAATGTATTATTAGTAATTAACAATATTCATCTAATGCAACACAAAACTCTGTTTATATTTAGCTTTCCAGAGCTAAAGTCATAGATCCAGTCTCTGGAAAAAAAGTTTCTGCTGCATCCCGTGTGTCAAAAAGGTATGAAAACAAAATGAAAACTCATTTACTCACGCTCCTGTCTTTCCAAAACTGTATTATTCTCCTTCCACTGTGGAACATAAAAAAGATATTCAGAGAAATATCTCAATGTTTTTTTAATGAACGTCATTGTTGTTTGGTTCCCAATATTCTTCAAAATATCTTCTTTTGTGTTCTGAAGAAATGTTTACAGGTTTGGAACCACATGTAAATGCTAATTTTTTGTTGTTGTTATTTATTTATTTTAGATGGAGTATCCCTTTAAAAATGCATGTGATTCTCAGATAACCTCACAAATATAGCGAAACCAGTGATAGTCATTGAACTTTTTTTTTCTTCTTTACACTTTCACCTATTCAGGGAACCAGGGTTACATGCGTAACTGAGAACTTCCCTTTTGTAGGTAACTCTATGCTGCATTATAAGCTGACACTATATAACAAACATGCCATATTGCAAAATTCTTGTCCAACAAAACTGTTAAAAGATAAGCTTGCAAGTTTTTGAGCAAATGAAATAAATTAACCCAAAAGGACCTAAGCCTTGGGTTGAATCCATATCCGATAAAATCTGATAAATGTTTGCAGTGAAGCCCAGCCTGCCACAGGACAAATATCTTGTAAAGGTGAGCCCATGGCTAGTGCCTTAGAAGAGGCCACACTCCTAGTGGAGTGGGCCTTAAAGGATTAGTCCACTTTCAAATAAAAATTTGAAATGGTCATCCAAGATGTCCATGTCCTTCTTTCTTCAGTCGAAAAGAAATTAAGGTTTTTGATGAAAACATTCCAGGATTATTCTCCTTATAGTGGACTTCAGTGGCCTCCAAATGGTTGAAGGTCAAAATTACAGTTTCAGTGCAGCTTCAAATGGCTTTAAATGATCCCAGACGAGGAATAAGGGTCTTATCTAGAGAAACGATCAGTCATTTTCTAAAAAAAAAATCAAAATGTATATGCTTTATAGGCACAAATGATCGCATCACAAGTGCTTCCACCAGAACGCGATTCTGTATTCTTCAAAAAGCTTACGCTGAATGTCCTACGCCTTCCCTATTCAACTTATGGAACGAATGCAGCGCCACTTCCGTTTTTTCCATAAGTTGAATAGGGAAGGCTTAGGACATTTAGCGTAAGCTTTTTGAAGAATACGGAATCGCGTTCTGGTGGAAGCACTTGTGATATGATCATTTGTGCCTATAAAGCATATACATTTTGATTTTTTTTTTAGAAAATGACCGATCGTTTCGCTAGATAAGACCCTTATTCCTCGTCTGGTATCGTTTAAAGCCCTTTGAAGCTGCACTGAAACTGTAATTTTGACCTTCAACCATTTGGAGACCATTGAAGTCCACTATAAGGAGAATAATCCTGGAATGTTTTCATTAAAAACCTTAATTTCTTTTCGACTGAAGAAAGAAGGACATGGACATCTTGGATGACATGGGGGTGAGTAAATTATCAGGAAATTTCTATTTGAAAGTGAACTATTCCTTTAACTCGTAGGGACGAAGGAAACTCTCAAGCCCCATATGCTAGAGTAATCGCATCCCTGATCCAATGCGACATGCGTTTGCTTTGTTGCTGTAGAAACCTTGCTGCAACCACCACAGGACACCAGTAATTGAGTAAATTTACGCCACTGAGCTGAGCAGTCCACGTAAATCTTAAGGGACAGAACTTGGCACAATAAGCCTTTCTTGCTCCGGTGACTGGAATGGCAGAGGGAAGAAGACACGGTTACACTTTATTTTAAGATGTCCTTGTTACAGTGTAACTATACATTTAAATACTGAGTAATATTAATTAACAACATGTACTTACTATAGGATTAGGGTTTGGTTTAAGGTTAGTTGCATGTAATTATGCATAATTTACTGTTATTGCTATAGTAAGTACATGCAATGTGTAACAAAGACAATGTAAAATAAAGCGTTATCAAAGACTTGAAGCATGACTGACTGAGCAGTACAAGATGGCACCTTCAGAACGCAATCTGGCCTAGGGTGCAATAATACTTTGACCGGATCAGGGGAAAATTCTAAGCAGGATGAAGCAACTGAAAGGGCCTGCAAATCTCATTCTCTTTTAAGGTACATTAAGGCTTGTAAAAGAATCACCTTAAGGATCAAAAGTTTCTCAGAGACAGAGTTCAAATAGAACACCTGATAACCTATCCAGGACTATAGAAAGATCCTAGGAAGGAACTATTGATATGCAGATAGTCCTCAGCTGTCTGTCTCCACATAAAAAGCCAGATATTATGGAATGTCTCACTAATGAAATGCCATAAAACGGCACATGCATCGCAGGGGCAATCCCTGCCAAAATCAGCTCTTGGAGGATCTCCAGTACTGAACCAACCATGCAGTAGACTGGATTCAAATGCTGCTGTTCACACCACTATGCAAAAAGCTGCCACTTAGAATGTACAGTTTCCCTGTGGAGGGAGTTCTAGCATTCAAGATGGTCTCGACAACATCAGTCAAGAGACCATAATCTAGCCCTCAGGGACAAAACCCATATCTTACGACAAGGGCACCATATTGAACCTTGTACATGAGACAGAAGGTCGCTCCTGTTTGGAATCTCCTAAGGAGAGCCTCCCAGGAGAGCTACTAGGTCCAAGAACCATATTCAGGCTTGCCAAACAGAGTTACAAACAAGGGATGCACTCTGTCTTGCCATACTCTTGCCAGAACCAGAAGCACTGCTATTGGAGAAAGCATACAGATGTGCCCTCAGCCTGTGCCATTTTTCTATATTGCCTCAGCCCCTACCTTGACAGGAAGTCTGCTCTCACATTCAGACATCCCAGGATATAGACTGCTCTCAGTGAGAGTAGCCTACCCTGAGCTTAAAGCAAGGTATGTTGCGCCAATCTGAACAGTGGCTGCGAACTCAACCTGCCTTGGTGATTTATATATGACACTACTGACGTGTTGTATATTCAGCCCCTCAGGTCTGGAAGAAAGTACAAACCCTATTCCAAAAAAGTTGGGACACTGTACAAATTGTGAATAAAAAAAGGAATGCAATGATGTGGAAGTTTCAAATTTCAATATTTTATTCAGAATACAACATAGATGACATATCAAATGTTTAAACTGAGAAAATGTATCATTTTAAGGGAAAAATAAGTTGATTTTAAATTTCATGGCATCAACACATCTCAAAAAAGTTGGGACAAGGCCATGTTTACCACTGTGTGGCATCCCCTCTTCTTTTTATAACAGTCTCCAAACGTCTGGGGACTGAGGAGACAAGTTGCTCAAGTTTAGGAATAGGAATGTTGTCCCATTCTTGTCTAATACAGGCTTCTAGTTGCTCAACTGTCTTAGGTCTTCTTTGTCGCATCTTCCTCTTTATGATGCGCCAAATGTTTTCTATGGGTGAAAGATCTGGACTGCAGGCTGGCCATTTCAGTACCCGGATCCTTCTTCTACGCAGCCATGATGTTGTAATTGATGCAGTATGTGGTCTGGCATTGTCATGTTGGAAAATGCAAGGTCTTCCCTGAAAGAGACGACGTCTGGATGGGAGCATATGTTGTTCTAGAACTTGGATATACCTTTCAGCATTGATGGTGCCTTTCCAGATGTGTAAGCTGCCCATGCCACACGCACTCATGCAACCCCATACCATCAGAGATGCAGGCTTCTGAACTGAGCGCTGATAACAACTTGGGTTGTCCTTGTCCTCTTTAGTCCGGATGACATGGCGTCCCAGTTTTCCAAAAAGAACTTCAAATTTTGATTCGTCTGACCACAGAAGAGTTTTCCACTTTGCCACAGTCCATTTTAAATGAGCCTTGGCCCAGAGAAAACGCCTGCGCTTCTGGATCATGTTTAGATATGGCTTCTTTTTTGACCTATAGAGTTTTAGTCGGCAACGGTGAATGGCACGGTGGATTGTGTTCACCGACAATGTTTTCTGGAAGTATTCCTGAGCCCATGTTGTGATTTCCATTACAGTAGCATTCCTGTATGTGATGCAGTGCCGTCTAAGGGCCCGAAGATCACGGCATCCAGTATGGTTTTCTGGCCTTGACCCTTACGCACAGAGATTGTTCCAGATTCTCTGAATCTTTGGATGATATTATGCACTGTAGATGATGATAACTTCAAACTCTTTGCAATTTTTCTCTGAGAAACTCCTTTCTGATATTGCTCCACTATTTTTCGGAATTGGTGATCCTCTGCCCATCTTGACTTCTGAGAGACACTGCCACTCTGAGAGGCTCTTTTTATACCCAATCATGTTGCCAATTGACCTAATAAGTTGCAAATTGGTCCTTCAGCTGTTCCTTATATGTACATTTAACTTTTCCGGCCTCTTATTGCTACCTGTCCCAACTTTTTTGGAATGTGTAGCTCTCATGAAATCCAAAATGAGCCAATATTTGGCATGACATTTCAAAATGTCTCACTTTCAACATTTGATATGTTATCTATATTCTATTGTGAATAAAATATAAGTTTATGAGATTTGTAAATTATTGCATTCCTTTTTTATTCACAATTTGTACAGTGTCCCAACTTTTTTGGAATCGGGTTTGTACTTCAATGCCAGAAGCACTGCCATCATCTACAAGCAATTTATGTGCCAAGTGAGATGACGGCTTTCCCAGAGTCCGGCCTTCCAGGACCACATCCCAGCCCGTAAAGAAGGCTTCAGTCTAAATAATTTTCATGCGACCCATAAGCCTTTAAAACAGACTGACCTAGGCACCTTAAGTGAGCTAGAACAACATCTTGATATTAAACTGCTAAAGCCTCAGTCTGAGCTAGGATTAGGCCAGTCATCGAGGTAATTCAGTATATGGGTGCCCTGGAGTCACAGTGGAGCCAGGGCTGCACCCATGCAGGGTTTCCCGAACAGTGGGGGGGCACACCGTTAAAGTGCAACGAATACCTCTAGAACTGGACTTTGTGTTTACCTTTTTCCGGATCCACGATGACACATTTGGCAGAAGTTGCCACACTGCCAAATGTTCTGAAAAAGGTATCAAGTGTCTGTACTTGTCTACCCAATTGACTTGGGGCAGAGCCTGAAATAAGGTGGGGGAATTGTTCCGTTCGGCGGCCTGATATGTCACTGCAGGGAACAGCCAAACTTCTGGACCAAGGGACTTTCTGAAAAGGCAGTGCCAGTATTCTCTAGGGGCAAACTGTTCCAATAACCTCATATGTCCTGAAACCTTCCAAATTATGGGAGGGTACCATGTTTCGGCAGCCGTGATGTGCGGAAAATGGCTGAACGACCTGCTGGAAACTGCCACTTGCTGAATCCCAGATTGTGGCAGGTTTAGCCAGACAGCCCCTTGAGGGTATCAAGGAAGAATGGGCACACAAGGTTGTGATGTGACACCTTTTCCCCCACATTTTGCCCATTTAACCCCTTAGCATTCCTGTAAAATTTGCCTAAAACGCCTAAAAAAGGCATACCCAAAGCATACCCTGCATGCTGTTCTTGAACCATTTGAAGTTTATATCCCCTTAGCATTCCACTGTACCACCCGTGGTACAAATACCATTCAAAAAGAGACCTTAGCAATGCTAAGTATGCATGGTTTTGGTCTCTTTTGAAAGGTATGTGTGGAACGCTAACAGGTTAATATGCAGTAAATAATAGTCAATGGCATGACAAATAATTGCACATTTGTATAATATGCAGCTTAGCTGTGTACAGTGAGTTATGTTATTAGTGTCAAGGTTGAGGTCTCATGTGCAGTGTGTGTACTAGTATGAGCTTGTAATTAAAAAACAAAACAAAACACGAACAGAAAACTACTCCGTAAGGGAATATTTATAGTCCAGGGCAGTTTGCAGTTGAGAAGACACAGGACATTTAGTTCTCAATGTGACCGTCCTCTTTATGCCTCTCAGTGCATGGCTCTCTGAAGATGAAGATCCTGTGATCACACAGATCAACCAAAGAATCGCTGATGTCACTGGTCTAGAATTGGGGACAGCAGAGGAGCTCCAGGTATTCACAGTCCTGAACGAATCACAATAGGGGCTTTCGCACTGCTCAGCTAGTGACATTGGACATCAACCACACGGCAAATGCTAATACTTTTTCATATACTGTCTTCTTTCTTTGTATAACAGTTCTGTCTAATAACATATTAGACAGGATGTTAAACAAATCATAAACTAATGAAGATGGAGAATGTGAGCGATGTGTACTCAGGCTCTGGCATTCTCAGCACCGTTAGAATAAAGGTCCGACCGCGCCGTCAAAATAAAGGTCACAACAACAAGCGTAGCTTACGTCACTACTTGCGGTGCAAATGCAACCAGGAAAACGACCCTAGGGGAACTATTAGTTCTCGGGGAACCATCCTGGCGGCTAGTTCCTAGAACTACCCGCTGCGAAAGCCCCTAATGCTAGGTTGAATTTCAATCATAAACTAGTTTAACGGATTGATCTGTATAGCATGATAATTTTAAATAGTTAACTTTTAGACTTTCAGTCCATGAATATTACAGAACTGGATCAGGGCCTCAAGATGTAACTTTGGGATTTATTAGCTATGTGCATTACCAAAACTTATGTAACACAAACAGAAGTGATAATAATAGTCATGCGAAGTCACTTTTATTTATATAGCACTTTATACAGTACAGATTGTTTCTGTTCATGTAATTGCTGATCATGTAATTAATTGTTCTTAATTACTGTAATATGATTTTCTTTAATAGCATTGTCAGATTTCTTGTAGGTCTATGTATGTAGAGTTCTGAATCAACATGTAGGTCACATTTCCCATTTTTGGGAAAGTGTCTGACAAGAAAACGTACAGTACACCCTGTTTGGTTCCTTCAACATTCAAACAGAGGCCAGAATTGACTGTTCATATGAGAATTGAGTCTATCTCTTATGGTTAACTAAAATTTCACTTTTTTTGACAGATTGCAAATTATGGAATTGGAGGCCAGTATGAGCCACATTATGACTCAAAGGTAGAATATTATATGAAGGTGTTAACATTTTTAAATACAGTGGTGGTCAGAATTATTGGCACCCTTGGTAAATATGATCAAAGATGACTGTAAAAATAAATCTGCATTGTTTATCCTTTTGATCTTTAATTCATAAAATTAGCAAAATTCTAACCTTTCATTGAAGGAAAAGAATTGAAAGTGGGGGGAAATCACATTATGAAATAAATGTTTTTCTCCAAAACACGTTGGCCACAATTATTGGCACCCCTAGAATTTTTTATGAGTAAAATATCTCTGAAGTATTCCCAGACAGCAACATAATGTGCCCCAGATCCGGCCCACATCTGATACATGTGGATTACACACAAACCAGATGTGGGCCGACATTATGTTGCTGTCAGGGTATTCTCATTCATATTTACATTTTTTTTTTTTTTTTTTTTTGCACACCAGGGTGTTCATGTACATGAAATTGTCCAGCCATGTCTTCCATGAGGAAATACAAAGGCCAAATTCCCTTAATCATTCATCACAATGAGTAAAACCAAAGAATATAGTTCTGATGTGCAGCAAAAGATTGTTGAGCTTCACAAAATAGAAAGTGGCTGTAAGAAAATAGCTAAAGCATTGAATATCCCCATTTCCACAATCAGGGCAATAATTAAGAATCCAATCCACTAAAGATGTTACAAATCTGCCTGGAAGAGGATGTGTGTCTAAATTGTCCTAATGCACGGTGAGGAGGAGAGTTTGAGTGGAAAAAGACTCTCCAAGGATCACAGCTGGAGAATTGCAGAGATTAGTTGAGTCTTGAGTCTCAGAAAGCCTAAAAAAAATTATAAAACAGCACCTACATCCCCACAAGTTGTTCGGAAGGGTTTCAAGAAAAATCCTCTGCTTTCATCCAGAAACAATCTCCAGCATATTCAGTTGTCAGACACGACTGGAACTTCAAACGGGACCGGCTTCTATGGTCAGATGAAACTAAAAAAAAGAGCTTTTTGGCAGCAAACCCACCAGATGGCTTTAGTGCAAACAGGGATAAAAAGTACCCCATGCCCACGGTTAAATATACTGCTGGATCTTTAATGTTGTGGGCCTGTTTTTCTGCTGGAGGTCCTGGACATCTTGTTCAGATACATGGTATCATGGATTCTATCAAATACCAACAGATAAAAAATCAAAACCTGACCGCTTCTGCTAGATATCCAATAATGGGCCGTGGTTGGATCTTCCATCGGGACAATGATCCAAAACAAACATCAAAACCAACACAAAAATGTGTCAATGAGCACAAAATGAAGCTTCTGCCATGGCTGTCCCAGTCCCCTGACCTGAACCCTAAAGAAAATGAGTGGAGTGAACTGAAGAGGAGAAGCACCAACATGGAGCTGGGAATCTGAAGGATCTGGAGAGATTCTGTATGAAGGAATGATCTCTGATCTCTTGTCAGGTGTTCTCCAAACTCATCAGGCATTATAGAAGAAGACTCAGAGCAAAAGGAGGTTGCAAAAAGTATTGAATAAAAGGGTGCCAATAATTGTAGCAACGTGTTTTGGAGAAAAACATTTATTTCATAATGTGAATTTTCCCCCACTTTCAATTCTTTTCCTTCAATGAAAGTTTAGATTTTTGCTAATTTTATGAATTAAAGATCAAAAGGATAAACAATGCAGATTTATTTTTACAGTCATCTTTGATCAAATTTACCAAGGGTGCCAATAATTCTGACCACCACTGTATGTGTTATTGTTATTCCTCTGGGCCTGTTTGAAGATATGTACCTGTAATAGAGAAGAAACATACTCTGTGTTTTATTTCATTTCTTTGTTCCAAAATCTCTCCACAGTTGACAAATGACTCAGACTTTCAACTCAGAGGAGGCCGGATTTCTACTGTCCTAATATATGTGAGGGTGTAATCTATGGAGTATAATATAACCAATTATTTAATTTATTTTAAATAATTCCCACTTTCCAGATTATTGACAGTTAACGACTTTATTGTAGATGAGTGATGTGGACATTGGTGGGGCAACAGTGTTCCCTGTCATTGGTGCAGCTCTTCAGCCAAAGAGGGTTAGTTGAAGCACCTTTATTTACCACAATGAGAAATTGTATTGTCGAAATAACTTACTTACTTAAAATTATGCTCACATGTTTATGATTCTATTCCATAAGGGTACAGCAGTGTTGTGGTTTAACCTGCTAAGAAATGGAAATGAAGATGCCAGAACTTTACATGCAGCGTGTCCTGTGTTTGTAGGCAATAAATGGGGTAAGTGTTCTGTGAGGCTTGTATTATATTAGTGAAAAAGAGTTTCTCTTATGGTGAAAATTAAGAAAACATGACCAGGTCACATTTCATCCCCAAATCAAAGGAATAATATAAATGTGACTCACGTGCAGTGTGCACTAGACATTCTTACACAATTTAAAACTTCTTCCTTTGAATTCCTCATTCTAGTTGCCAATAAGTGGATTCGTACTCATGGGCAAGAGTTCAGAAGAAAGTGCTCTACGATCAAATCTGATTAAAAGACCCAAAGAAGACTGCACAGAAGAGACAAAGTGACGCCATTAAGAGACAATGTGACGTCATGGCAAAATGTACACATATTTTATTTTTTATTTTTCGCTTTTAACATCTGTTACTGCAGTGTTTTTTTTTCTTCCTACATGTATCTGCTTCAAATTAAATATGTGGTGGATTATAACATTACAAGATAGACATGAAGACAATGAAAACAAGGACATCAAGGTTTTTACAAGAATTTATCATTTATTTTGTTAATGAACAAAAATTACTTGTTCAAAATTATTTTTATACTATAAACACTCTAAAAAAATGCTTGATTAAAAACAACCCAAGTTGGGTTAAATATGGACAAACCCAGCGATGTGGGGCAGTTGGGTAAACATTTAAACACTGCTTTAAAAATTGTTTAAAAATGACTATATGTCTGGCTTAAAATGAACCCAAAATAGGTTGGAAATTAAAAATCAGACACATAATTACTGGAGGCAACAATAATAATCAAAAGGTGAACATTTATCAATATGCAATTTAATAAATGTTTATGGTTTAATTAGTATTCATTAAACTTATTAATAATTGTTCATTTATTAAACATTAATAAATGTCGATTTCCAACATATTTTGTGTTCATTTTAAGCAAGCAACACAATAATTTTTAAACAATAGTTGAGTTAAATAAAACTACCCAGCAGGTTGAGCAAACATTTAACCCAACCACTGGGTTAAAACCACCCAGTCGCTGGGTTTGTCCATTTTCAACCCAACTTGGGTTGTTTTTAACCCAGCATAACATCTATCTATCTATCTATCTAGAGGACTGCAGTGAGTAAACTGAATGTGATGAGGTCATTTTGATAGTCCAAGGGGGCGGAGTTACGCAGTATCATTCTGACAGCGAGAGTGGGCGGGGTTACGCAGCATCATTCAACAGCAGAAGGGGGCGGAGTTACGCAGCATCACTCTGACAGCAGGAGGAGGGCGGTGTTACGCAGCATCATCGGAGCTTGTCGTTTTATTGTACGGCTGCTGATGCTGAGAGGTCTCGCTGAGAAAGATGTAGGACCATGATTGTGGATTTGTGGTATGCGGACTGTGGCACATCGTGGCGGATTGTTTTCTAGGTAAGCGTAGCTTTATTCTGGGCGTATTTGAGTCGCTGCTGTATGTGAGCGCCGTCGCTGAGATGTGCTTCAGAGAGCCACCGGACAGAATCACTGTAGCCTATTACCGCAAGGCTTAGAGAAATGCAGATGGGCGGAAAACGACTAAAATTAGGGCATGCAAGAAAGCAGGCAGCACTTGGTGTTTATGATTTGGTTCTCGTGTGATATGTTATTTTTGTATGGATATGTGAATGGGGAATGGGCGAGCTCGGCCTGCGCATCGGGACGCGTGTGATTCAGCCCTGCAGGCCGTGAGGAGACACTGATGCGGTACATTACAGGTTATGCAGTCACATACATGTCTTCACTGATGCTACTCACATTTAATAGCATCCAGTTCTCATCACAGAAGGATCATTTGACAGGCCTAAGGCAGTCTGTCACATGACATTACTGCTGTGTCAAAATAACGAAACCTCCTGTATGCTACTGAGAAGACTAGGAAAAAATGCATGTTGATATTTCAAATATTTAGAATTCCTTTGAGAATTGTGTATAGGATTCCTATATGAATTTTCATTATTTAGGGTATAATTTGTGACCCATACTACTTATGAAGTCAAATAAGAATCACTTAAGATGGATGAACGGAAGATTCTTAGAATCCTGTTGAATATTGCGTAATCTTCATCAGAACTCTGCTTGTGTTGTTATAAAATGTCTTGCTTAAAGTTAAAGAAAATCGCTCGGGAAGATGAGTTTTAAAATCCCACAAGATTTTCATTACATTCCTTTTGATGTCTTCCCCCTTTTGGGAATCATGAAAGTCCTATTAAAACTTAGTTAAAAAGGTCATTTCCATTAGGGATTTTTTTAGGATTGGTTCCAAATTATGAATCCTTTAAACATTTTTAATAGGGACCCAAATATGAGTATCCATTGATGCAGGGAGTCCTTGTCAAAAGTGAAAAAGGAGTACAGTGGCTGATTATGTAATTTATTTTTATATTAAAAAATGCCTATTGTTATTAAATTACATGTTTTTTACTCTATAGATTAACTGTTTCATAGTCTTCAATATATTCAATATATTATAAAGCAAAAACAAAGTCATTTTACAGTTATTGTTTTTTTTTTAGCATCTTATTAGTACCTGTTCAACATATTGAACAATTCAAAACATATTGATATAATTATATATGAATCTGAATATATCTGTTTAATTGGAACTCTGAAAGAACAACCATCCAAAGTGTTGTAAAACAGAGGCATTATCCCAAAAATCTGTTTTACAGAAAGGAAATGACATACGGGTCTATTAACTGGAGAAACTGTAAACATTAATTGTATGTATTTAATCTTAGGTTCTATGAAATTGAATGGAAATATCTTTAGCGGTTAACTAGCTTTTGTGATATTTTCTTTTAAAACAAAAACAACTGAAAACAATTTGAATAAATATTGTGCACTGGCTTAACTTAAATTTAACTGAATTGCATGACTGTTTTTGAAATGGAGTTTTATTTTGTGTTATTGCACTGGCCTCCATTTAGGATTTTTTTCTATTGCGTGGGTTAAACTGACCCATGGATGGTGAACTGTTCTGTAACCCTCTGTGACTGTGTTTGTGGTGTCTGGAGTTTAGTGTCAGTGGATGCAAAACTGGGTCATGATGCCAGTGTGTTTGTACTTTTGCCTCATGCTAACAGGAAATGTGCCAGTGCAGCTGGACGACTGTAACATCCCATTAACATCCCAGTACCTCCAAGAATCTTCAGCTCTTTCAAAGTGTCAGCCAGGTTACTACTTCAGAGAAAATGTCTTTACTCATTACTTTTACCTCATATTACTAAATTTCAGTCTACTGATTCGTCACGTGCAGATTTATTAATGATGTTTTCTAAGGCAAGCATCACTGTTACGCATACTTGGAGTTAAGGATTTTACAAACTTTACAGTACAGGGCGTAAGAATGATTTGAAAAGTGGAGGGAAAACACACCAAACCTCTGTTTCTATGTATTTGTTTATTATTTTACTTTTATTTATCTTTAGTTGCTTTAAAAAATTGGGCCCATTTCATTTAAGTGCCCCGACACCAGTGCTGCCAATTTAGCGATTTTGTTGCTAGATTTAGCTACTTCCTCACCCCCTTTGAGACTTTTTTCAAAAGCCTAGCGACAAATCTAGCATATTTATTGTCTGGGACATCACCAATATGTTTATGAAATAAGATGTTGAATATGGAAGACGGTCTGGCGGAAGCTAGATATTTTACTTTATAATTTTTTAAATATGTTTTTTTTTTTTTACACAAACGTATCGCATCGCTTCAGAAGGTATTTATTATCCCCTCGCCGTGTAGAGTATGTTTTGCTTTGGATGGATGCACTATCATCAGCTCATACTTGTTGATCCCGTTCATCGCGTCAGGATATTTATTACTATAACTCTGATTGTGTTCATCAGAAAGAAGAAAGTCATATACACCTAGGATGGCTTGAGGGTGAGTGAAGCATGGGGTAATTTTTATTTTAAAGTGAACTAATCCTTTAATGTGCATATTTGAGCTGATGAGGCTGCTGGCTTGCTTATATAATATTGAATAAAAGATATAAAGTGAAAAAACAAATAGCAAATTGTTAATCAATTGCAGAATACCATGTAGATACCCATATATGACTCATATAGCTTGACAATAGGAATTAATTGAAAGTCTTGTGCCTTTATGGTGACACAGTCATTATAGAGACAAAGCTACATGACAAGTTTGCATATAGAAGTTGAGCAACCACACTGTAAAAAAGAATTGTTGGTTTAACTTAAAAAAGTAAGTTACCTGGTTGCCTTCAAATTTTGAGTTCATTGAAATTAAAAATTTGAGTTAATACAATGAAGGTGATTGATTTAATCAACAGAAATTCAAAGTATTATGTTATCTGGACCACATTAATTATCTAAGTTGATCTGACAAAAGAAAAATGTTGTGATAACAATTCATGAAAAAAAAAAAAAAAAAAAATTCATCCCACACCTGGCACATTGGCAGCTACCCCATCAACTCTAACATCGTGGCAGCAAATTTTTCACTGGCAAGCGCCACTTAAAAAATATACCCAGATAGCAATTTGTGTTGGGCCGAATCCAGTTGAATTTCGGATGAGAGTTTAGCCCACATACCGCATGGAATCACGGTCCAAGATTGGCCCAAAAGCTACTTACCGAAAGTGAGCCAGACCCATGCCGGAAGCAGACCAAAACTTACCCACAACTTCTTCCATGTCCCAAAAATCAGCCATAACTAGCCCACAACCGCTCCGTAATCCCCAGATGTCAGCCAAAACTCAACCACAACTTATCCAGAAGTCCCAAAATACACCCGTAACTGGACCGATATTATGCCAGAATCCCCAAAACTGAGCCAGAAATAATATTCATATAGTGAAATGTATAAATACAAAAGAAAACTACAGAAACCAAATTAATGCAAAGTATAAAGTGTTTTATTGATGCTCAAATCTCCAGATAACAGCAAGAATAAAAACAATATGAAAATGTCAATACTTAAAATATTAAATGACAATGAAAAATAAAATGTATATTTATATATGTGTAAATGCAAAGTGTAAAGTGTTTTGATACCATTGAGCAAAAACCTCAAAAAACAGAATATGAAAAGATGTGCCAGATAATACGGAGCCCCGGACATATCATGCAGGAAAAAAATAGTAGGCTAAATCGTGCGCACGATTTATTAATTCGTTCCCTCCATTTACTAAAACGTGTGCACGATGTACTATTTCGTTCCCTCGATTTATAAATCATGCGCATTTAGTAAATCGAGGGAACGAATTAGTAAATTGTGCACACGATTTCATGTGCGGGGCTTCGTAAGATAAACCAATAACACTGGAATAAGACAGAACATCAACAAAACTCACAAGACAATAATAACTTAAGAGACAGTAGAAACCAAACAGATATTTCTGTCGCCTCTGGCTTGCTTAGTTGGAGACACTTAAAATTCAACAATATTATTGATCTGACTGCACCGACACTATTGGATGAGAACTGGACGAAGACATCACTGTTTTCTGCAGAGCTGCTTTATAGATGAAATTAACTCTGTTTGCATCATTTAATAATTGATGATCTTTACAATGGAACTGAATCAACATTAAACTGACTTCAGCTGAACAATGACACAATTTTCTTTTAGAGCTGCTGTACAGCTGAAATTAACTCTGTTTGCATCATTTAATCAATTTCCTGACAATCTGTATTGTAAAAAGGTGAATTGACTTGACAAATATAGTTATTTTTTTATATAATAAGCCTTATAATATTACTGTACTTTTACCTTTTCTGTATGTATCTATAATAAGTAACATGTGAAAATAAGAGTGAACTAAATGTGTGAATGCGAAAATTCACAAAACATATAGAGCAGCTAATGTAATTTTATGCATCCATCAGAATCTGTGCAGATGTGTTAGATGTGTTAGCAGATTTACAGTAAATGTTGCACTTGCTAGAATGCAAAGCTCCTTTAAAAAAAGATGTTTCCCCCTTGAAATATCATTTGTGATAGTGTGTGTCCTATACTTAGCACACATAAACACTGGAAACAGACACATTCAGAGAGATTTATGGACCCAAACCCTATGATAGACAGCTAAATCAGGCCGGATGACCCTGGAGTAGCTAATTTGGTAGACAGATGGAAGAGGAGAAATCAGATTATTGCCCCACACAAATATATATTTTTTAAATTTAGCATCCAGTGGCTACAGTGTGCTCTTTTGTGATTCAGCCGTTTCTGGGTTAATATGGTATTAGTGATAGTGGTTTATAGTGTGGTACAGTGTGGCGTCAAGATGCATTCTGTCTTGAACTGTTTTTCTGAATAGTAAATTACTGTCTTTCACTCATGTGTACAAAGATTAACGAGAATAATCGCCTCTATGCATTATTAAAGTTAGCATAATGTGCTAAAAGCAGAATTTGGTATACAAATAAACTCATTTGATGTCCAGAGAGGAAATTCGATATTATTACTACATATTAACTACATGTAATGAGAAACAGGTAGATTCCTTTTGATGAGGATATGAAAGAAAGGTATTCTTGGTTTTACAGTGTTGGGATGGTGCAGTATGTTTGGGATGAACTGAACTTCTTCTTGGGACAGAGCATCAGTAATCTAATGGATTTTGCTGTCAGACATGCACAGTATAATCAAAATATCTGCCCAACATCTAAAGCTGTTAAATCTCAGATTCTGGTGGGCAGCAAGATTAACCACTCTATCAGCTCGTACAAATTACATAACCAAGATCATTATCCTCTGCCAACATGGTAGTAGTAAGCAAATATGCAGTAAATGTACCAGTTTCCCCGTTGATGGTCAGGATATATGGTCATATTACCGCAGGAACGTGATACAGAAAATCATTTTGGCGGCAGAGTGAAGGATCTGTCAAAATCAATCAGTGGAGGATCTCCACTAGATGTGCTTTTTAGTAAATGTACTGCAAATACAGGTGCTGGTCATATAATTAGAATATCATCAAAAAGTTGATTTATTTCACTAATTCCATTCAAAAAGTGAAACTTGTATATTATATTCATTCATTACACACAGACTGATATATTTCAAATGTTTATTTCTTTTAATTTTGATGATTATAACTGACAACTAAGGAAAATCCCAAATTCAGTATCTCAGAAAATTAGAATATTGTGAAAAGGTTCAATATTGAAGACACCTGGTGCCACACTCTAATCAGCTAATTAACTCAAAACACCTGCAAAGGCCTTTAAATGGTCTCTCAGTCTAGTTCTGTAGGCTACACAATCATGGGGAAGACTGCTGACTTGACAGTTGTCCAAAAGACAACCACTGACACCTTGCACAAGGAGGGCAAGACACAAAAGGTCATTGCAAAAGAGGCTGGCTGTTCACAGAGCTCTGTGTCCAAGCACATTAATAGAGAGGCGAAGGGAAGGAAAAGATGTGGTAGAAAAAAAGTGTAAAAGCAATATGGATAACCGCACCCTGGAGAGGATTGTGAAACAAAACCCATTAAAAAATGTGGGGGAGATTCACAAAGAGTGGACTGCAGCTGGAGTCAGTGCTTCAAGAACCACTACACACAGACGTATGCAAGACATGGGTTTCAGCTGTCGCATTCCTTGTGTCAAGCCACTCTTGAACAACAGACAGCGTCAGAAGCGTCTCGCCTGGGCTAAAGACAAAAAGGACTGGACTGCTGCTGAGTGGTCCAAAGTTATGTTCGCTGATGAAAGTAAATTTTGCATTTCCTTTGGAAATCAGGGTCCCAGAGTCTGGAGGAAGAGAGGAGAGGCATCCCTGGTATCCCTGTTCTTAATTGGCCAGCAAACTCGCCTGACCTTAACCCCATATAAAATCTATGGGGTATTGTGAAGAGGAAGATGCGATATGCCAGACCCAACAATGCAGAAGAGCTGAAGGCCACTATCAGAGCAACCTGGGCTCTTCTAACACCTGAGCAGTGCCACAGACTGATCGACTCCATGCCACGCCGCATTGCTGCAGTAATTCAGGCAAAAGGAGCCCCAACTAAGTATTGATTTCTAAAAATCCTTTCTTTGTATTGGTCTTAAGTAATATTCTAATTTTCTGAGATACTGAATTTGGGATTTTCCTTAGTTGTCAGTTATAATCATCAAAATTAAAAGAAATAAACATTTGAAATATATCAGTCTGTGTGTAATGAATGAATATAATATACAAGTTTCACTTTTTGAATGGAATTAGTGAAATAAATCAACTTTTTGATGATATTCTAATTATATGACCAGCACCTGTATTGAACAGCAACTGCAACAATGGTGAGCTCATCAGGTCTAACTGTTTTAATGTAAGAACACGCATTGTCTAAAAGATTGCATTTAGGTTTTATCCTTTATAAATAGGTTTATTATTTTGTTATTGTTGTGATCTAAACATCCTCCAGTTGTGTTTAGTTGTCAGTTGTCCCTTCAGTTGAGAAGTGCTGATACACACATTATGTATTAAAGTGATGAGTGTGCTAAAACATGACAGAGTAACCCTTCATTTAAAATATTCACACTACTCCCTTGGTTTGAGCTCAGTATATGTTTTCACATGATCAAGAGAGAGTGAAAATCTCTAACACAATCTGTCCCATCTCACTGCGCTTGATGGTTTCAGTAAGTACTTTGGTGATATGGAAAATGGCTACAGATCAATTTTAGATCTGTTATAATCAATGGAGCTGTCTACACTGGCACTGTCTGCTAAGGCCGCTGTGGCAACATTCCTATTTTGGGTGCACTGCAGTTACCCCAGCCAATTTATTTTGGATTCTAGAAATAAAATGATTTACAAATACTGTATGTGTGAATTACCTGCTGTGTATTCTGGTTAAGGGTTAGTTAACCCAAAAATGAAAAGTCATTAATTACTCACCCTCATGTCGTTCCGCACCTGTAAGACTTTCGTTCATCTTCGAAACAGAAATTAAGATCTTTTTGATGAAATCCGAGAGATTCCTGTCCCTCCATTGACAGCCTATGCAATTGAAACTTTGATGCTTCAAAAAGTTCATAAAGAGATTGTAAAACGAATCCATATGAATCGAGCGGTTTAGTCCAAATTTTCTGAAGACACATGATCGCTTTATATGATGAACAGATTTAATTTAGGCTTTTATTCACATATAAACATTAGCTGTGTCTCATTTCGAAGGCTGCGTCCTCCGGAGGTCGCATTCGAAGGTTGCATACGTCATTGAGGCTGTATCGTTTCAGAAAAGTAAGTAGGACACTCCGAACGCGACCTTCGAACGCGTCCTTTCACAGGAATTCGGAGGATGCATGAGGTGTATCCTTCGCTGCTGCAGATAGCCCACAATTCTTTGCGTCGCTGTTAACAACCATCATTTATTTGAAAATAAATAAATAAATAAATAAATAGTGGCGTCGGCAAATGTACATACAAGCGAAGATGTGTTGAAATAAGTAGTTTCATGCTTGTTTTTGTTTTAAACTTTGTTCTTCTTAATATCCTCCTCCTTTGTCTCTGTAACAGATATCTGTTGTACATAAGCCAGCATAAGCCTACATTTTCTTTTCAAATTACTTTACAAATTTATCAATCATTTTCATTCATTTGCTGAGAGCGCAACGAGGCTGCCATGAACGCGTTGGCATAGCAACGATATACGGTTTCCTTTCCTGCCTGTGTGTCCTACGAAGGACGTCTTGTTTAATTCAGGTTAAGGACACTCCATATACCGCATCCTTCACAGGATTCGTCCTCTTGAGGATGCAGCCTTCGAAATTAAATGAAATGAGACACAGCTATTGATAAGTGAACATAAACAGAAGCTCAACCAAACCTGCTTGACGCACGAGAACAAACCTCCTGTTGAAGCTCAAACGTGCTGCGTAACACGAGAATGAACCTCATTGGCTCTCGCTAGTGGTGGGACGGTTCGCTCTAAAAAATCGAACCGTTCAGTTCTCCACCCACGATTCAGCACGCGCTTGCACCGCGGTTCATCCCAAATCTGACAACGCATCTATAATATGGTTTGTTGAAAACAACGTGCAAAACAGACGGATTCGGATAATGTATGTTTCAGTCGATGGATATGCATTCTGGTTTCCCAATACGTTAAAACAGCGATGATCAAAAGAACATATACAGAACAGTCACTCATTGTAAACAAATGTTCAATGACATGCCGAAAGCTCTATGAGCAGTCAGTCATTTACGCCGTCATCACCCGGGTGTTGAGACCTGAACATCTCACGTTGCTATCTGTGTTTAGACTAAACTCATTTAAACCTTGCCAATTTAAACATTCATCCTTAAGATGCGAAAGAGAACTTGTGCGTGCTGTGAGGAGATTTGTGTGTGTGTGTGTGTGTGTGTGTGTGTACTCATCCGAAGCGCGTACATGGAGAGCCGCGTCACAGTGCGCAAATACTCTCACGCAAATTCTCTTTCAAGTCTTGCACCTAAACGGACAAATTCACACAAAAATTATGTCAACATGTCCATCTTAACGAGTGTCCTACAAACATAGAAGGTTACGTCTTAGGAGAAAAACGAGACAGACAGTGCATGTGAATCAGTATCAGTGTACTGGATCTTTGAATTATGTCTTAAAGGGACAGCAGTCTAATATTCCTGCTCTCTGTTTTTTAATGTTAATCGAATGACAAAGCACGAAGAAATCACTCTTGACTGAATAGCTTTTATACCTCAATAATGTTTCATCTTTATTTAACTATTCAAAGAAGTTTATATGCAGTGTTATTTTATATTTGATTACTTTATTCAATTTCTGTACCTGAAAGCTGTTAGATACCTGAAAAACCTGTAAAGCATTGTTTATTTTATTTGTATCTTAGCTCTTTATTTGTGCTGTTTCTTGTAGTTAGATTATTAGGGCCCGAGCACCGATGGTGTGAGGACCCTATTGTAATTGCTCGGCCAATTATTCTTCTTCTCCAAAATAAATCACATTTTTGAGGGCCTAAACATGCTCGAAAACTCACTAAACTTTGCACACGCGTCAGAAGTGGTGAAAATTTACGTCTGATATGGGTTTCAGAATTAGGTGTGGCAAAATGACTCAATAGCGCCACCTAAAAAAGTTCAATTAAGTGCCCTTCGTGCTACGTTTCACGTACAGGAATGAAATTCGGTAGACACATCTAACAGCCCAGTACCTACAAAAAAGCCCCTGGGTGCAAAATCTGTAAACCAACAGGAAGTGAGATATTTTTAATTTTCTCTGCAAAACTTTGGCAGTTTTTGCTATTTCCAGACGTTGTACTTTAACGAACTCCTAGAGATTTAATCAGATCAGCATCATATTTGGTCAGTCTAATCTAAATCCTTTGCGACGTTAAATTGCGAAGATCTCTTCAGAAAAGTTGGACTAAATCACTCGATTCATATGGATTAGTTTTACGATCTCTTTATGGACTTTTTGAAGCGTCAGAGTGTCAGTTGCGTAGCTCTCAATGGAGTGACAGAAATCTCTCAGATTTGATCAAGATCTTCATTTGTGTTCTGAAGATGAACGAAAGTCTTACAGGTGTGGAACGACATGAGGGTGAGTACTTAATGACAGAATTTTCATTTTTGGGTGAACTACAATCTTAGCTGTCATTAGTCCACTTAACATACAGTATTGTTGTTGCAAAAATATTTATAAAAAAATTTATATTGTAACTGCCCTCTGATGGAGAACACAGTTTAAGTAGTGGCTTCTAAACAATCTGACTGTGAAACCCTTGCATACAGTAAAAGCAAATTAATTTTACAACAAAATTTTTCCAGATTTGTCACTACTACCCTAATTGATTAATGTGCACTTGTAGTGTACTTCAAATAAAAGTATATTTAAAAAAAAAAAAAACTTTGTAATGATGTCGGTTTAAAAGTTTTACCTTAAAGTGCATTTTAAATCACTATGTTTTAATAATATTTTGCCATGCTTTAAGTTTTACAGTCGGCATTTTTACATGTCATGCACCAATTTTTTGTCAAAAGCAATTCAGTTCCATCTGAAAGTTCTGTTTATATGAACCCTAAATGTTGCAATCCAGTTCACATATTCGTTACATTTGGATTCCGAACAGAACCTCAGTGAATGTGTCCGGAGCTACCATGACTATAATTGTTGTTTTTGCCTTGATAAAGCTGAAATTTGCCACAAAAGAAGACTTTTCAGTCTGACTGAGCCATAATAACAGACTATTACAGACTATTAGGGTACATATAAACATAGCTAATGAAAGAGGAATGCAAGTCATATTCAGAGACCAGAATATCATAGAGATGTGGAGGTGGATTTTTTTTTTTTTTTTTTGGACTTATGCCAGAAAGCAACCACCTAATACCACCATAAGGATCAAAATAATTTGAAGCAACCCTTTCATTTTTTTTTTTTTTTGGCCATTTAGGTGTTGTTAGGTGCTCTTATTTTCAGTGCACACTGCTTTGTCGAATGCTTCATGCTGTCTTGTACCACCAGAACATCTTATTTTCCCTTCTAACTGTGCCTTATTTGTAGTCTTTTCAGGTGGCTAGTGTGTTGTACTGTTAGATCAGCTCCAGAAACTGAACCTGGAGAGACGAGTGTCACAGTCTTCATCTCTTAATCACCCTTATGCCTCTTCATCATCATAATCATTCACAATCTCTTAATCATCATAATGCCTCTACATAGTCTGTTTATGTAATGAAGGTCTTCTTGAGCTTGTCTCACTGGAGAAGTAGACTCTCTTGCAGTGTGCTTGGCAGTGAAGCGTGGTCGACACTAGCAACATCCCCTGTTGTTTAGTGTAGTCAGCAGCCTAGATTTAGTATCTAACTGCTTGTGTGACACAGCATGTGTGCGTGGGAGACTGGTTTACTGCACGTGTTGTCAAGGCAACTCTTGGCTATGCTGTCAATAGCTTCTGCGGTTTACAGTTGTCTCCTCAAAAATATATAAATAATTGCTATAGGACAAAGAAAATCTGTTTATTATTAATAGTACTACTGTAGATAGATTCCTATTCAAGTATTTCTTGCTATGAAACCGTTTGTTGCAAATTTCCGTGGATATTTTTTTTTGCACTTTTCACATTTTTACTAGTTCTTTTAATTTGTCTACTATCAGTGTTTTCATTTCATATTGTTCATTTGGGGGTCACACTTGTGTTGTTCCAAAGTGACCGAACACCTGAAATGTAGCTTTTTTTTATTTTCAGTTAAATCAATGTAATATATTTTTGTTTAAGAATATTTTTTATTTTATTTTTTTTTATTACTTTTCAATTAAAGCAGTATTTCATGTTAAAATAGAGATTTTAAAATGCTTTTAAATCCAATTTTTGAAGGCAGATTAGTGCCCTCTGGTGGGAGTAAAACAAGAAAAACATCTGTAATGCCATGGTGTAACCACTAGAGTCCTATATAGCTCTATATAAAAAGGCTTATAAATTCTCTAGTTGTTTTTAGACAAATACTTATTTTTTTACATGAATACTTATTTTTAGCAAGTTGTGGATTTGGATATATATTTAGACATTCTCAAAGACAACTTTTTGTAAAGGTTTAGTTGTAAATGTGTAAAATGTTGATTTGAAGTGTCAGTTTTTGCATTAATTTTACTACAACACAGAGAAAGACTATTTTTATATTTTTTTATAGACTATTTGCGTCTATTTTGCACTCTTGATATTTTAGGGTGTCACCCCTTCATTGCTGTGCACTTTCTTCTGCATCGCGGATGATTTGTAGACACAAAAAAATTCTCTGTATTTTCATGTTTTTGCATATTTCCCATTCATTTCCAATGCCAGTCATTTTTGACCATGAACAACACAAGTGGGACTATTTTTTTACTACCTTTTAGCTTTTTCGAAAAGTCCATGATTTTCTTTTTTTTTGTGGTCACATAGTGACTTCCATAAAAGTCATAGAGTTTCATACCATTCCGATGAAGTAGCACATTTTAAAATTTTAGGGTTAAATATATCACAAGGAAATTCTGTTCACTTTTGTATTTTTTCCCCACCACATCTCAAATTAATGCTGACAAAATATTAATTGCTGCAGTCTATTTAAAAATGTTTAATTAGTTAGAATGAATTATTTAAAAAAATTGGTTGAGTGAATGATTCAATGACAAACTCATAAAGACTTCACTTGTTTCATTATTGGATGAATCAGCATTTTTGAACTAAATCTTTTGAATCAATGATACAATAACCAATACATTTTTATCAGTCACTTGTTGCCACCTACTGGTGTAACGATGTAATTGACACAATCTTTATTTGAAGCACCAAGTTACTTTCAAAAGGGGATTTGCTCTATTTTGATCGCTACCATAGACATCAGTGTTTATATCTAAACTATAAACTTTTATCCCAGTACTTCTGTAATTTGAATTATTTTAAGACAGAAATAATGATAATGTGTGGTTGAAAAGACCGTCTGTGAAGCCATTTCATATCTATACATGACAACGGTTCTCTCTGGCTCAGCGGCAGCGCCAATACAGATCTGAATGTTCCGGTGTGATTTTTTCAAAGGTTTAATAGACACAAGCAAATCATTGTCATTCAGGAATAAGATTGTGTGGGTGTTTGAATCGTTATCGCAATCTTTTAATGATTAATCGTGCAGCTCTAGTCTACAGTGTGCATGCTTAGTTGAGCCTCTGTTATTACCGTTACTGTAAAACCATAATAGAAATTTGTGTTACCATTTACACCCACAGGTATTCTGACTGCAAGGATAATGAGGAAAAGACGGAACTGGAAATGACAGTGTAACTTGAAGTGATGGACAATAAGAGTGTTTGAGGAACCCCTACATCTGACCTAATGGCAAAGAAAGGCCGCGCCAAGGGCGAGAAGCCTGAAGCGCTCATCTCTGCCTTACAGGCAGCCAATGAAGATCTCAGGTCTAAATTAACCGATATTCAAATTGAACTGCATCAAGAAAAATGCAAGGTAGGCAAACAACTTGTACAAATTTACATATGGTAGTTGTGAATCTGAAAGTGTAGCATTCACAATGAATGAACCTTCATAGGTACTGATTTCTGGAGTAGCAAACTAAATAATTAAATCTGCTTTACCATATTTGTCCACCTGGAACATATATTGGCTAAATGCAATATTACCAAAAGCACTACCACTTGTGGCATCCCAGATAGCACACGTACATCTGCAAGATGTCTGTTATAGATCACTTCATCTGGAAAGCATCTGCTGTTTACAAACATCTGATAGACGTCTTTAAGATGTCAGTTTACATACATTCTAAATCATAAATATCTTAAAGACATTTTCTATTTGACATCTGACATATAGATGTATCGCAGATGAGCAAACACTCTAAAAAATATGTCTTCCAGATGTAAACACGCACATTAAATAGATGTCTCTGAGATGTACTTGTGGTATCAGGTATAGCTATTCATGAACTCATTTCTGCAGGTGACCAAACTGGAGCGAGAAAAGGTGCAGGAAGGCAAGCGCATTCGTGAGCAGGAGCAGCATCGGCACACTGCGGCGCTGACAGAGCAGCGGGCCCGCTGGCACGAAGAAAAGTTAAAGGAACTCGCTACGCTGAGGGAATCGCTAACACGGCAGCATGAACAGGAATTAGCCCGCACAGCTAAGATTAAAGAAGGCGAGATCCAGCGCTTACGGACTGCACTTAGTGCGCTGCGCGATGGCAGTGGCGAGAAAGTACGTACTGCGCTAACGCTAGAGGCCAGAGAGGAAGCCCGTCGATTCTTTGACCAGGAGCGCGTAAAGCTGCTGCAAGAAATAGCTGAGCTGAAGTCTTCTAAACGGCAGACGGATGAAGCGCTTAGTACTATGATTATAGCCGACAAGATGAAGGCAGGTGACTTGCGCACTGAACATCAAGCGCACCAGGAACAAATTACCAAGATCAAGTGGGACTGTGAGCGAGATATTCGGCGATTGGTAAGCTATCATTCTTATTCTAAAGGTAGAAATGTCTAATAACTTCTGTGGTCACATGAGGGATTTCATATTATGTACTTCCTGCATGATATTGTAGTGGTAGGTGCTAACTACCGAAGCGGACAGGCCAAACCCTGACCCCTTGGACTAACCCAGTGCGACCTTTGTTAAACTGTCCAGGTGGATGAGATCAAGGCAAAAGACAGAACGATCTTTTCGCTGGAGAAAGAGCTGGAAACAGCGACGGGCTTCGTGCAGAAGTTGCAGCTACAGAAGGATGCACTTGATGAGCAGCTGTTTCTGGTCAAAGAGGCAGAATGCAACCTGGGTAGCCCAAAAAGAGAAATCCCCGGCCGCGCTGGTGATGGAGCAGAGCATTGTGGGAGTCCGGTAAAGAAACTAGATTTGTACATTTGTTGAATCTACAAATGCACATGCGCATATGGAAATGTACGTTTGAATACGCAGATGCACATGTTCTTGTAGTATAAGTCATTGTAGTCTTAAACATGTAGTCTGCAACTTGAAAATTCACCGAAATTACCCAGAACAATTTGACCTAGGAACTTTTCCTCCCAGACTTGTTGCTGTCTGCGTTTCCATCATGGTCTAAAGTACCGTGAAGATTAGTCCGGTGACGTAGGACTGCGCACAACTTTCCAGTTCCCGCTGGATTTTGTCCTCCACATATAAGCTTAATAAAGCCTGAACCTCGTTGTCGGTCCATCAGTTGTAATTTTTAAACTCCATTGGTGGTTAAAATAAAATGCTGCGTGGAGTCAACCAATCAAAATGCAGTGTGAACTCAACCAATCAGCATGTTCAGCGCCCAAACCCCACCCCCGAATGTTCCGGAACTTTGAAAAAGTAGTACCTCGTGAGCAGGGACTTTCTGAGGGGGGAATTTTTACCCGGAACTTTATTTAGACCCTGGTTCCTGCGGTCGAAACACACCGAGTACCACCCCAAAGTTCCTAGTTCCTGGGGAAAGTTCCTGCGGTGGAAACATGTCTCAAGTAAAAGACATAAATGATGCACCTTTTTTCGATAGGCCACTTTAGACACTCTACTAACTATATGTAACTGTGCAACTACATGTCAACTAACTCTAGAGTATTAGTAGACTGTTAGGTTAGGGTTAGTAGAATAAGATGACTTGCAATAGGTTACTTATAAGCCCCTTTCACACAGTAATCCCAGTAAACTACCATAAAATTAGAATGACTTTACCGGTAAATACACAAATATGCTGTTCACACAAGCAACGGCATTCTGGGTTTTTACTGTTAAGAGACCGTTCACACATCAGCTGAAAAATACAAGTAAATTCTGTGATGTCAGTCATCGGAAATTATCTTTAAACGCTGCGCCGTTATCTTCATCTGCCCACATGAGGAGAAACGCTTTAGTTTTCACTGTCTGTTCAACATTGATTGACGTCTGAGTGACAGGCATAAGGGGATGATCAAACAGAATGCGTTTTTTGCTCTTAAAAACATGAGACTCACATAATAGTTTCCAACTGCAGAGCCGCAGCGCTGATGAATGGAAAAGAAGTCTGGGTTTGAGTGCGACACGCTGAAAAAGCTTTGACACGTGGCGCAACGGTCAAAGATGTCCATCTAGTGCATAATTACTAAAACTATTAAAAAGCAGTGGAGTTTACTGTAAACAGCACGGAGTAATCACGTCATCTCCATAAGAACTTTATGATTGGCCCAAAGCAGACTTCTTACGTCAGTGCGTTCAGTAATTTACTAGTAATGTTAAAACTTCTCATATCGGTAAATTGGTAAATTATTTTTTTAAAAGGTCCTGTTCACACATGATCTCTTAACGGTAATTTACTAGTAAAGTGCTATGTGTGAATTTTCTAGTAATACTATGTGTGAAAGGGGCTATAGTCAGTAGAATGTCTGTTGGGGAGCATCAAAATAAAGAGTTAGTAGTATTACTATCAATCGATTAAAAATAATTAATTAATCACGCATTTTTTTCTGTGATTAATCGTGATCAAAAACACTGGAGTTTTTAATATTTTTATATTGTAATAATTTCAGTTACTCTCCAAATGAATGTAGAAACAACTTAAAGACAGTGTATTTTAAATATTTGTTTAATGGCATCTTTTAATGAATGAAGGCCAGAATACTGGTACTCATGTCTCTATGAAACTGATTTTTTTAAACATTAATTATAGACATTCAACATTACAGTATAACTGAAATCTATCAATTTCAACATTTATTAGGCTTTAAAAAATGACAACTTTTAATTTAAGTGAACTTAAAACAATCTGCACATAAGCCCATTATAATAAATGTCATATTTACCTGTGTAACAGGTTGGAAATATACAGAAAGTTATTAAACACTACAGTCTTTACTGCATAAATTATAATTAAATTATAGATTAATCCTTATTAAAGCTACAATTTTCTCTGTTTTTTGATTAACATTAATGACAGACATCACAGAAACTGGTTTATTAGGCTGCTGTCACTTTAAGAGCTGCCGCTGCCGAACATGACGCGGATCTGACGTGCATCTCATTTTCTCACAACTCTTTAAGTTCATTTAAGACGTTATTTAACTCATTTAAGACTGCTCTTATGAGGATACTTGACAAAACAGGCATTTTGGCATAATTCTGTGTGTTATTGTTTGTTCAAGTGCGAAAGAGAATTCGATTCTGGCGTGCGTCTTTCTGTGCACACAAGTCGTGTGTGTCACACAGATTATCGAAGGCCAAAAGGTTCAAAAACATCTGAACACGTCAGCAAACACATACGTGTATTTCACGTGTATTTAATGCTTGTAAATATGCGCGAAATACACATATTTTACGTGTTGTTGACATGTTAATATTCATGTTTTTGAACCTTTTGGCCTTCCATATCACAGGCAGCGCGTTCTTGTTTGTCTTGTGCTGCTTGAATGGTTTAAAAGCATTTGCGTGAATAAGAGCGTGATCATATAATGTAACGCTAGCCAAATTATGACAGAAAAAATGGATGCCGTGTAATTTTGCGTTAAATATTTTTAACGTGTTAAACTGAAAAAATTAATCGCATTCATTAATGCGTTAATTTTGACAGCCCTAGTAAGCAGATATTAAGCAGACAGTCTTCTAATACTCTAATAACTACTAGTTAACATGTAGTTGGAAAGTTACTTATACTGTAGTTAGTAGAATGTCTAAAGTGGAACATTGAAGTAAAGTGTTACTGACTGAAAGTTGAGGGCTAATCCAAATGGCTATGTCAGTTCTTGTAATGTGTCGTTTTAAGTTAAGATTAATTAAGTGTTACTGTTGGTAAGACAGCCAGTTGAATGACTGTCTTAAAAGCAAGTGCTCTTTCTCAGTAACAGCCACACACACAAACACTAATGCTTTTGAGCGGTACTGTGCCAGCTTTGTTCCCAGTATATTGGTTATCACTGTAAACATTTTACGTTGCTGCATACATTTTCCTTTATTGTGTCAAGCTTGAAAATGTGAAACATGTGCAGATATAACTTTTGAATGTCTTTTAGGACATGAGAAGAAACCAGAAACGTATGAGTGAACTTAAGGCCACCATTCGTAAGCTGGAGGACCGCAATTCAATCCTAGTGGATGAAAGAAATGAGCTGGTATGTTTTGATGGATCTGTCACTTATTGTTCTTTGCATATTGTTTTCCTGTCGCAGTGAAGGATCATTGTTATTATTTATTATTATTTTTAAAGCTGTGCCAACTGTGGAATTATTGTTGGGTTGTACAGGATTATAAAAACAGTATGCATCTTCTTTTATGTGTGGTCTTGGAAACATTTCTCTTTTTATGTCTTTTGTTTATGAATAATTCACCCTGATTTGCTCCTCTCAGTTGAAGCGTGTTCGGGAAACAGAGAAACAGTGCAAGCCGTTACTGGAGAGGAACAAATTATTACATAAGAAAAATGACGAACTGAGCCAGTCCCTCCAGAGGATGGAGGATAAACTGAAATCCATAACCAAGGAGAACATGGAGATGGTGAGTTCCTATTCTATTTACTATCACGGTTTCACAAACATATTAAGCATATTAAATATCAAATAAATAAAACATAGTAAATAATAAAAACTGTTTTCAACATTGGTAAAAAATAAGAAATGATTCCTGAGCACCAGATCAGCATATTAGAATGTATAATATTTGACAATGTTACTATTTTTATTGTATTATTCATCTAATAAATGCAGAAGAGACTTAATTATTCCAAAATTTGATCGGTTGCGTACTTAATTATTATTGTTATAAAAAAAGGGCTTCTCTCTATAATTTGATAATCATCGGGTGATCACTTTTTGAACCTTTTGGCCTTCCTTATCACAGACAGCTCATTCTCATTTGTCTTGTAGGGCTTATGATCACGCTCTTATTCATGCAAATGCTTTTAAATCATTCAAGCGGCACAAGACAAATGAGAACAGTCTGTGATATGGAAGGCCAAAAGGTTCAAAAAGTGATCGCAATGATTATCAAATTATGAAGAAATTATGGCTTTTCTCTGTAATTAGATAATCATTGGGTGATCACTACAAAATCTTTAGAAACATCTCTTGTAAACTATAAATAAAGCGTTTACTGCTTTGTTGCAGTTTTTGGAATTCTGAGTGGACAATGCATGTATTCTCTTGTATTATTATTGTTTTGTTGTGTTTAGAAGGAAAAGATTACATCCCATCCTCCACTGAAGAAACTCAAGTCTCTGAATGATCTGGATCAGGCCAACGATGATCAAGAGATTGAGTTCCTCAAGCTGCAGGTTCTTGAGCAACAGAGTATGATCGATGATCTGACAAGAGTGAGTGTTTCCTGTGAACATGAGATAGAAGTCATAGAAGTGAGCACTGAACACCCTTTCTGAACACATCTTTCTTCTGCTCCATGTTTCAGGATAGAGAAAAACTCTTGAGAAAGAAGAGGCATAAACGAAGCAGACCTATAAAGGTGAAGTGTAACTTTCTCAGTCCTGCTTTCAAAACATTGCAGTCTGTCTTTTAACTTTTGGCACAACCAGTGATACTGAAATTCCATGATAAAGTCCATATTTACCCGAAATTCATCTTGTCGTTTCCCATGCAGAGGCATATTGTTGTAGATACATTCTATGGGTATGATGAAGAGTCTATGGATTCGGAAACTTCCTCAGTGGCTTCTCTGCGCATGGATCGAACCCCAGCCACACCAGATGAAGATTTAGATGAGGTGAGCATTTAGGAACATTAATATTAATTTCGGTTCCTGCGTTTATGCCCAACTTCCTCTGTACGCTGTGTGTTAGGCATTATTTCTCATGTTCATTATTTCTCATGCTCTTTTTATTAAGGGTCTGGCGGCTGAAGAGTCCGAATTGCGGTTTAAGCAGTTGACGCGGGAATATCAGGCCCTTCAAAGAGCCTACGCTCTGCTACAGGAGCAGAAGGGAGGCATGCTGGATGCTGAAATGGAGGCTAAGGTATTCCTGAACTGTTGTCTGTGCTGTAGATAATTAACATTAAACAGCTACAGAGCTTGGTAAAACACATGACACTGATTTTATTTGTTTTGGTTTGTTTTGTCTATAATTTCTGTTTTTAGCCAATCGAAATTTCATAATATTTTTGAAAAGAAAACCTTATTATGTAGTTATTTCTTAGAGCAAATAAGCAGTGAAGCAGTTTTGTTAAAATACTATAAATATTTAAAATAAACTTTAACAAGTCATGTGTAACCACCATATATATATATATATATATATATACACACAAACACACACACACTGTGTCATACAGGACTCCTGAAGACCCTTATGATTATGTGTCAAGATCAGTTAAATCAGATAATTTTGTATGATACGACAAGATTAGTTCCAGTTGTTAAATGTCATATGCTACAAACCCCCCAAAACATTAATTTATGAATTAATAATCAGTGATATTTGGAAAAAAAAAAAGCTTTTAAAACTTTTTCCATACCATATAAAATCAAAATGAATTATGGAAGCTCGTTTCCGCCACTAAATAAAAAAAGTAAAAAAGGTAATGGTGACTTTTTATCTCACAATTCTGACTTTATTTATGACTTTATGACTATTTTTATGACTTTATCAGAATTGTAAGATTTAAACTCGCAATTGCGAGTTATAAAGTCAGAATTGCGACTTTATATCTTGCAATTCTGCCTTTTTCTCGCAATATTCATGTTTTTATCACATAATTCTTTTTTTTTCCCCATTTGTGAGTTTATATCATGCAATTCTGACTTTTTTTCTCAGAATTGCGAGATATAAACTCACAACTGCAAGTTATAAAGACAGAATTGCAAGATATACACTTGCAATTCTGAGAAAAAACGTCAGTTTTTTTCCTCACAATTGCACATTATAACACTATTACAAGTTTATATCTCACAATTCTGACTTTATAACTCACAATTGTGAGTCAGAGTAAAAAAAAAAACTCATGGGGAAACCCTAAAAAAAAAATCCAGCAATTTTTTTGTGCTTGAAATTTTAAGAAACATACAGTAAATACAGCTGTGAATGAGCTTCTGAAAGGTAATGTACTCAGAAGAACACATTGCTGTTACATTAAACCCACAGGCCTATATAGTTCATAGTCAGGTAAATCACTGTTGTATTTCATAGTGATTTCATGTTTGTAGGCTCATGAGCAGCTCCAGGCAGACACTCAGAGGTATAAGGCTAAAATCGAAGACCTGGAAAAAGAGCTTGCTGTAAAAGGACAGGTAAAAGTCTTTCACTACTATTGGTATTAGTGATGCAAAATTCACACACACTTATAATTTAGAGTCCAATATCTAGTGTGGTATTTATCTTGCTGAGTGTTTCTCCATACTTACAAACTGATTTTTACTGAGTATCAGTATGGCACAGGTATGGCTAATTCCCATGTAATTCCTCTCTTCCTCACAGGACTCCAGATGGGTGGAGGAGAAGCAACTGTTCCTCAGGCGCAATCAAGAGCTGCTGGATAAGGTGTGTGTACATGCAGTCTTCTCAACACTGTGAGGAGGAACAAAGCAATGATAAACTAGAGATCATTCCCTTAATGTGGTGCTTTCATGAGCCTCTGCAGGAAAAGGGCAACAATAACTGGAGTTGACTCATAATGTACAGTCATTATTGTAAAATAAACCTTGACAGGATTATTGGAACTATGAGACGAAGCAGAGACAAACACTGCAAGCACTCCCCCTTTACTGTACAGTACCAATTACAAACAAGTCACTAAATGCCATCATTTTCCATCATAAGTCTGGGTCTCACTGTATATTACATGTATGTAGGGTAGATTTAGGTGCAAGTTTAGGTTTAGGATCAAGAGTGTAATTATAAATCTAGTTACATTCAGGTACTTGTAAGTACAATGTAATAACGTATGTTAAAATATTTGTATCATGCTTATGAATTGTATCAAATTCACAAGTTTGGGAAGATTTGATATTTAAAAGGAGTATTTGGAATATTTAAAAGTATTTGAAATTATTTTAAAAGTATTTTATGCTCACCAAGGCTGCATTTATTCGATCAAAAATACAGTGTAATAACATCAGGGAACAATACAAACTGTAATTTATTCCTGTGATCAAAGCTGAATTTTCAGCATCATTACTCCAGTCTTCAGTGTCACATGATCCTTCAGAAATCATTCTAATAGTATGATTTGCTGCTGAAGAAACATTTCTTGTTATTATCAGTATTAAAACAATTGCTGCTTAATACTATTGTGGGTACACTGCTGTTTGGAGGAAGTAGGATTTTTTTAATTACTTTTAATCAGCAAAAATGCATTACATTGATCAAAGGTGACAGTAAAGACATTTATAATGGTAAAAAATATTTCTATTTCAAGTCAATTCTGTTCTTTTGATCTTTCTATTCAACAGTTCTTTTCATTGTAGTAATATTTCAATATTTTACTGTTTTTATTGTATTTTTCTTTTTAAATAAACGCTGCCTTTGTGAGCATATGGCACACTTGGTAAATATTAACAAAGAAGCCTGTGAAAATAAATCTGTATTTTTTATCCTTTTGAACTTTTATTAAAAAAAACCCCCACAAATCTAACCTTTCATTGAAGTAAAAGAATTGAAAACTGGGGGAAAATCTTTATGAAATAAATGTTTTTCTCTAGTTCACGTTGGCCACGATTAATGGCAGCCTTTTATTCAATCTTTTTGTAACCTCCTTTTGCCAAGATAACAGCTGTGAGTCTTCTCCTGTAATGCCTGATGAGTTTGGAGATCAGAGATCATTCCTCCATACAGAATCTCTCCAGATCCATGTTGATTCACTCTTCAGTTTTCTATAATGTTCAGGACTGGGATGGCCATGGCAGAAGCTTCATTTTGTGCTCATTGACACATTTTTGTGTTGGTTTTGATGTTTGTTTTGGATCATTGTCCCGATGGAAGATCCAACCACGGCCCATTATTGGATTTCTAGCAGAAGCGGTCAGGTTTTGATTTTTTATCTGTTGGTATTAGATAGAATCCATGATACCATGTATCTGAACAAGATGTCCAGGACCTCCAGCAGAAAAACAGGCCCAAAACATTAAAGATCCAGCAGTATATTTAATCGTACACATGGGACACTTTTTATCCCTGTTTGCACTAAAGCCATCTGGTGGGTTTGCTGCCAAAAAGCTCTTTTTTTTTTTTGTTTCATCTGACCACAGAAGCCGGTCCCGTTTGAAGTTCCATTCGTGTCTGACAACTGAATATGCTGGAGATTGTTTTTGGATGAGCGAGGAGGATTTTTCTTGAAACCCTCAAAAACAGCATGTGGTGATGTAGGTGCTGCTTGATTTTTTTTTTTTTTTTTTTTTGATGCTGTCTGACCCCAAGACTCAACTAATCTCTGCAATTCTCCAGCTGTGATCCTTAGAGAGTCTTTTTCCACTCAAACTCTCCTCCTCGCTACACATTAAGACAACATAGACACATGTCCTCTTCCAGGCAGATTTGTAACATCTTTAGTTGATTGGATCTTCTTAATTATTGTCCTGATGGTGGAAATGGGGATATTCAATGCTTTAGCTATTTTCTTACAGCCACTTTCTATTTTGTGAAGCTCAACAATCTTTTGCTGCACATCAGAACTATATTCTTTGGTTTTGCTGATTGTGCTGAATGATTAAGGGAATTTGGCCTTTGTGTTTCCTCATGTTTATACTCCTGTAAAACTAGAACCATGGCTGGACAATTTCACGTTCCTAGTCCCCCTGGTGTGCTAAAAATTGTAAATATGAATGGGACTATACCCTCACTTTCATTTGTTTTACTTGTTGAAAGGTGATTTTCTTGAATGAAAGATCAAAAGGATGAACAATGCAGATTCATTTTCACAGCCTTTTTAATCATATTTACAAAGGGGGCCAATAATTCTGACCATAATGATGGATGAATGGTTCGGTGGGTGGGTGGGTGGATGGGTGTATGGATGGGTGGGTGGGTCTATGGATGGATTTGGATGGTTGGATGGATGGGTGGGTGAACTGATGGATGGATGGGTGGGTCTATGGATGGATTTGGATGGATGGATTGGTGGGTGAATGGATGGATGGGTGGGTCTATGGATGGATGGATGGATGGATGGATGGATGGGTGAATGGATGGATAGGTGGGTGAATGGATGGATGGGTGGGTCTATGGATGGATGGGTGGATGGATGGATGGATGGATGGATGGATTGATAGATGGGTGGGTGGGTCTATGGATGGATGGGTGGGTCTATGGATGGATTTGGATGGATGGATTGGTGGGTGAATGGATGGATGGGTGGGTCTATGGATGGATGGATGGGTGGGTGAATGGATGGATGGGTGGGTCTATGGATGGATGGGTGGATGGATGGATGGATGGATGGATGGATGGATGGATTGATAGATGGGTGGGTGGGTCTATGGATGGATGGGTGGGTCTATGGATGGATTTGGATGGATGGATTGGTGGGTGAATGGATGGATGGGTGGGTCTATGGATGGATGGGTGGGTGAATGGATGGATGGGTGGGTCTATGGGTGGATGGATGGATAGATTGATAGATGGGTGGGTGGGTCTATGGATGGATTTGGATGGATGGATTGGTGGGTGAATTGATGGATTGATGGGTGGGTCTATGGATGGATGGATTGATGGGTGGGTCTATGGATGGATCGGTGGTTAGATGGATGGATGGGTGGTTTGGGTGGGTCTATGGATGGGTGGATGGATGGATGGATGGGTGGGTGGGTCTATGGATGGATTTGGATGGATGGATTGGTGGGTGAATGGATGGATGGGTGGGTCTATGGATGGATGGATGGATGGATGGGTGGGTGAATGGATGGATGGGTGGGTCTATGGATGGATGGGTGGATGGATGGATAGATGGGTGGGTGGATGTATGGATGGGTGGGTGGATGGGTGGATGGATGTATGGGTGGGTGGATGGATGGATTGATAGGTGGTTGGGTGGATGGGTGGATGGATGTATGGGTGGGTGGATGGATGGATGATGGATCAGTGGGTGGGTGGATGGATGGATGGATGGATGGATGGTTGGGTGGATGGATGGATGGATGGATGGATGGATGGGTGGGTGGGTGAATGGATGGGTGGGTCTATGGATGGATGGGTGGATGGATGGATGGATGGATAGATGGGTGGGTGGATGTATGGATGGATGGATGGGTGGATGGATGTATGGGTGGGTGGATGGATGGATTGACAGGTGAATGGTTGGGTGGGTGGATGGATGGATGGGTGGGTGGATGAATGGATGGATGATGGATCAGTGGGTGGGTGGATGGATGGATGGATGGATGGATGGATGGATGGATGGATGGTTGGGTGGATGGATGGATGGATGGATGGATGGTTGGGTGGGTAGGTGAATGGATGGATGATGGATCAGTGGGTGGGTGGATGGATGGATGGTTGGGTGGGTGGATGGATGGGTGGGTGGATGGATGGATGGATGGGTGGATGGATGAATGGGTGGTTGGGTGGATGGATGGATGGATGGATGGATGGATGGATGGTTGGGTGGGTGGATGAATAGATGGATCGGTGGTTGGGTGGATGGATGGATGGATGGATGGGTGGGTTCGTAGGAGACTAGGTTGAATATCAAAGCATAGATTTATTGAGTGTAATCCATGATCATAATCCATAAAACAAGCATAAGGTCAAAACCATGGGCAAACAATCCAAACATAAAACAACGTCCAAGACACAGGCAAACAGGGAAATCCAGGGAGACAAGCAGAAGACAAGACACAGAGAACTGTGATAACTCTCAGAAATGCAGTAGTGACACATACAAGACTCAGCGAAGAATGACTGAATTGACCAGGCTTATATAAGGTGAGCTAATGAGACACAGCTGAAAACCATCATGGAAGATGAGGCTGGGCAATGGATTATGGGGAACGTAGTCCTTGATGGAATGGCAATGAACAAGAGGGGAGTGCCCTCTGGTGGACAACCAGGGCACTCCAGCTGGTTATCGTGATAAAATGAAAGTCTTTCATATACTCCATTAGTCACTTGACAGTGTTTTGATGTTTCTTTGACAGGTTGAAAAGTTGGAGAATGAAAACGGAAAGCTGCAGCAGGAACTACAGGACTCTAAAGATCAGAATGAACTGCTGGAGTTTCGCATACTTGAGCTGGAGGTTTGGGCTCTATCTCTGTCCACAAATCAGTTGCACCAGCAGTTCATATGCCCTTACTTAAATTGTGACAAAGTTCATACTTGTAACTACAAGTCTGTTGGTAACTCAGATTTTAATTTTGTTGCTTCAATTGTTCTTAATGCATTTGTAGCAAGGAGGTCATAAGAAACTCAGTCAGTAACTCAGTTCAGTCAGTCTGCACTTTGTCCTATTATTGGAGGCTTCTGTAAATATCTAGTTTACTCATGGGGTTGGGTTTGGGGGTAATGGTGTAAGTGTGTAACGTGTGTTTGATGTGATCTGTCAGGAGCGTGAGAGGAGATCGCCTCCGTTTAACCTTCAAATCCATCCTTTCTCCGAGGGAGTGAGTGCACTACAGATCTACTGTATAAAGGAGGGAGTGAAGGTAAATATGAAGTCATAAACTGGCGCTTTGCTTTCAATAACAGTAAGAACACATGACCCAGTTCTGCTGTCATCTGCTCTCAACAGGACGTGTGTATACCAGACCTCATCAAGCTGTTGGATATCCTCGGGGATAATGGGGTACGTCACAGAACACAATCCATTCAACATTTTTCTTACTATCATGGGCTAGATTATTAGCAGAAGTAAAGTTGGTGTTGTAGTGTAAATGCACAGTATGTGTTTATGGTTTTATGCAGAACTTGAGGAATGAGGAGCAGGTGGCCATTATTCAAGCGAGCACTGTGCTGTCTCTCGCTGAGAAGGTACGTGGTTGCCTCAACAGCATGTTTCAGGTTATATAAGTATACTATAGAGTAGGGTTGTGCGTCATTTTCGATTTCAATTTTGGCTTCCAATTATTATGAAAACAAGATAATCGAGGTAAAAAGATTATAGCGCAGCTGTACCGCATACCGTCCAGTGCACCATCCTTACCTTCACAGCAGTGCGCTTTCATTCCTCCCTAAAACCCCAAACTTAACATCCAAATCAGCCAAATAAGTGAGTGTTGTAAAATGCAGTCTACTGTTGATAAACTGTGGGACGTGCTTGATGTTAAACAGTGTTATTAAAAGCGCATTAAGCCACAAAAGAGACATTTCGGAGACGAGTCAGAGCCGAACGTGGAAAAGCAAATGGGCTTGAGATACGCGCCTAAATGCGTACACAAAAATGTCAAAATGCCTTTTTTGGGAGTGTTCATATAAACACAGTGCGTTATATCTTAAGTAAACGTACACAGTTGAGAAAGAAACCGCATGTGTAACAGTATATTGGATCCGTGCAGCTCTTAAAGTGACAGCAGCCTAATAAACCTGCTGCGGTCTGTCATTAATGATAATCAAACAACAAAAAACAAAGGAAAATCACTCGCTGATCTTGACTGAATAACTTAAGTAGCTTTAAAAAGGATTAATCTATATTTAATGTGTACAGAAAAAGTATGCAGTGGTTTTTCACATTTGATTGTTCATTTTTTTGTTGTAGGCTATTACTTAATTCAGAATACCAATGTTAGTACATCTTCCTGAAAAACTTAAAACACTGTTGGAGCCTCTTGGAATTGCTCTGTTTATTATTATTCCACTTCTTCTTCTTCAAAATTAATCACATTTTTGAGGACCTAAACATGCTCGAAAACTCATGAAACTTTGCACACGCATCAGAACTGGCGAAAATTTACATGATATGGGTTTCAGAATTAGGTGTGGCAAAATGGCTTGATAGCGCCACCTATAAAATTTCAACGAAGAGCCCCTTTCCTCTACGTTTCATGTACTAGTACGAAATTCGGTATATACATGTAGCAATACCTACAAAATAGTCTCTTGGAGCGAAGGAAGTCAGCAGCCAAAATGCTTCTGAAATAAATGTAGTCAAACGTTACTAACTCTGGGTCACTGAGAAGATATGCTATTGGTCAGTATATACGAATCTTGACTTAGAAATGGTGAGGATGAGTGAGTTATAAAGGGAACGGATTTCAGTTTAAACCAGAGATGACTAAAATACATCTTTGATTGGATTAGTGAATAAATCTATGACTGGGTTTAGTACTTGCTTTTTAGGCAAAACAATGAAAGATGAAATCTGAAGCTATTGTGTCATACATGATATGAAATGCATTATGATATTCCTAGAAGTCATTTAGGATGAAATCATAATGAAGCTTACATCACTTTGCTGAACAAATTGCTTTATATGAACTCTAGTAATCATACGCTGAACAGCACTAAACTGTGTTCATAATAGTTTTTTGCTTTTTGTTTCATAATAAATGTCATTTATATAACCCTTTTTGCTGATTCTTAAAGTGTTACATAAACAGGACAGGTGACAGGTACGATCTACACGATATACATAGACGTAAAAAGTAGCCAGTCAGTTTTAATTGTCAAATTTGAAATTAGCCCATCAAAATACATAATACATAGCACATTTTATTTCTGAAGCTTCTAAAAATTGTAGACCAGTGTAATTATTTGCAACGAAGAAATCACAGAATGTGTGTTTTTGTCTGTTGTGATGTAGTGGATTCAGCAGATTGAAGGCACAGAAGCAGCTCTGCATCAGAAGATGATGGACCTGGAGCTCGAGATGGTACAAACAACAAGTCTTATCTTTACACATTATTTGTATTACGTACAGTACCGGTTAAAAGTTTGGACACATTTTAGAATTATAGTAAAGCCATCAAAAATAACCAATAAAGTCATTAAATAACAACAAAATCTTAAATATCACTCAGCTTCCCTCATTTCTAGCTCTCAACAATCAGTTTGATATATTTCAATCTGGTTTCCGCTTACATCACAGCACTGAAACTGCTCTAGTAAAGGTTGTCAATGACCTTTTACTCTCTGGTGACTCGGGAAAACTCTCTATTCTCTTATTAATTGACCTCAGCTCAGCTTTTGATACTTTCTAGAGGCATCAAAGTGATGCTTATAAAAGCACTGACTGTTGACTTACAGGAGATGTTCTGCAAACAAAAGGGATATCTGGAGGAGGAACTGGACTACAGGAAGCAGGCGCTGGACCAGGCTTATATGGTACAATATTGCTCCATTTTCAGCCGTTTCTTCCTTTTATGAACTTCAGCAAAACAATTACTGATGTTCTGTTTTAGAAAGTGGTATATGTTGTAGTAATTCTGTAGTAATACTTTTTTGGGTCTGTTGTAAAGACAGTGGTAAAATCTTCATCTGCTAATGATGTACCATTTTTAGTGTTTTTGTATGATCTTTAATTTGGAAGTCCAATGGATTTTCATTATAGTGCCACGAAAGTCTTGTCAAACTTCACATGGACCAGTTCATTTCTACAACAGTAGCCTCTAATGTGTTCCTTGTTCCAGAAACCATTTTGGTGATACATTTTCTGCATTGGTGCTCTAAACCATGAACCAAACCAACCATCTCCAACCATTATTTGATTTTAAACAAAAAAGTAAAAATACAAAAAATGATATGGTCCGTTCAATGAGGTTTGTCCTCGCAGGTCAAGCAGGTTTGGTTGAGCTTCTGTTTATGTTCGCTTATCAATGTGTAATACGTGAATAAAAGCCTAAATTCAATCTGTTCATCATATGAAGTGATCGAGTCTCTTCAGAAAATATGGACTAAACCGCTCGATTCATATGGATTAGTTTTACCATCTCTTTATGAACGTCAAAGTGGTAGTTGCGTAGCTGTCAATGGAGGGACAGAAATCTCTCAGATTTCATTTAGAATATCTTCATTTGTGTTCTGAAGATGAACAAAAGTCTTACAGGTTTGGAAGTAAATGATGCCTTTTTTTTGTGTGTGTGTGAACTAACTCTTTAAACCTACCCACACCACCAAACCTGTCCCTAAACCTGTATCTTCCTCAATAGCAGCAAAAGTGTTTTGCAATACGATATGAATACAATAAGTACCAGACATTTTTTTCGTTGATGTAATTACATAGTAGTTAAAGACACCTAATATAAAGCGTGTATATATATATATATATATATATATATATATATATATATATATATATATATATATATTGTGTGTGTATATATGCAAGAGAACCTGTCTCAATCTGTAACTATGTGTGTGTGCAACAGCAAATCCAGGAGTTGGAGGCTACCCTGTACAACGCATTGCAGCAGGATAAAGTGATCAAATACGGAGAACCTCTGGACGAGCTGCAGAAGGATGAGTTACGCTCGGCCGTGGAGAAACTCCGCAGACAGATGCTGCGTAAGAGCCGAGAGTATGACTGTCAAGTGCTGCAGGAGAGGATGGAGCTGCTCCATCAAGCCCATCAGGTACTATTCAAACAATAGAACAACTCACACCAGTTTCATTTTTAAAATTCTATTTTTAATTAAATAATTTAATACATTTATGTGTATGTGTCATACTTTCAAGAAGACAGGCCACAGAATCCTATTATTATAAAGTTGTTGTTTTTTTTTTTTCTTAAAATTTGTTGATGTGTTTATATGTAAGGACGGGAGGAAAATCTAGGAGATCCAGTTTCTCTGTGATGTGGTTGAGGGCATTTTCTGGCATGGCTAAATGTATGTATCAAATGTGATACATCAGGCTTTTGAGGAATGTTTATTTGCACATCCCTCAATCATCATTGTATTGATCATCAGCTTATTCATATGTGGGACACAAATGACACCTGTTTTGTACAATGACCCATTAATTAATTAATTATACCAAATTCAAGAAGAAGAGTGCAGACAACATGAAAGTCATGAAGTAATCCACTTTCAGTAACCTAAATCTGCCACAGTAGACATTATATGCTTAACATAATAGTCAGTAATAGTTGGAAACATATCTGGTAACTGTAATGCAAACACTATAAAAGATAGTTAAAATGCTCGTGCAAGGTGCTTAAAGTGCCTAAAGTACTTGAATTTGACTTTTTGAATTTTAAGTCCTGGAAAACCCTTGAAAACAGACATATTTATGAAAAGGTACTTAAAAAGTGCTTGAAATATTAAAAGACAATATATAAATATGAAATTGTTGTTACATTTTTTTGATAAAACACAAACGTACTGTTTTTCACACAAAAGTAACGCTGCACCCAATCTGATATATAGATCCATTTCGCATGGCTATGCGTGTTATATTACTCATTTATTTCTGAGTATATGATACAGCTTTCATTCTTCAGATCAATTATATATTCAGTTTAAATGACTAAAGCGATATCTTTGTCATAATATTCTTTCAATGGTTAAGGGGATTTCCCATGACTGACAGCGCTGGTCAGTGGATTGATCTCTTTGAAGTGAAGCGTCAGATTCAGCTTCACCCGGAGCCGCTTGTCGGTTGAGCCTTATCAAGAGTTGTTCAAAGATAAAATAATTTCCTTGTTTACAACCTTGTTTTATTTCAGAACACTCTAAAAAATGCTGGGTTGTTTCAACCCAAAATTGGGTAAAATATGGACAAACCATACTGAGTTAAAATTTAACTCAGTGGATGGGTTTGTCCAGCATTGTTTTTAGAGTGAATGAATCAGTGTTTTTTTTAATGAATGGTCTACTAACTCACTCTTAAAGTCAGTCCCTTGCCTGCCACCTGTTGGCGTAACTATGTAACCTCCACTGAAGTTGTTGATAAAACCCCATCAGACCAATCCTTAATACCAAGTACACTAACATTATAATATAAAATATTATTTATTGAACAATAGTAGCCATTATAAGCTTTGTATTTATCCCATACTTAAAGTTTCCACAGTCATTGCTTACTTTGCATGTGCTGCACTTTATTTGTACCATTTTGTTTTATGAGTATATTTCTATTTATTTGTTTACCTTTTTTATAATTTAAAAGATAATAAAGATATTGTTTGATACATTAAGTGAGATCTCTGATTGTAGTGCTTGAAAACCAAAGAAAGTAGTGCATGAAAAGTCCTAGAAAATAATTTTACAGTATCAGTAGGAACCCTGTACTAACCACTCATACTTTAAATGTGTTGGTTCTGTGTGATGGATACTGGATGGTGACCTGATGCAATAGCTCTTATATACAGCAGAGGGCAGCAGATTATCAGGAAATACCAAATACTAAGACTATTGTAAAACCCATGCATTTTTTTTTCCAGTTGTGCATTCAACTAGTGGTCTAGTAGACTTTTGGACGCCACTGTATTTATATATGAAGTTATTGAGCACTGTGGTAATTGTACTGTAGCGCAGTAATCACTGACCTCAGCTTTCTCTAACCTGTTTGCAGTGAAATTACTTAGCAAACAATAACATATTGAACATAATCGCACTGCAGAGGATGTTTGAAATTGGCCCACAGTGGCCTCATGCAGTGTCTGTGATAGTGTTTCTCTCCATACAGAGGATCAGAGACCTGGAAGATAAGACTGACATTCAGAGGAGACAGATTAAAGATCTAGAGGAGAAGGTAAGACAGATTTATAACATCTCAGTCGCTGTTGTTACTAGCTGTCGGCCAGGTGATTTACTGAAGATGTTCTGTCAGAATGATTGTGTCTCCTATTGTTTGTTCTAATATTGATGTTGCTCTTTTTCCCATCCTGGCTGTAACCTTAATTAACACTCTCTTTCTTTCTTTCTTTCTTTCTTCCCTTCTTTCTTTCTTTCTTTCAGTTTTTATTTCTCTTTTTATTCTTCTCTCTTGCCTTTATTCTTTGGCCTTGATGTCTGTGACATCTCCTGCAGAGGTGAGTGTAGAATCCTTTTGGCTTCCTTGTATTCATTCTGTTCTCGTGCCAAGAAGTTTTTTTGACGAACGGTACATGTATTCATCCCGAACCGTACAGACGTCACGGTTCGGTGCATACAGTCAGACGACGAATACAGTCAGTCAAAGGCGATCAACACTCCAATCCAGAAGGGGGCGCATGCGGTAATGCAAACTAGTTGCTTATTAGCATGAATATTATTGACTAGGATATTGGTTGTTTAATAGTACTTATAAAGCACATATTAATGCCTTATTCTGCATGACTGTAATCTACATCCTGTAATTCTCCCTAAACTTAACAACCTTAATCCACAGTAATTAGGGCTTTATTGAGGCAGAAGTTAATAGTTAATAGTGAGAATTGGACCCTAAAACTAAAATGTGACCATTTTTCCTACTGTACTGAAGTCATACCGAACCGTGACCCCAGAACCAAGATACGTGCCAAACCATGACTTCTGTGTACCGTTACACCCCTATGAGTCACTAGATGATACTGCTGAGTACATTAGTAGCATTACATGAATCATAACATTTATTGAGTGTATATTGAAAGAGAACTATTGCAGTTTTATCAGTTTACTTATTTGCCGTCTCTCCAGCAGTTACTTGCACATAAGTAATTCAGTATCTATACTTCCTTTAAATGATTTCCCTGTTATCCTGTTGGATCCTATTTGGGTTTATTTGAAATTATAAAACACAATTAAATATAACATCGGAGTAATAATAGGTGAGTTACATGACCACAAAGCAAATAATGCCTTCTTCAATCTTGTATCACACTACTTGACTACATTTTTCAATACATTTTTTAAACAATTTATAATTTACATTTATAAAATGACTGAAACAAACATGTTAAATTTATTTTTTCATAATATCTTTAGAATTTACAACTTGAACCAAGTAATATTGTTCATTATCCTAATTGTAGGATTTTAATGGTTCCAGCGTGGCAACTTGATATATGTTTAAAGGATTAGTTCACTTCAGAATTAAAATTTCCTGATAATTTACTCACCCCCATGTCATCCAAGATGTTCATGCCTTTCTTTCTTCAGTCGAAAAGAAATAATGTTTTTTGAGGAAAACATGCCAGGATTTTTCTCCATATAGTGGACTTCACTGGGGTTCAACGGGTTGAAGGTCCAAATGTCAGTTTCAGTGCAGCTTCAAAGAGCTCTACATGATCCCAGACGAGGAATAAGGGTCTTATCTAAACCATTGGTCATTTTCTAAAAATAAATAAAAATGTATATACTTTTTAACCACAAATGCTCGTCTTGCACTGCTCTGCGCCACGCATGACGTAATCATGTTGGAAAGGCCACGCGTGATGTAGTCAGAAGTACTGATGTAGTGTCTACAAAGCGAACGTGCAAAGACTAAGTCAAACGGCCTTTACAAAAAAAGGTAAAACAACGATGTTGGACGATTTTGAAGTTGGAGGAGAAAATGAGATGGAGTTTTTCGCCCTACCGCAGTACTTCCTCATACGTGACGCGTGACCTTTCCAACGTGATTACGTAATGCGTGGAGCATCACAGAGCAGTGCAAGACGAGCATTTGTGGTTAAAAAGTATATAATTTTTAATTTTTTTAGAAAATGGCCGATGTTTTCTCTAGATAAGACTCTTATTCCTCGTCTGGGATCATGTAGAGCTCTTTGAAGCTGCACTGAAACTGACATTTGGACCTTCAATCCGTTGAACCCCAGTGAAGTCCACTATATGGAGAAAAATCCTGTTTTCCTCAAAAACTTTAATTTCTTTTCGACTGAAGAAAGAAAGACATAAACATCTTGAATGACATGAGGGTGAGTAAATTATGAGGAAACTTGAATTCTGAAGTGAACTAATCCTTTAACTGATCTCAGTTTTTGTCTTTGTGTGTACACAGGATTTGAAGCAACCCGGAGCTGTCGCATGCAACTGCAGTCGTCCGGTTGTAACGACTCAAGGTGTATTACTGGCTGTTTTGTTTTGCTTGTGTGGAAGTGGGAAATACAAAGTTGATGGTGGATTTTATTGGGATCATCTGCACTGGATTTGATTAAACCTCTGTGGAGTACCAGGACAGAATGTTTGAAATCACACTTACAGATCAATACAAGTGTGACGAAAACATAATCATCAACCCAACTAGAGGATTATGGATTATCTCTGCCATGCAGGGACCCGCCATGACCACGTCTTTACTGCATCTACTGCGACTACTACCAACCAGAACACACAAACCACTTTCTTTCTCACTCTGTCTCTCTGTCTCTCCTCCCACATACTTTGGGAAATTGAAAGCGAAATGGACGCCTTTGCAGACACACATCCTCTCGCAGGAGTTTTGGGTGCTGACTCAGGGCCTGTTAGTGAGGTGACTGTCGCATCTCTGTTGTCAGGATCCCTTAGGAGAGGTGTCTTCCTCACTGCCTGAACACAGAAACGACAAAGAGACAGATTGAGAGAGAAAGCGAGACCGTCCACACTAGCAGTTTTTGTTTACCCCTAGAAAGTTGAGTAGACTACTGCAACCAACCTGCTGTTAAAGGGATAGTTCACCCAAAAATGAAAATTCTGTCATCATTTACTCACCCTCAAGTTGTTCCAAACCTGTATGAGTTTCTTTCTTCTGTTGAACACAAAAGAAGACATTTTAAAGAATGTTGGTAACCAGACAGTTGAAGGCACCCATTGACACACCCCTGTCCTGGTTTATATCATATCAACTTTCGATCGAGATCATCTACAGTTACTACTGGTGTCCCTCAGGGTTCTGTTTTGGGCCTGCTTCTATTCATTATCTACTCACTCCCTCTTGGTCACATTTTCAGGAAATATGGTATTCACTTTCACTGCTACACCAGTGACACCCAGCTCTACCTGTCTTCCAAACCCTCTGGCTCTTTTCCTCCACTTTTTTGTCCAACTTTTTAGCTGAAATTAAAGACTGGCTTTCAGCTAACTTTTTAAAACTCAATAGCGATAAAACCGAGGTCCTACTTGTAGGCACAAGATCTACTCTGACCAAATCTGTGGATATTGATCAACACACAATTGGTCCTTCCCTGCAGGTTAAGAGTCTGGGTGTTACTCTGGATAGCACACTTTCCTTTGAAGCTCATATTAATAATATTACGCGTACTGCATACTTTCACCTGCGTAATATTAATCGCCTCCGTCCTTCCCTCACAATGAACAACACTGCAATTCTTATCCATGCACTGGTTACTTCACATATCGATTATTGTAATGCTCTTCTTACTGGTCTTCCTTCAAAACTTCTCTATAAACTACTAGAACTCCTTCTACTGTGCACATTTCACCAACTCTTTATCGATTACACTGGCTTTCAGTGAAGTATCGGATTGATATTCTGCTTCTCGCATTCAAGGCACTTCACAATCTCGCTCCTCACTGATCTTCTTTATATTTATACCCCTCCACGCACTCGAAGATCTTCACTCTCTCTTGTGTCACCACGAATACGCTTTACTACAATGGGAGCTAAAACTTTTAGCTATGCAGCTCCTCGCCTATGGAACTCTCTCCTTCTCGATATTCGTAATAGTGACAGTCTGCATACTTTCAAATCCCGTCTTAAGACCTACCCTTTTTTATGACCTGCTTTTATTAGCCTGTACTGTAATCTACTGTATTTATGATGAGTGTGTGCTGTTAAGTTGTTGTATTCTGTGACGCTAATGGGATTTGTTTATTGTTATTCATCTATTTGTGACCCTGGACCACAAAACCAGTCATAAGTCAATTTTTGACTAAATAAGCTTTCCACTGATTTATGGTTTGTTAGGATAGGACAATATATGGCTGAGATACAACTATTTGAAAATCTGGAGTCTGAGTGTGCAAAAAAATATTGAGAAGATCACCTTTAAAGTTGTCCAAATGAAGTCCTTAGCAATGCCTGTCCACTCACAAAAATACATTTTTGACATATTTACGGTAGGAAATTTACAAAATATCTTCATGAAAAAAACGATGTTGAATTAATATCCTAATGATTTTTAGCATAAAAGAAAAATCGATAATTTTGACCCATACAATGTATTGTTGGCTATTGCTACAAATATACCCGTGTGACTTATGACTGGTTTTGTGGTCCAGGGTCACATTTATCTACAGTATTTTTAATTATTTTTTTATAATATTGTTTGTTTGCTTGTAAGGTGACCTTGGGTGTTATGAAAGGCACCGTTAAATAAAATATGCATTATTATTATTATTTTTATTATAGTAGGGGAAAAAAAACTATGGAAGTCAATGGGTGCCATCAACTGTCTTTAAAATATCTTCTTTTGTGTTCAACAGAAGAAATAAACTCATACAGGTTTAGAACAACATGAGGGTGAGTAAATGATGACACAATTTTCATTTTTGGGTGAACTAACCCTTTAAGTTGAAAAACTAATACTGAGCAGCCTGATTTTTAATATATTTCTTTTTTAAATAATTCCTCGTATTGGGCCTCATTCCTCCATCACAAGCAACATTTTTATGTAAATGATTCTTAAAAACATTCATATGTAAAGGTTTACTGAACAAAGCTATTTTTTTCGTAAGTTGTTGCAAAATGTGACAGTTTTTTAATGTAAATTGTCGCACCATGCAAGTTTACACAAGTAACCATTCATAAATTAAATAGTAACATGCAACAGTTTATGAAAGTTTAGATGAAATGTGCTGAAATCGATGTTTTCTTCCATATCGTGATGTATTGTGACCCGAATTATAGAAAATCATTGCAAAAATGTAGGGCAGGGAATTTTAGGATTTTAGGATGTGTGATGAATGAGCTTGCAATGGATTGTACCATGGTTTAAGTGGACTAAATGTTTGGAGAAGTCCTGCGTACATAACCAGAGATCCAAAGATCCAACTATGACATTTGAATAAAAAATTACGAGTTCAAAAAAAATGTTTTTAATTGAACCTTGTACAGTACAGGATTAATCCTTCACAATCAAATATTTCACATGCATTTAGAAAACAGATTTTTCATTTCATGCCGAGTTTAAACTTTCATTGTGTAAATTATTGTACCATTTGACAGTTTTAAGACTTGTTTTTTTAAACTAAAAACTTCTATAAATTTTCGCACCATGTGAATGTAAGTAAATTGTACCACATTACAAAAAACAAAACAAAAAATCGTAAAATATTGCACCGTGCGAAAATTTACGCAAGTAAAATTATTCTGTAGTTCTGTAGCTGTTTTTGCAAATTAAACCGTTCCTGTGTAAATTGTCACATAATGGCAGTATACATAAAAATGCTTTTATGAATGATTTGCACAGAAACTCATTCTGCTTGTGGTTGATGAATGAGGCCTGTTGTCCAATAATATTCCATGTCTATGATGATCAGCAGTACCTCTTTCTGACTGCAGTGTAATATATATGTTTGTTGATATGTACATGTGTCTCTATATCCTCCTGATGTGAATACATTTCTCCTTCTGCAGCTTGAGCAGTAGAGTCACTTTGCAGTTTAGAATTTATTCATGACTATAAATTGCGATGTGTATTGTGGTGACGGCTGCAGATGCGGCTGAAAATGTTTCCGCCTTCCTCGATTGTCCCTGTATTTAATCATCTCTTCCCCGAGTCTAGTTCTTTTCTACTCTTTCAAATGGACAGCTGTAGCGTACCAGCAGGACTTTCACTAACTGGTTTGTACTGAATGATCTTTCTAACTCCCTTTAATTGGCTCTGTCTCTGGCTTGTAAATATGTTTTTGGGGCATTCTGTATACTAGGTTTGGCTTCATTTCATTAAAGTCTAAATACCTCCTCATATGATAATCTCTGTTTTTTCACCTTTGGACACACTGAGAACATGCTGCTTTCAGACACAGATGGAATATTAAAGGGCACCAATTATGCCCCTTTCACAAGATGTAATATAAGTCTCTGGTGTCTCCAGAATGTGTCTGTGAAGTTTCAGCTCAAAATACCCCACAGATCATTTATTATAGCTTGTCAAATTTGCCCCTGTTTGGGTGTGAGCAAAAACACGCCGTTTTTGTGTGTGTCCCTTTAAATGCAAATGAGCTGCTGCTCCCGGCCCCCTTTCCAGAAGAGGGCGGAGCTTTAACAGCTCGCGCTTCGGTTGCTCAACAACAACAAAGCTGGAGAATCTCACGCAGCCAAAATGAGGATTGTCAGTAACGGTGTTCAGCCTTACATTGTTCAAACCGGAGTCAATTTTGAAATCTCCTACCCAGAATAACTTGACCTAGAGCAGGTTAGCCGTGGAGCATACCGTGGCACAAACTAAACTGAAACATACCTAGCTATCCATTTAAACCAGCTTCATGGCCCCGGATCTGTCACTGCTCAGGCCACTCATTCATCCAGCCACAGGAGGGATGTCATGTTGAGGTACTTTGTACATCGACATGACAATAACAAGTACAAGGGGCAGTCATAGCCTAATGGTAAGAGAGTCAGACTGGTAACCCGAAGGTTGTGTTTTTTTGGGTTTTTTTTTGACTCTGTAGGAAATTACTGAGTCATCGCTCCCCAAGAGCCACAGCAAAAATGGCTGCCCACTGCTCTGTGTGTGTGTGTGTCCACGGTTTGCAGTGTGTGTGTGTTCACTACTCGCTAATGTTTTCTTTTGGATATATGCCTAGTAGGATGTGCTTGAAAGTGACATGTGAAGGGCAAGTATGGTGACCCACACCATTTGTCCTCTGGATTTAACCCATCCAAGTTAGTGCACACACATTAGGAGTTTGAACTAATTGTTATATACTTGCACTAGCATATTGTATATGACAATTTAGTTCAAACTTTGACCTGTGGAGCTCAGTAATATACTTAGCAGCGTCTACACTGCCGGAATTCTAATAGAGAAGAAGAAGAAGAGAGCTAGTTCAAGACGGGCGTCTATGGTTAAAACGTATATCATTTTTTTTTTTTTTTTTTAGAAAATGACCGATCGTTTCGCTACATAAGACCCTCATTCCTCGTCTGGTATCATGTAGAGCTCTTTGAAGCTGCACTGAAACTGTAATTTTGACCTTCAACCATTTGGGGCCAATAAGGAGAATAATCCTGGAATGTTTTCATCAAAAACCTTAATTTCTTTTCGACTGAAGAAAGAAGGACATCTTGGATGACATGGGGGTGAGTAAATTATCAGGAAATTTTTATTTGAAAATGGACTAAACCTTTAAAGGCACAATACGTACATTTTCGCCACTAGAGGTCACTTATTCAAAACAAAGGCGTAGCTTGATGACGCCTTGATTTCATGGAATCATGGGAGGTGTTGTCTTCACGTATACAGCCGGTGGAAAAGAATCGGGACGGGACTCGGGCAGAAATCATGGACACACTCTGTGTCCTGGTTAAAATTGCTTATTTCTCTGGATTTAAACATTCTTGGAAACATTTGGGATAATGTAAGTACAGAAGTCAACAAAATATATAACACTGTTCTAGCGGTTTTTGGATATTTTAATCCAAAAAATCTTACATATTGTGCCTTTATATCTTACATGCCTTTAATTGGAGACTCCCAGATTTCCCAGAAAACTTCCAACATAATGGCAGACAAAGTTATTAGCCAAATACATTGTTTTATACCATGCAAGTGATATTTTTTGGCAGCATTTGATAACTCGCTGCAGTGGAGATGCATTGTGTGTCTTTGAACAGTAAATTCATTGTACAGAAATTTGAGCTTGATATAGATGAAAGGTAGTGAAGGATGGTTAACCAATTTAGTATGGCCTGATGAGAAACAGAGTGCACTACAGCCATGAGAAGTATTTGTTGTAACCTCTCTGTAACCAGAGAAAGTTAGTGCAACCTACACCTGTTGTACTTCCCTTCCCCTCTCTCTGACACTAATGCAATATTAACAACTTCTCTGCTTCCTCTAACAAGTGTAACTTCAGCCTCCACTGAGTGTAAAGTATCTCTGGAATATGCTGGAATATTATGAGTTAGGGTTGAGAAGGGCAAACATTAACGGCAGGTGAATGTCTTCTGACACAGAAATACAGAAACCAGAGCTACAGTGTGATAAGCCAGTCATTTCATTAAGGTTTTTATAAGTGAATTTAAACATGCAGCTGAGAGCTCTGAGCGCTCCAGACGGATGTAGCTGCTCGGAAATCATTGGATGCCTACTTATCAGTCAACAATGATTACAAACCAGTAGACGGTTTGTTATGTGGCAGGTGGAGAAGAGTCCAAAACATGATCTATTTGTGATAAGTCTCGACTTCAGCCATGGATTAATATAGATTAATGTATAGTTGAACAGCACTTCAATGCATCATACTGATAAATGATTTATTAAGCAGGTAATGCTTGTTTAGGGACTGGATCCTTGTGGATAGCCTTGTGAGAAGATCTCTCATGCATTTTTAATTCTAAAATGTCCAACTGTCTCCCTGTTGTATTGTGCAGCAGGAAACACCGGCCCTGGTTGAAAGCCTTATCGTAAAAAAGGGAGTCTCAGAATACGAGACCATTTACTCAAATTAACAGGGCAATACTAAAACAAACATCCAAGGAAACTAGAAACAAGCACAAAGACTATAAACAAAAGGACAATTATACATAATTTGTGACACTTATATAGATATATGAGATGATCAATAAAATCACACATATATTCTGTATCTCAAAAATATATATTTTGGAATACAGGAAGTAAAAAACTTATTACAACTAGAAAGTTAAAAGTCCTACTTAGAAGTAAGGAAATGGGCTGCCATGAACAGAAGAGAAACAAATGCAAGTTTATCTTCAATGCTTTGTAATTATAACACTCATATGACCGAAACGTTTAGTCAAGATGTAATTATTTTTTCCTTTGATGTTTAAAACATGTGATTCATCTTTGTAGTCTCTAATAGATTTGAAACATTTTGGAAATGTTTAACTGGTCATACAAAGCAAATTTAAGAGGATCTGTGTTTGAACTTTGAAATTCACAATTATTATTCCTAATCAAGATGTTACATTAATTACAAGGCAGAGATCTGAAACCATTAAGCTGCACACAATTTAAAGATCATTTGCGATTTATAAACTTCACATTTGGAAAAGAGGCGTACGCACGTTTTTTATGCATAGGCCTATGTTCATTCTCTAAATCACACATACGCACATTTGAGAAATGATCGTAAGATCAAACGTAGGACACTTTCTATGCAACATTTTATAAATGAGGCCCCATATTTGGTGATAATTTGTGACATACGGAGTCCCGCGCACGCTAAATCATGCGCACGATTTAGCAAATCGAGGGAACGAAATAGTAAATCGTGCGCACGATTTAGCAAATCGAGGGAACGAAATAGTAAATCTTGTGCACGATTTAGTAAATCAAGGGAACGAAATAGTAAATCGTGCGCACGATTTAGTAAATCAAGGGAACGAAATAGTAAATCATGCGCACGATTTAGTAAATCGAGGGAACGAAATAGTAAATCTTGCGCACGATTTAGTAAATCAAGGGAACGAAATAGTAAATCGTGCGCGCGATTTAGTAAATCAAGGGAACGAAATAGTAAATCTTGCGCACGATTTAGCCAATCAAGGGAACGAAATCGTAAATTGTGCGCACGATTTAGCAAATTGAAGGAAGGAAATCGTACGCCGTGCACGCGATTTAGCACATTGAGGGAACAAAATTGTAAATTGTGCGCACGATTTAGCAAATCGAGGGAAAGAAATAGTAAATCATTCGCACGATTTAGCAAATCGAGGAAACGAAATAGTAAATTGTGCGCACGATTTAGCAAATCGAGGGAAGGAAATCGTAAACCGTGCGCACGATTTAGCAAATCGAGGGAACGAAATCATAAATCGTGCGCACGATTTAGCACATCGAGGGAACGAAATCGTAAATCGTGTGCACGATTTAGCAAATCGAGGGAAGGAAATCGTAAATTGTGCGCACGATTTAGCAAATCGAGGGAACAAAATCGTAAACCGTGTGCACGAATTAGCAAATCGAGGGAACGAAATAGTAAATCATGCGTACGATTTAGCAAATCGAGGGGACCAAATCGTAAATTGTGCGCACGATTTAGCAAATTGAAGGAAGGAAATCGTACGCCGTGCCCGCGATTTAGCAAATTGAGGGAACAAAATCGTAAATTGTGCGTACGATTTAGCAAATCGAGGGAAAGAAATAGTAAATCATTCGCACGATTTAGCAAATCGAGGAAACGAAATAGTAAATTGTGCGCACGATTTAGCAAATCGAGGGAAGGAAATCGTAAACCGTGCGCATGATTTAGCAAATCGAGGGAACGAAATCGTAAATCGTGCGCACAATTTAGCAAATCGAGGGAACGAAATCGTAAATCGTGCGCACGATTTAGCAAATCGAGGGAAGGAAATCGTATGCCGTGTGCACGATTTCCTTTTTTTTTTCCTTCTTTTCTTTGCATGTGTGGGGATTCGTAGTGACAGGAGAACGCATCCAAAAAAAATAAATAAATACAATTTTAAAAAATCATTGGAATGTGGATGACACGCAGTGGCTATTTTTGGTATAGCGCCTAAACAAAATCTCATAGGAACCACAATTTTTGTAACAACTTCAAATTTGGAACACAACTGAGTTAGACGTGGCTTTGATTTTACAGCCCAAATTGTTTTGTAAAGTATATATTTTGTGTAAAATAAAAAAATGTTTAGTACAGTACATTTGCTTTACAGTACATATAAACTTCTATAATGTCTTTCATTTTTTGAAGTGCTTTCACTTCAGCAATAATCTGCTGAGTGTCGTCTTTAAAAAGAGATCCTGTATTCCAAAGCATTCATGAATTACGTGACATTTTCACGTCTATGTTCAAAAAGAGTGTAAAAATGGCAGTTAAGAGGATAACATTGCATTATTTTCTGAAGATTAGTAATCGCTGGAAGAGATTTACAATAAGAGGATGGGAATATTCAATGCCAAATTTTCCTAGCTAAGTGAGCAAACATATTCCTTGGATAACCAAATGAATTAAACAAATCTTTTCCAAAGAAAGGTTAGTTAGAGTGCTTATTCCTCAGTCACAGCTGTAAACAGTGGGAAACTACAGGATCTATAATTGCTCAGTTGGTTAATAAAAACCAACAGAAAGCTGGCAAACTATAAATTATTTTACAGTTTATTAAATATGTTACAGTTTCTTTAACATATTTGAAAACTTTTGATCATAAATGTTACAGTGAATAAATGTGCTGCTTATGATTTTATAATCGTTCTCTCCCACTGTCATCTTTGTTTTGACCCTCCTGTGTCTGTGCCTCTGGCTAGAACGATATGTCATGCTCAATACAGTCTCCTACATCACCCCTCCAACGGGACACAGTCCACACGACCCCTCCACCAGGACACATACTGACAACCACCTGTGTGTTGAGTTGTGAGTGAACTGAACCATGATGATACCATTGATTTTGATACAATGTCGATAGCTTTCTGATTGTTCTTGTGTCATTTTTAAAGCTGAGTAAAAAGTGTCTGGTACTTTACAGTAAGATCAAATTAGTTAGTTAAAGCATTAACTAACAGTGAGCAACACATTATTCATCTTTGTTAACATCAGCTAATAAAATACTGTTTGTTCATGTTAGCTTATAGGTCCATTATATGATTTCAATAATGTATTAATAAATGTTAAACATCATTAATGCTTTATAAGTATTTTTCATCATTAGCTCATGTTAACTAATGTAGTTACACTAAGGTTAACAAATGGAACCTTATATTGTAAAGCGTCACCACTCTAGTCCTCATGTTGTCATCAGTATTCTCTCCATCAGCGTTCAGAATCTTGTCATTGTGCTGACGTGAGCAATAGCTGAATCATCAGTGGCACAGACTCTCAGCACAGCACAGCAAGAGCTCTTAAAGGTACAGTACATTAACAGAGACAGGGTCCTGCACCAGCCAGACAACTGCCATAAAATGGAAATGCTTACATATAGCTTTCTTAGAACAGATAGTTATTTCGGTACCTCCATGACTTCATAACTGAAATAAAATGACTTAAAAACAAGTATTTTTTTAAACAATTAGCAAGTGAAGACCAGTTGTTAGGAGATAAATAGAAGGAATAACTGCATATATATATATAAATATATATATGTGTGTTGGGAGTAACACATTACAAGTAACGCGAATTACGTAATCAGATTACTTTTTTCAAGTAACTATTAAAGTAATGCATTACTTTTAAATTTACAACAAAATATCTGAGTTACTTTTCAAATAAGTAAAAAAAAGTCTTTTTTTTTTTTTTTTTTTTACTTTTGGTGTAAAAGGGCCTTAACAATTGCCAAAAATAAAACTTTTTGTTATACAAACAAACAAACAAACAAATAAACAAACAGCCCAGATGAGAAATAATGCAAAAGTAATGTAACACATTACTTTCCATAAAAAGTAATGCAATTAATTGCTTTTTATGGAAAGTAATGCAATATTGTAATGCATTACATTTAAAAGTAACTTTCCCCAACACTGTATATAGGAATATATATATAAATATAAATATATAAATATATAAAATGTCTTTATAATATTTTTGATTTCTTTATAGAAGTCATGAAGCCTAAACCTATAAGATTAAGATACATTTCCATACTTTTCCTGTTTCCCTATAAATTCTCTATTAATGTACAATGCTGTCAACTGGGTAAGTAATTTACTAATTTAATAAAATGCTCAAATGTCACTCTTCATAATACAATGAATTAGATAATGCTTATGAGACCAGTGCTCTATTAATTCAAATATAAATTTGAAAAAATATAAATTTATCTTTGCATGTAGCCCAACTAATTAAGATACAACACATATGTTTCTAGCGAAAGCTGAAGAGCTGTTACCTAAACAAACCTCGAGGAGCTGCAGATGTGACAGTGAGGCGTGGGCTCAGGACTGGCTCTGCTCGTGTGAAGTTTCTCTTCTGTCTTTATTTACAGTCGTTCTCAGTCTGTCTCGTACCATGGCTGAGAGCAAACGCATAGACAGGGATGACGATCTGCCGGTGTATCTGGCTCGCCCGGGGACGGCGGACCAGGTGCCGCGACAAAAATACGGAGGTTTGTTTTGTAACGTAGAAGGAGCGTATGAGAGTAAAACCATCGATTTTGACGCTCTCTGTGTCGGTCAGCGAAGCTCCAGAAGCCCAAGAGCCACAAACAGAGAAGAGCTGAAGCCTTCAAAGCACGAAACGAACTTTCTACCTTCAAACAGCGGGCGTGAGCTTAAAGACACAGTACAGATAAAGAATGCGTTTGAGGAGGAACCTGTCAAACACCTTGATAAGGTATCTATCTATCTATCTATCTATCTATCTATCTATCTATCTTCTTCCATAATGCGCTGTATCATGTTTAATTGTTGTGTAGATCTAGATGAAAGTGTGTGTCATGTAAGTTAGAGTAGGTTCACTCAAGTAAGCAATAGCAGTGTTTGCAACAGAAATTCTACTGACTGAAAATCTATAGCTGTGAGGCCGATGTACAGCCTTCAGGCTCGATGTTTAGACCTCAATTTAAATTGGTTTGTTTTTAGTTAAAGGATTAGTTTACTTTCAAATGAAAATTTTCCCAAGCTTTACTCACCCTCAAGACATCCTATAGGCGTATATGGATTTCTTCTTTCTGATGAACACAATCGGAGAAATATTAATAAATATCCTGACGCATCCAAACTTTATAATGGCAGTGACGAGTAACGAGTATGAGCTGAAGAAAGTCCATCCATCATAAACATACTCTGAGGGGTTAATAAAGGCCTTCTGAAGCAAAGTGATATGTTTGTGTAAGAAAAATATCCATATTTAACAAGTTATGAAGTAAAATACCTAGCTTCCGCCAGACCGCCTTCCGTATTCAAATTACGAAGAAAGTTTAAAACTCTCACAGTTCAAAACGCTTACACTACATCCTACGCCTTCCCTGTTCAACTTATGGAAAAAGCTTAAAGGGTTAGTTCACCCAAAAATGAAAATAATGTAATTAATTACTCGCCCTCATGCCGTTCCACACCTGTAAGACCTTCGTTAGTCTTCGGAACGCAAATTGAGATATTTTTGTTGAAATCCGATGGCTCCGTGAGGCCTACATAGCCAGCAATGACATTTCCTCTCTCAAGATCCATTAATGTACTAAAAACATATTTAAATCAGTTCATGTGAGTACAGTGGTTCAACATTAATATTATAAAGCAACGAGAATATTTTTGGTGTGCCAAAAAAAAACAAAATAACGACTTATATAGTGATGGCTGATTTCAAAACACTGCTTCATGAAGCTTCGGAGAGTTATGAATCAGCGTGTCGAATCAGCGGTTCAGAGCGCCAAAGTCACGTGATTTCAGCAGTTTGGCGGTTTGACACGCGATCCGAATCATGATTTGACACAAAAGATTCATAACTCTCTGAAGCTTCATGAAGCAGTGTTTTGAAATCAGCCATCACTATATAAGTCGTTATTTTGTTTTTTTGGGCGCACCAAAAATATTCTCGTCACTTTATAATATTAATATTGAACCACTGTACTCACATGAACTGATTTAAATATGTTTTTAGTACCTTTATGGATCTTGAGAGAGGAAATGTCATTGCTGGCTATGGAGACCTCACTGAGCCATCGGATTTCAACAAAAATAAAAGATTAATGAAGGTCTTACGGGTGTGGAACGGCATGAGGGTGAGTAATAAATTACATTATTTTCATTTTTGGGTGAACTAACCCTTTAACTGACGCAACGCCAGTTTACAATTTCTTCGTAAGTTGAATATGGAAGGCGGTCTGGCAGAAGCTAGATATTTTACTTTGTAACTTGATAAATATGGATTTTTTTTTTATTTACACAAATGCATCGCTTCACTTCAGAAGGCCTTTATTAACCCCCCGGAGCCGTGTGGAGTACATTTATGATGGATGGAGGCACTTTCTTCAGCTTCATACTCATTGATCCCTGTTCACTGCCATTATAAAACTTGGATGCGTCCGGATACTTATTAATATAACTCAGATTGTGTTCATCAGAAAGAAGAGTACACCTAGGATGGCTTGAGGGTGAGTGAAGCTTGGGCTAATTTTCATTTAAAAGTGAACTAATCCAAAAATAGAAACCATCCATGTCATAACATGGCATATTTTGATTTGATATATTTATTTCATAGTAGAAAATTATTTTTATTTTCAATTACTTTAATTACACAAAAAACATACATATCATCACATTCCCTATTGGAACATTCCATAAAGTTGACACCCAAGTCAAGTTTTTTTTTTTTTAGTTTTTACACACATTTTGTTTTGTAGTGTTGACTACATTCATCAAGCTCAACCACTCAATTTTACTTCCAAAGTTATTGTATGAAGCATGATAAAACAAATATTGTTTTATGTTAAGTTTATCAATAGCTACAAACCAACATTTGGTCCCAAAAGTGGTAGCCCCCTACTGAGTGATCACTCCATTTTTGCTTATACATGTATATATAGTTACAGGCTGCTGTGTATAATCCAACGAACGGGACACAGAATTAATGAATTTAAGACTTTTAATTATCATGAAGAGCGAGTGTATACGGCAAACAACTAACATAATAATCAGTACTGGACAAGGAACTAAGGAAAACTCAGGGCTTAAATACACAGAGAGTAAACAGTGAAACAAGGTGTGGAGCTCAAATCAGCAACCAAGGTAACTAATAATGACGGGAAACAAACAGGAACAGAATGAAAAACAAAACCAAAACACAAGAAAACAGAACGAGACCAAATCTCATATACAATAATAAATAGAATAGCCTATTTTCCCTAATTAAATATAAATACTTCATAAAATATTTACTTTGACCTGAGAAATGTCAACGATCAACATTTTCTGAAGGTGAAGCACCTCATTTCACTGAACTGTTGAAACAGAAGAAACACTGGACTTGTTTATTGAGAGTGTCCTTTGTGAAGATATTGAATCACACACTTATTGATGTCAGGTGGATATGCTGAAGCCTCTTATTAGATGTGGGTCTGATTTAATAGAAATTTGGCTGGATCCAGCTCACCCGCAGCAGAAAGCTCTTTCATCATTAGTATGTAAGCAGCAGGAAGCAGCTGTTCCTTTTCGAGATCATTTAAATATATTAAATAATTTGCTCTCATAATCCAATTCCTGCTGACCGCACATGCTCTTTTGTCTGTGCTCAGTCATTGATTTTTTGTTTATGTATTTATTGGGAACGTTATGGTCTAATAGTATCTTTTTACTTTTCAAAGTGGAATTAAACAACCCTTGATTGTCTCTACATGTATCCAGTGTGTGCTCCTCAAGGCACATCCTATGTATTGAATATAGTCTAAATCATCAAGTAGTAATCATATTAAACAACATGCTAACATGCATTACGATGAGAGGTGAAATCAGATATCACAGTTTTACTACTATCTTTAAAGCATCATTCTCTTATTCTGACAGCTTTGATAAAATGACACATTCTAGGGCCATGACCTTCTCAAAATACTGCACATATTTAGGTCTTATTTAAAACATCTAATTAAATATAGGATGGATGGATGGATGGATGCACTTAGTATTTAATGATTCCCTTCTGACAAAAACAGGGGGGGGGGGGGGGGGTGATTATGATTTCACTTTTTTAACTTTAGTTAGTGTGTAATGTTGCTGTTTGAGCATAAACAACATCTGCAAATGTCAAAGTTCAATGCAAAGGGAGATATTTTCTTTTACAGAAATCGCTTTTTAAGGACTACAACAAACGGCTGGTAGGGACTACAACGAGCTTCTTCCTGGGTTAGTGACATCACTAACCCTAAAATTTACATAAACCCCGCCCCCGAGAACACACAACAAAGGGGGTGAGGCCATGTTGGGCTACTTTAGAGAAGAGGAAGAGTTGTTGTAGTCGAGTGTTGTTGACATGCCGTCATTTTACACTGGATTTGCACAAAAGATTAACATGACGGCACATGCTAGTCGATGAGTTGAATCAACTCCACAGCAACTACATAAATTTATCCACTAACCATTCAGAAATGTTCTAAAAGTTGTAACTTCTTCCTGAGTCTCTCCATCAGTGTCGACTCCGGTTTGAACAATGTAAGGCTGAACACCGTTACTGACAATCCTCATTTTGGCTGCGTGAGATTCTCCAGCTTTGTTGTTGTTGAGCGACCGAAGCTTGAGCTGTTAAAGCTCCGCCCTCTTCTGGAAAGGGGGCCGGGAGCAGCAGCTCATTTGCATTTACAAATGGTGTGTTTTTGCTCACACCCAAATAGGGGCGAATTTGACAAGCTATAATAAATGATCTGTGGGGTATTTTGAGCTGAAACTTCACAGACACATTCTAGGGACACCAGAGACTTATATTACATCTTGTAAAAGGGGCATAATAGGTCCCCATTAAAACCATCACTAAATGGTTTAAGTAGCAGTGTTGCCAAGTTCACAGATTTCCTGCAGAACTGGGCTACTTGTAAACTGTTGCTGCGTGTTAATTTTAATTGACATATAATTGTAATTCATTGAAATGCATTTATTGAAATATCATACAATCTACCAATGATAAAGTTGTGCTAGATTATACATTTTTGTGAGAAAGGGGCCTTTGAGACCCTACGATTACTACTAGCGATTTTCAAGATGAAATTGTGTAACACAAAACAGTGACTGTAAAATATGTATTTTAGGTGTGGGATTGGCATATGTTGAGTTTTGATATTATAGGGTCACTAGACATGTTTTGGGGCTATTTTTGATTGGCCTTTGGGCTGGTTTTGTTGCACAGACCTGGCATCCCTGTCCTGTGGTGTGTGTTGTGTAATATTCCATTAGGATTGAATGGTTTTAACATGCCACCAATAAAAGACCCACAGGGACCATTACAGTTTCCATTAAAACCAATACAAATCCCATTATAACCATTAAACCCATTACAAATTCTGTAAGGGTTTCTATTGTTTGTGTCAGTGCAGAATAATATCACTAATTTAGTGCCAATAAGGTTGTGTTTTTTCAAGTGTAAATGTAAGATCTACAGTATATGTGATGTTTCATTATAGTTATGTTTAGAGCATGAAGAAAGGCTTCACATATACAGTATTTGTTCTGAAATTGATGGCAGACAGAATGTATCACACATCGCCATCTAGTGGACAGACATTATTGCTGACTCAACAGGAAGCTGGTCAAAGAATGATAAAGAAATGTTTGCTAGCTTTTTATTGATACTATTAATGGTTTGGCTATATAATGTTCATATACTGTACTGTATCATTACACATTTTATAATGTGCAATTGTTATAGATTACAGCTGCTGTCAAACTATTGTGCTTTTCTTTTTCTTTCTTCTCAAAAATGATCTTTATGAATCCCACAGCACAGATCTGGACTTAGGAAGGCTTTCCAAGTTCTTTATATTGTGATTATAATATTAATTGTTCTATCAGAAGGGAGTAATTATGTTTAGCACAGTGTGGACACATGATCTAATAATCTTTGTCCGATGTGAGATGTCATGTAGCAGCTGATCTGTATGGCATGAGACATGAGTAGAAATGTGTGTGTGTGTGTGTGTGTGTGTGTAGAGGGGCAAAAAAAAGAAAAAGGGGTGGTTGGGGTGTCTGCTTAGACAAAAGAGCCACATGGCAGGGTGGGGCTCAGCAGCTGTTCTCTGGTCCACACTCCTCTTTTGTTCACCATCACTGTGAAAGTCTAGTCCTTGATTATGAAAGTCTTTGCCCATTGGTGAAGATGCAATTTAATAACTGATAAATACAGCACTCTCTCTCTGCATCTGCTCTGTGAACACATTTGAGGCATTGAAATAACATTCAGTCTTAAAGACAGTAAAGCATACTAACTAGCCTGTGTAGCTCATGGAGGAGTTGGATTGTCTGAGACTTATTTTAGTAACTTGCCTTCTGAAAAATAAGTGTGATTAATTGTATTGAATGTGCACTTCAATTTTTAAAAGTACATATTAAAATATACTGTACATGCAGTTAATATATTAATGAAATAAAATGCCACTTAAGTGTACTTAAAGAAAGCACACTTTCATGACTATGTTTTTTAACACACTTAAAGGGATAGTTCACCAAAAAATAAAAAAAAATATCCCATAATTCACTCTTAAGCCTTAAGCCATCCTAGGTGTGTATGACTGTGAGGTGTATATCTTAATTCAGCCACACACAATGGGAATAATAATAAAAAATATCCTGGCTCTTCCAAGCTTTATAATGGTAGTGAATGGGGATTTAAGATTTTGAAGCCCAAACAAGCGCATCCATCCATCATAAAAGTAATCCATACGGCTATAATAACTGGCTTCCGGTAACAGCTGTTCACAAGTCAAGTTCCAGCAAAAGAGTGACCTCTGACCCGACGCATGACGTAGGATGTAGGAGTATCGTAAGCTTAGACGCCTCTCGAAGTTTAAACAAATATGGCTGGGCAACAAACTCAAGCTCCTCTTCTCTTATATCAAAATCCTCTGACATTTCTCTTTAAAATTTAGACTAATTTGTGACCGGTGTTTTGTTTTGCTTTATCCTCTGCGCTTCCACGTTCGTCAATACGTCATGCGTCGGGTCAGAGGTCACTGTCTGGCGGAAGCTAGTTATTTTAGTTTTTAAAGTTTTAATTATGGATATTTTTCTTACAAAAACCCATCACTTCGCTTCAGAAGGCCTTTATTAACCCCCTGGAGTCGTGTGGATTACTTTTATGATGGATGGATGCACTTTTTTGGCTTCAAAATCTTAAATCCCCATTCACTCGCATTATAAGAGCCAGGATATTTTTAAATATATCTCCAATTGTGTTCGTCTATGAGAAGATAGTCATATACACCTAGGATGAGGGTGAGAAAATCATGGGATAATATTCATTTTTGGATAAATTATCCCTTTAAGTAGACTTTTAAAATGTGCACTTTGTAATTATGTCAAAAGTTTTACTTTAAATTTCATTTTAAGTCATTTTAAGTACTTGATTTTTATTTTTAACTCTAGTGCTCAATATTACTACAGTAAATATATTTTAAATGTATACTACTAAATTACAATTTCATTATCACAAATGTGTAATTACAAATATATTTAGATACATGACATACAAGTTTCAATAGAAATGACATTAAAGTATATTAGTTTACCATAAATGATTGTCAGTACATTTGGCAGTATACTACTTAAATATGTCAAAAACTCTCAAGTTCAACTAATTGCATTTAATATAAATGTATACATTTCTATTTAACTGCAGATAACATGCAATTAAGTGTCTGAAAACATTACATTCAATCCACGCTTTAGTATATTCTTTTAAAGTGTATTATTTGTAGCCATTTTAAAAAGTGCAGGACAATGAAGCTAAAGTGTGATTCTTTTTCACAAAGGTTGTTAAATCAGATTTATTTTGTAAATTTATCTTAATTGTCAGGAATCATTTGTCATTATTAGTAGTCTACCTCTGTTTCCACGGTTGAGAGAAAACATAAAAACTAGTAAAACAAAACTAATTGACACAAGCAGACAATGGAGGTTCGAATCATTAACAAATGGTTCTTTAGAGTCGGTTCTTTCGGTTAGCATATCGCCCTCAATGTAATGGGTGCTAAAGGGTGTAATTATTACTAAATTAATCTCCTTCTACCCTTCTCGCTCTTCTTTTAAGTTGCTATGACAATCACTACGCTTTATTATTGTCTTCTATCTACTGTGTCTACATCTACAGGCTAGTCCTGGCATTAAGTGTATCAATGTTTTATGAGAGGTGGTCTTTATTAAGGCCAAAGAAATTAAAATTACTAAAAATAAATAGAGCTAGAATATCATAAACAGTATGCAGGAGACGTTTATAATTAATTCTTGGTAACCTACATGTCGTAAAAGAAACGATTAATCACTTTTTGAACCGGTTCGAGAGAACCGATTCGGCTAAATGACTCGGGATTTCCAACACAGATGTTGGCACCTCCTGGTGGTTGAAATCACGCACGACACCCGGCAGGACATGGAGGGAGGAGCCCAGCAGAGCAGACAATCAAGTCCAGTGTGCGCAACCACTAACATCAGAAAAGAACAGAATAAAGACATCTGCATCAACCGAGAACAAACCATGTCTTACCAAGGCAAAAAGAATATCCCAAAGATCACTGTAAGTTGGTACATTTACATTAATATATATTTTTAAAACATATTGTAGTTTTTTATCTTCACGTTTGTAACAAAAGCTGTAGCAGGATTAAATGCCAGGCTGCAGTCGTAACAAAAATTGTTGGGTTAAACTGATATTGAGGACTGCTCCCAGTTCAGATGTGTCTTAAAAATGTCTTTTAGCAGGAATCATATTCAAAGTGCAATAAAGTGACTGGCGTTTTAAATAATTGTGCAGCATTAAATGACACAGTGTGGTTGTGTATTATTATTACGTTATTACGTTTCCGAATATTGTAGAAATAAGGAATAATGTTGGGTTGAGTCTGAGCTGGTGTACTGCAGCAAGAAAATCACGCCCATAACTGAGACTACATACATGTAGCTTTACTACAGCACCATACAATGATAGCCTCATGATTTAAAGGTGTTTTTTTTAAAAGATTGAGTTCGTGTACACTGGTTTTGCTGAGAATTTTTTAGTCATTTTAATCATCAAATGCTGTGTTGCGGTTTTTCAGTGATGTTCTTTGTCTCTGAGATCTTCTGCCTCATGGTGCTGATGCTGTTAGACTGCGCAGTCCAGTCACAGAAGCATTGTGCGACATTTAGTACTTTATTTACGCTTTAATATTGCCAATTTTGAATAAAAGGTGCCGAAAATGTGCAATAAACGCACACGTATGAAACGAACATATTTAAGTAGTGTTACTAAACAGCCTTTTCTCTTGCCCGGGATGTGTGGAGAGGCGAGGTGTGGTTTTCTGTTCCTCTGACTGACGCTGCTGTCAGATGCTCTAGACATCAATATTATTGTTCAGCAGTGACCTACCCAAAAGACCGATCTATCTCTGCACATTAGCATCAGGCCTGCAGAACTGTCTGAATGCACAATGCTCTGCTGTCGGTTACCACAGGCAGTAATTTCGTTTGGCCCCCCATGTTTGTCTAAAATCGCGTTCACAGACATGACCATGAGGCAAGTGTAGCAGAGGGTTTAAAAGCAGAAATGTGTGCCTTGTATTTTCATTTAAGAACTTACTACTTCAAAATGCTATTGAGGTGATTTTTCTGTCACTCACACAACGACAACGATCAAGTTAATTCCCCATTGACAAAATCAAGGCCCGCCCCATTTTTTCTTGTTCGCGAAGCCGTTCATACCTCACAAAAGACTATCGCGACTCCCATTTCATGGCGACTTTAAGGGTACGTTTACACTAAAACGATGTACTAAAAACACAAAAGTTTTTTCTTTGTACAGATGACGTTATCAAAACTATTCCCGTTCACACGGATCCGCAAAAATGACTAAAAACGCTGTATTACCATAGACCTTAAAAAAAGATGGACGACGCACCTTCACTCTCTTCCATTGTAGTAACTGAATATGGCGTGCCAATATGGCGCTGACATCTGGAGTCTGCGCATCTGCACAGTGTTGAGCACGAATTGGAGCCGCGATATCAAGGTCCCGCCCAAACTCAGAACACCTTATTATGTAGGTGTAAAATAAACAGTTATGGAAATGTAGAAATCAAAGTTAAAGCTCCAATCTCCTCGCGAAGATCCAAAAAAAAGTCCAATGACTACTTCCCTCAGAGAAGCTGTCAACCTCAGCTGTCAATCATGACGTCTCACCCCTGTTTTTATAGCATCAAATAACTAACTAAAACCAAACTTATTTAAAGAACGATTATTTGAACTAACACCAGCTTGATAAAAACTGCCTAAAATGACAGTAACTATCTTTGGAAAAAAGTTTAAAGTGTAAATTAATTGTTTAGTTTGTCTCACTTTCCATTACATTTCATGGAGAGGGCGGGGTTTAGGATCTATACTGCATCCAGCCACCTGGGGGCGATCGAGACTCTTTGGCTTCGCTTTTCAGGACTCGTGTGGCACACTTGTGTATTACACAAGCCAGACAAGTAGTTGGTGATGTCACTCTGGAAAGAAAGATTACGCGCCTGCGCATATGCATTCTTTTACAGAACACTCGCGCCCAAACGCGCATGCTTATCCACCGTATTTTTACAGCACTTCGATATTCTTCTCGTTATTTCCCTATACCGGCTAATAATTCGGAAGTCTCACACAGTCACAGAAAACACCTTACCTTCGCTTTGAAAAATAAGGTGGATAGACAAGACACATAGCCTAATACGCATGTGCATACCGTCACCCTTTTCACAGATTTACAATGGGATCGTTTTCAAAAACTTGCACTTTGAAACCCGTTTTCAAAAATTTGCGTCTTCAGCCCACCAAAACGACGTTGTCATGTAAATGAACGGCCAAAACGCATAACGTTTTTAGTTGAAAACACTGTCGTGTAAACAGCCCCTAAAGCAGGAAGTTGTGAAAATTGTTTTTAAATGGAATATTGCAGTATTTATTATAAACGATTTATCTGTGCACATCATTTTTTTTTTTTAATTCATGTGCCTCGTAATCTTTAATCAAAATCACCCCTCCCTCTTCTTGGATGACGTGTTTACTGATGCGAGGGCGGGGCAACCTGTCACTCACATGAGATCCACCAATAGCAAACCACAACCATCCAGCCATCCAATCAATTCCTAATCTACAAAACCAAGCCCCGCCCTACATTTTTTCTTGTTTGAGAAGCCCTTACACTTGAATATACGTCACAATAGGGAAGAAAAGACCAGTGTTGCCAAGTCCGTTTTTTCCGCGGAATTGGGCTACTTTAACACTGTTGCCGCGGGTTGTTTTCATGTCCGTGGGTTGAAGCGTTCCCAAATATGATATTTAGCCCCTGGAATGCAAATTTTACCAGGGGAACCCCACCAAAAATGTTGATTTTACCCGCCGGAAGGCCCCCTGAAACGTGATTGGGCTAGTTTTGAGTAGCAATTGGGCGGGTTTTGTTGTGAAAACCTGGCAACCCTGATCACAACCTCCGTTTCATGCCAACTTTTACTACAGTGGTGCTATGTGACTAACTATGTTTTACTAACTATAGTGCTATGTGATTACTATAGTAATATACAATGTTATTTACATGAAATTTAAAATAATTTTACTATGGTACATGCCCAAAATAAATAAATAAAGAACATGGTAGAGTAATATTCCAGATGTGACACTCGTTTTATGTGCACTAACTAGAATTCTTCTAAAATTTTACAAAATATTAATATTATTAATAATCATATTTGTCAACACAAGACAACACAACAAAACCAAAGTATTTTAGTGTTTAATGTGATATTTTATGTGAGCCTTTTGTGAAAATGTCGCATGCTAAGAAATCTGTCGCAAAATTTGCTTCTGTGTGCGTATACGTACATACATATATATGTGTATATATATATATATATATATATATATATATATATATATATATATAGTAGGTGGGTTTGAACCCAGCCCCATGCATACTACGAAGTATAGACTATCGTTACTCACAGTCTTGGACAGAACTGTCACAGGTGCCACTTTGATAGGAGCATGACGGCCCTGGCTGTAACAGCCCAGATAACGCGGTCATAGGACAGGGTGGATGTGTTGAAGTGTAATAGAGGTTGGTCATTATGTATCTAGATGGGTAAGTTGCAGTGTTTTGACTGCTATGTTGGCAGAAAAAGAAGAAACTCTCATGAGCGTATGGTAAATATTTTGGTTACCAGGCAACAAGGCTGCAGCTCTGGATGCATACAGAGAGGTTTTCTTCAATCCCAGCCCGTTATTCCGCACAAGCATGGCTAATGCTCCACGCCTTAATGTCCTTTGGCTCAGCGTTCTTTGGCTGTGTCTCCCCCGCTCCCCATACACACATAACAAATGACAGCACTGTTTGTGTGCGCGGCTCAGATTGGACTCTGGCATTCGTCGAATTGTCTGTCCCTTACTGTGAATACACTTTCTACACATTCAGGTCTTTGCTTTGTCAGCATCCTGCCGTAATTCTTCAGGTTCTTGTCCCAGAATGTTGTCAGATTTCTCTTTGTTGTTGCCTTTCTTAGGAAACATGCATTTTTAGCATATTCCTCACATTAAACTGATGTCTGTCAATGATTTACTTGATGGATTATGTACTTTAGATTTAAGGGTACATTACCGAGGCTTCATACACCCATTGTTTTAGTAAAGTGTTACTGAATGAATAGTTCAGTGCTGTTTTATGTGTTATTTACACAGTGTTAAGGCACCCTTTAACATGATTTGTAGTGCTTTCAAAATTCTTGTTGGTTCTCTCTCATGGTTTCTTGACACAAAATTTTTCCTGTCATGTTGTCTTTGTCAAACTAATGATCAGACTGTTCCCAGTTTAAGCTTACATTGTTTTTTTGAGTACTGAAGTGACACCAGTGACATCCTGTTTATGAACTGATTATTCGGAAAAATGTCACTCAGGTGAGTTTGACCCTAAGTTGAAGTGATGGATGGAGCGATGCACAGCGCAGCACCCACAAACATCAAGACGTGACTACATTTTATATAGCAGGGTTTTAAGGACTAGCTTGAACAAAACATGGTTTATGGATGTTAAGTTTTAAGACCTTTTTTTTCTGTGCCCTTCATTCAGCAGAGACATTGATACAGTAGGGCCGTAAATTCATTTTTAAAATATAATCATTTACACAGTTACTGTCATAACTTGTTTTCATGACAAATTTATTTAAAGGGGACCTGTTATGCCCCTTTCACAAGATGTAATATAAGTCTCTGGTGTCCCCAGAATGTGTCTGTGAAGTTTCAGCTCAAAATACCCCACAGATCATTTATTATAGCTTATCCCTTTAAATGCAAATGAGCTGCTGCTCCCGGCCCCCTTTCCAGAAGAGGGCGGAGCTTTAACAGCTCGCGCTTCAGTTGCTCAACAACAACAAAGCTGGAGAATCTCACGCAGCCAAAATGAGGATTGTCAGTAACAGTGTTCAGCCTTACATTGTTCAAACCGGAGTCGACACTGATGGAGAGACTCAGGAAGAAGTTACAACTTTTAGAATGAAACTGGACGTTTCTGAATGGTTAGTGGATACATTTATGTAGTTGCTGTGGAGTTGATTCAACTCATCCACTAGTATGTGCCGTCATGTTAATCTTTTGTGCAAATCCAGCGTTGAATTGTGAAGCAGTCCAGTGTAAAATGACGGCATGTCAACAACACTCTACTACAGCAACTCTTCCTTTTCTCTAAAGCAGCCCAACATGGCCTCGCCCCCTTTGTTGTGTGTTCTCAGGGGCGGAGTTTATGTAAATTTTGGGGTTTGTGATGTCACCAACCCGGGAAGAAGCTCGTTGTAGTCCCTAGCAGTCGTTTGTAATCCTTTAAAAGCGATGATGTGACAGAGGTTCTTTGTGCCACAGCTCACATATTTGAGTGATTTTCAGGGTTTCTAAGCAGTATGGAAAGTCTGAAATTGGATTTTAGTCATTTCTAGGGGTGGATAAGCCTGGAAAAATGAAATATATTTGTCCTTCCCCTATTCTGTTTTGTAAAACAAAACAAAACAAAACAAAAATTGAGAATTTCTAAACATGAATGTATCATACAAGCAGAGCGTTTGGCATTTGGAGCAGCCAAAAGTTTAGTGATCGTTTGACTATATGAACACAAATAATTATTCGTCACATGTTGTTGCGTATGGTCTGAAAAATCTACAGAGAAGTCTGGAAAAGAATTACATTTTGAAATTGCAAAATATTACGCAAACCTGCAATAATTAGAAATGTTAAATAATTCAAGAATACTTTATGTATTTAATCTCACTTTATTAACCAATGTCTAAATACCATTAAATACCTATAAATACCATTGTATATTACTGTAGTAATCGCATAGCACCATAGTATATTAAAAGTCGGCATGAAACGGAGGTTGTGATAGTCTTTTCTCCCCTATTGTGACGTATATTCAAGTGTAAGGGCTTCTCAAACAAGAAAAAATGTAGGGCGGGGCTTGATTTTGTAGATTAGGAATTGATTGAATGGTTGGATGTTTGTGGTTTGCTATTGGTTGATTTCATGTGAGTGACAGGTTGCCCCGCCCTCGCGCCAGTAAACACATCATCAGAGAAGAGAAGAAATGTCGCTGCAAGAGGGAGGGGAAATTATTTTAATTAAAGATTACGAGGCACATGAATTAAAAAAGTAGGTAATCCAGGTTTTTTTTATGAGTACTGTGAATTGCGTTATTTTGGAAATCCAATACTGCAGCTAAATTCATTGTTTAAGGTGAGGGTGAAGGGTAGGGTTAGGGATTAGTGTTTGGTGTAGGCAATCAGCACAGTGATTGACATGACCAGTAAAATCTTTAGAATCAGCTGCAGCTGCAGTTTCCGCTGAACTGGTTTGGGGAAAAAAATCATGTCTGTGAATTCGGACATACTTCTTTTGTCACATACTGTTTTTTGCCTACTATATAGTAGGAAAGTATGTGATTTCAGCCAGAGTGTTGAACATTTTTCTCCTGCATCCTATTCTTCTGCAATCCAGAATGGCAGCACAGCTGAAAGGTTTGTTTGTGCTGCGCCCTCTAGTGTACAGGCGTGAATTTGCATTTCCTTCAGCCTGAGGTTTATTAATTTAACTTTTGGCGTGAAAGGGCCTTTACATTTGCCAAAATAGATGTTTTTTGTTATTAAAAAAACCAACAAGCAAGCCCAGCCCAGGTGAGAAAAAGTAAAGCAAAAGTAATGTAGCTCATTACTTTCCATAAGCAACACAATAAGTTAATTTTAAAGTGCCTTTCCCCAACACTGATCCTCACTCTCTTTCTCTCTTTGTGTTTTTGTTTTCTCAGAGTGAGAGGCTCCTGATTAAAGGTGGTCGAATTGTGAATGATGACCAGTCCTTCTATGCAGACATCTATATGGAGGATGGAGTCATCAAGTAAGCTGCATTCACACACGCACACATATACAGCCATATTGGATCTAAATCCAGGTTCTTCCTGAGGTTTTCTTTCCAGATACAGCAACTGAACTCTCTGTTTCAATGGATCTTCCTGTCTCTCGTACAATAATCAGATGGTGTAATCAAATAAAAACATTATAAAATTTAAGCATTATGAAGTGACGCTCTATCAACTCCCTATTTAAGGTACTTAAAAGGATAGTTCACCCAAAAATGAAAATTAGTATTACTATGGAAGTCAGTGGGGACCAGGAACTGTTTGGTTACCAACAAAATATCTTCCTTTATGTTCAGCAGAAGAAAGAACTTCATGCATGTTTAGAACAACTTGGTCAAAATATTGATATTTTTAGTATTCTGACCATTTCCGTTACTCAGAATAAACAGGGGTCATTTCACATGACAACAAAATGGCTTCCTGCATGTTTGTTATACCACAAAGAATTTTCTTTTCTTTATTATATTATATTATGAGTTATTCATAATATTTTAAATATTATCCTCATAATGATAATGTGATTAATTAATACATTTTTCAAATATTTTTTTTTCTTATGATCTGAGATGGGATATGCAAACTTGACATTTTTAACTGAAAAAAGCATTAATCATACTCAGAAATGGTCATCTCCTTGCCAATCCATTAACATTTAATTCATAGTGTAATGAAAAAGATTTGCTAAATTACCATGTTCTGTCAACTTTAAGGCAAATTGGTGACAACTTGATAGTACCAGGAGGGGTGAAGACCATTGAGGCCAATGGGAAGATGGTGATTCCTGGAGGAATTGACATCCACACCCACTTACAGATGCCCTTCAGGGGTACGACAACCGTGGATGATTTTAACCAGGGCACCAAGGCTGCTCTAGCTGGAGGAACCACCATGATTGGTAAGATCTGTGGTAGAATGTCATGTTTATCTGCTAAGTACAGTACTCTATTTAATATTCAGTATACTGTATACCATAACATGTGGCATTAAAATGCAATAGGAGGCATTTGTTAAGAAGTTAGGTGGTTTGAACATTCAAGCACATTAAAATAAGACCTCTTTTAATGGACCCAGTAAAGTGCATTAAAAGCTGTAGAAGCTCAGTGCTTCACAGACATGGGAAAGTGTATGTGTGTGTGTGTGTGTGTTAATAATAAACATTGACAACAATAGTAGCCTTCCGGCAGACCACACAAAGCTCTTGTACGCGGCCCACAGTGAAAGTCTAGTTCCGTGGAAAGACAGCAGCTCTTTCTGACCACTGCAGGCTACAGATCATGAAGAAAAACTGACAACAGCTGGTATATAAGAGTGGCTTGTTGTACAGTAAACCCTGGGCTTACCAGGGACCATTAGCAGTGATTCATTTTAGAGTAAAAGACCAGCTGTAAGTTTCCCTTTGTTCCCAGAGGAAATGTATGGTAGATTACACATGCAGATAATATAGAGACAATGAAGAAACAGTGAAAACACTGAGAGGCTTCCTACTAAATCTTTAGAGTGTGGCTTAGATAGGTTTTACTTTTAAGGTGACCTATAATGCTCCTTTTACAAGATGTAATATAAATCTCTGGTGTCCCCAGAATGTGTGTGTGAAGTTTCAGCTCAAAATACCCCACAGATCATTTATTATAGCTTAGTGTGTGTCCCTTTAAATGCAAATGAGCTGCTGCTCCCGGCCCCCTTTCCAGAAGAGGGCGGAGCTTTAACAGCTCGCGCTTCGGTTGCTCAACAACAGCAAAGCTGGAGAATCTCACGCAGCCAAAATGACGAAAGCGTTCAGTCTTACATTGTTCAAACCGGAGTCGACACTGATGGAGAGACTCAGGAAGAAGTTACAACTTTTAGACGTTTCTGAATGGTTAGTGGATAAATTTATGTAGTTGCTGTGGAGTTGATTCAACTCATCGACTAGCATGTGCCGTCATGTTAATCTTTTGTGCAAATCCAGCGTTGAATTGACCCTCGTTTGTGAAGCAGTCCGGTGTAAAATGACGGCATGACAACAACACTCTACTACAACAACTCTTCCTCTTCTCTAAAGCAGCCCAACATGGCCTCGCCCCCTTTGTTGTGTGTTCTTGGGGGCGGAGTTTATGTAAATTTTGGGATTAGTGATGTCACAAACCCAGGAAGAATCTCGTTGTAGTCCCTACCAGCCGTTTGTAGTTCTTAAACAGAGATTTCTGTAAAAGAAAATATCTCCCTTTGCATTGAACTTTGAGCATCATAACTTTGCAGATGTTGTTTATGCTCAAACAGCAACATTACACACTAACTAAAGTTAAAAAAGTGAAATCATAATCAACCCCCCCTTTAAAATTTAAGTAGCGAATGAGAATCGCTAAAATTGTTGAATATACTAATAAACAAATACCTGTACATGTGTTGGTCACACACTCGCTCCTGCGTTTGTGCACTTGCGTAAAATGTGGAGAGGATTTCTGAATGGCAGTGAAGCGACACAACTGACGCTGGTAGGTCACATGATAATGACAACATGGCGAACGAAGTATGTCCGGATTACATCCATACTACACACATTCATACTATATAGAATGTACTTTTTTAGCTGTAGCGATCATTTCACAGTTTAGGACCTGCTTGAGAAAAAGCTCTATCACCCCTGTGTTTATATTTTGTCTGAGTCACACAAAGCAGATGTTTCTGATCTCAAGGATCTAGAGGGAGTATAGATTGACAACATACTGGACTAGTACACAGGAGCTAGATTGTGCAAGGGCTTAAAAACAAGTATATGGATCTTTTAAATAATTAGATTTTGGACACAGCCTAGGTGACAGTGCCTCTCTGTCTCTCTCTTATGTCTCACCTGCAGTGGATCATGTGATCCCGGACCCTGGCACTAGTTTGGTGGAAGCTTTCGAGCGCTGGCGTGAATGGGCAGATGAGAAAGCGTGCTGTGACTACTCACTGCATGTGGACATCACCCACTGGAACGACAGCACCAAACAAGAGGTCGAGAGCCTCATTAAGGACAAAGGTGAGAGATCTTGTGCTATTAAGTCCTTGAGCGAGGGATTTAAAAATCCATTTCTGAACTGTTCCAGCAAATGGTTCAGCATACTAAAAAAAATCCTTCTGAAGTTAAGTTATAAATACATCTACCAGTATGGTATCCCATAGGGAATGTGATTTGCTTTGACTGAAGTTATTCTTGGTCATTTGAGCTATTTGTGTTAGAAACAAGCTGCTTTTATTACTGCATAACCAACAAATGAGCACAGAATCAGAGCATTTACTGTTTGTTAGAAAAAATTATTAACCCTCTGGTCCTCTTCAGTCAAAAATGACAGAAAAATGTTACATTTTGAAATTTAATTTTTTTTTCCTTCATCGGAATGGGATGACTAAAATCATGGATATGATTCGCATATGTTAAAGGGTCAGAAAAAATAGTCTCATTGGCTCCTTCGAGGTCAAAAATGACAGACGTAGGACATCAGTCGCTGTGCAGAAAAAAAGTAACAATATGGTAAAATTGAGCCAAAAAGACTCAAATAAGAGGTTGAAATCAGATCAGACCCAGATTGATTAAGCTGTAATAAAACATACCTGTTAATTTTTGTTACATTTTTATTGAATTTTGACGTTATGTGTAACAAAATGTCCACCTCTGTGTTCAGGTTTGACTGTAGTAAAATTAATGCAAAAACCGACACTTCAAATCAACATTTCAAACTCAAAAAATCTAAACCTTGACAAAAACTAGTCTTTGAGAATGTCTAAATATAAATCCAAATCCATAACTTAAAGGTGCAATATGTAATAATTTTGCAGTAAAATATCCAAAAACCACTAGGCCAGTGTTATATATTTTGTTCACCTGAGTACTTACAATATCCTAAATGTTTACAACTATTTGTAGACCGTGAGAAAATTGCTATTTTAACCAAGGCTCCGGGACATGTGAGGAGTCGCCTGTCAATTATCATACCCGCGTTACACTCAGTTTCCGATTTTATTTTGTAGAAACCATGAAAACACAAAAGACGCTTTAATATTTACATGTTTTAATAGGCAAGGGAACAACTGTTTTGATATATTTATAGACAGAAAACTAATTATTGTTATATAGCTCAACATGTTTAGTCTTACTGTTTAAATCTAATTTTCTTGATTTTTTGCGAGTACCATGCTTTACCATGCCTCAGAGAAAAACACTATTCTGTCAAGTAGCTAACATAGCATAATCAGATGCAGCTTTATTTTTAGTAACAGTAATACAGAATTTTCTCCATCATACAATACATTTTAAAATTAATTGCATGTCATTTATCAACACAAGCCATCCAGCATTTAATATGATAATCTAAAATCGATCTATCTTACTGCAGTGTGTCTCAAACAAGTGTCTCACAGCAGCCGCCGAGCGAACGCACAGAGTATCTTTATAACATCATTTTCAACACACTCAAATGTATCTAATATGATAAACAGAGCTGTGTTACCTCATACTCATGACCAAAAAAGCGGAAGCAGCGCCGGCGACTGTGGCATAATAAAAGTTCCGCTGCTCGTGAGGCGTGTGTTGTGCAATCGCTCCAGCGTCCTCGTTCAGCTCCAACAACACTCAACCTGCTCTGCTTCATACTACAGTAACGTTAATAATCGCATCCATGAACATGATTTCTTCCCGACTCCTATCCCAATTGTTTTCCACCGGCTGTGAGGTGAAGACCACATGTGCCAAGATTCCGCGCTCAAACTTGGCATCATCAAGCTACGCCTTTGTTTTGAATAGGCCTCTAGCGACCTCTAGCGGACAGGAAATATTACATATTGCACCTTTAATAAAAAGGAGTATTTATGTCTAAAAACCACTAGAGAATTTATAAGCCACTTCATATAGAACTATACAGGCATCTAGTGGTTACACCATGGCATTACATAAGTTTTTCTTTTTTTTTTTTTACTCCCACCAGATGGCACTAATCTACCTTCAAAAAATTGATTTTAAATGCCTTGTCTCTATTTTAACATGGAACACTGCTTTAATTGAAAAATTATTTAAAAATATATTAGAAAAAAAATTGTGTATTATTTTCAATGTGGAAAAATAGCTAGTAAAAATTTTATTGCTTAGTATCATAAAATACCCTCAAAAGTTTAAATAGTACTCAAAAAAATATTATTGAACAACAATACATTACATTGGTTTTCCAAGACTTAATTTCAAGCCAAGTGTGACCCCTAAACAAAGAGGACCAGAGGGTTAAATCAATATTAATGATGATTCATATTTTTTAAAAGTGGTCTTTTATTTATTTGCTCAAATTTTAGTTTAATATTGCTTGTTGAAGAATGTTGTCTATAACATAAAAAGTTCTAAATTTATCACATCCCTGGTCTGGGCATGATTCATCAGTTTATACTTATTGTTTAATGTCCATTCTGGTATTTTCACCATCCAATCAATTCATTATGAATACAATCCCCACCCTACTTTTTTGTCTTTCTTGTTGGATAATAAGAATTGCATAACATTATTATATTGCTATTGGGAGAGTTCTTGTTTGCTGAATTATTCTTTCTGTCCATGTAGGAGTGAACTCCTTCCAGGTCTATATGGCTTATAAAGACCTCTATCAGATGAGCAACAGTGAGGTAAGACGAAGAAAGGTGGATAGCATTGTGGAGATACACGTTCTTTCCTTTGATTAGTGCAGTTGTTGGGAGTTATTTCTTTCTGATCTGACCCTTAAAAATTATTTTGGTTGGTATAACTTAATGAATTTCAGTCATGTTAAGCAGGGTACCTGCAGATCCTTACAAAGCACTAAAATGTCTTAATTCTGTAAAAAGGATAAAAAGCATTTTTTTTGTACTGTCTGTTTGAATGAATCAGTTCAATACAATAATTTGTTTTCATCATCACTCAGAAGTGTGTCCCCTCATTTTACTAAAAATGGCTTGATTTTTTTCTTTCAACTAAATTATGGTTCATCTGGACAAACAAATAACCATTTTAAGTCATCTTAGAATATCAAAAGCACCACTTGATCACATTGTAACATTTAAAGCTATGTTTCCTTGTTAAAACCTCACTATTTAATATCCAATATGATTTTTCTATTTATATTTGAACAGCTTTATGAGATCTTCACCTTTCTTGGCGAGCATGGAGGAATCGCACAGGTCCACGCAGAAAATGGAGAAATAATTGCTGAGGTTTGTCACATCAATGCACTTTATTTAGCTTTGCTACACTTAACTCTGGGTCATGACATGAAAAATCACATTTGCCTTAATCTTTTGACATATAAGAGGTCTTTGTACCATTACATTTTTTTTTTTTTTTTTTTTTTTTTTGACATTTCATGGTGAAACGTGACACAAATGGCTCTTTCCTTTTTTTTTCAGTAGCTAACACGCTTCAGTTTACTCAACCATAATTTAGTGCTTGCTAGTCAGAGACAGGTGGTGTTACTGTAGGTAGATGGGGCATTCTTATAACCATTGCTATAAAATATGCATATAAGATAAATATGCATCATAGCCACTGGCATACAATAACGCATTGTACAGTAATTTGTGTGTGTCTTGATTTCTGTCTGATTTACTGTTAAACTACTGATGACAGTGAATTAGGGCTGCAAAATGCAGTATATCGAAATAAAATCAATATCACAATATGGCTTAGTGTGATTGTCAAATTGCACAGGCTGCAATTTAAGTAAGTAAATATATGTGCTAAAAGTTTCAGAGTGAAGCGTGTCATTTACACCCGTGTAGTTTATGATACGCGTTTAAGGGTCTCAGAGCGACTTGGTTGATTTACTGTGAATCAAGCCATTCTGAGATGCTCTGAGCTGAAGTGTAAATGAAATATATTTTGTTCAATACACTTACTAATAATCACAATAAAATCACAATAATTATTAAGTCAAATATGAACACCCAGGTTTTTTGTAAGGATTTCACTCTTAAAGGGCATCTACTATGCCCCTTTTTACAAGATGTAAAATAAGTCTCTGATGTCCTCAGAGTGTGTATGTGAAGTTTTAGCTCAAAATACACCACAGATTATTTATATAGCATGTACTTTTTTGGGTGTGAGCAAAAATGCACCGTTTTTGTGTGTGTCCCTTTAAATGCAAATGAGCTTTCCAAAAAAGGGTGGATTTGCTCCGGCATACTAGCAACGACAAAACAGGACAATCTCACGCACCAAAAATGACAGTAGCGATGTTCAGCCTTATATGTTTCGAACCGGAGTCGGACATTGGAGTGACTTGGTATTGACCCATCTTTCAGAATCAACCTTTGTGAAAATCCAGCGTTGAAAAAAACCCTTGTTGTGAAGCAGTCCATTGCAAAATGATTGGCGCAAACGTATAAGACGATTTTCTTCAGGACATTTCCTTCGAAAATGAAATTTGACCATGATATTCTCAGTGATGGCGGGAGTCTATGGAGACTCTTATGTGTAATCCAAAAACAACACTTGTAATGCCTCTTTGGCGCAGACATTGTGAAACTCCAGCTGTTACAGTGAGGATACAGAAATGGCGGACTCTGAGCTTCTCAGGGCTGTGTCTATGCTAATAGGGCAGATTGTCACCGGCTGTGGGCGGGGCTTCTTCCTATGATTACATCATTGCACGGGAGAATCTGAATCAGCTCATTTGAAGAGACTGCTTTTGATTGATGGGAATTATAAAAAAAGGAGTGGGTGGATTTTTACCATTATAGGCTGGTTGTTCTCACACACTGCGGAAACACATCAGTGTTCAAACACCTTATAAGAGTAAATTTTGTGAATAGATCCCCTTTAAAGTCTTTAGAGTTTTTTTTTCTATGCCATATACACTTCCCAACAAAATCACCTGGTGACCTGACATTGTCAAATTTTTCCAGTATCCTGCAGCCTTACTGTGAACACAATAAAAATAGTTTTTTAAACATCGGCCATTCGTTCTTCTTCAAAATTATGAAAATAATCCATAAACAGAAGCACTTAGGTACATTAAATCTGAAGCAGAATCATTAAAACCTAATTATTCTCCTCCCTAGTTTTGTCATTTTCAGAGTTTTCTGAGATAAGTATGCAGTATGCATTACTTTTAAGGCCTGTTGGTTATTTTTGCATCTCCACCATATATTCCGACAGTAAATTAGATATGAAATGCTTTCAGAGGTCCAGTGTAAAGTTTAGAAAAGCAGTGATGTGGTGACACAAAGACATGCTGCCTTTTCCATTCATGAGGGTGAGCTGAGGATATTTCAGCAAAATCCATGCCCTCAATCCTTCTGATGAGTGGGAGGATACTGTGTGTCCTGATTTTCCTCATCCAGTTACTAATCATCTGGACATTATCAAGCTGGGCAGTATGCGGGTGGTCTGATGTTTGAACATCAGTTACTCAGCTTACTTACATCATCATACTATTGCAGATTCTGTAAAATAACTTAAAGGAATACTGAAGTTAAGCCAAGTAGTAGTTTGTCTTTTCCTTGTGAAATGAAGTGTTTAATTGTATTGAATGCACGCTTTTAAATCTAAAAGTATATTTTTAAAAACTGTACTTACAGATATTAATGAAATAAAAGACCATACTTAAAGAGAATACACTTTCATGACTGTTTAACACATTTAAGTACACTTTTATTTTTTTTAAAAAAAGTATAAGTATATTTTAAATCATTCATTCATTATAAATAAAGTGAAATTGAATGAATGAATTTACAATATGTTGAAAAAAAGCATGAACAGTACAAATACAATACAAAGGCCCTGTTTACACCTCGTATTAAAGGGTTAATTCACCCAAAAATGAAAATAATGTAATTTATTACTCACCCTCATGGCGTTTCACACCCATAAGACCTTCGTTCATCTTCAGAACACAAATTAAGATATTTTTGTTGATATCCGATGGCTCAGTGAGGCCTCCATTGACAGCAATGACATTTCCTCTCTCAAGATCCATTAATGTACTAAAAACATATTTAAATCAGTTCATGTCAGTACAGTGGTTCAATATTAATATTATAAAGCGACGAGAATATTTTTGGAGCACCAAAAAAACAAAATAACGACTTATATAGTGATGGCCGATTTCAAAACACTGCTTCATTAAACTTCGGAGCGTTATGAATCTTTTGTGTCAAATCCTGATTCGGATCGCGTGTCAAACCACCAAACTGCTGAAATCACATGACTTTGGTGCTCCGAACCGCTGATTTGACACAAAAGATGATTCGGCCATCACTATATAACGTTATTTTGTTTTTTTGGTGCACCAAAAATATTCTCGTCACTTTATAATATTATTATTGAACCACTGTACTCACATGAACTGATTTAAATATGTTTTTAGTACATTAATGGATCTTGAGAGAGGAAATGTCATTGCTGGCTATGCAGGCCTCACTGAGCCATCGGATTTCAACAAAAATATCTTAATTTGTCTTACAGGTGTGGAACGAAATGAGGGTGAGTAATTAATGACATTATTTTCATTTTTGGGTGAACTAACCCTTTAAGATGCGTTTTGGTCGATCGGATCACAAGTCAACGACACTAAATACAGGTCTAAAACATTTTTTTTTCAACCACTTCCAGAGGTAGTCGAAATGCATTAGACCGGATTGCTTTCGTAGTGTAGACACTCATGTGGTCGAATGTGTTCAAACAGCCTCAAAAGACCATCGACTCTCCGCCTACTGACCTAACGCGTAAACATTATGGGAAGCGCGCTAGCCAGATGGGATTTAAAGGGTTAGTTCATCCAAAAATGAAAATTCTGTCATTAATTACTCACCCTCATGTCGTTCCACACCCGTAAGATCTTCGATAATCTTCAGAACACAAATTAAGGTATTTTTGATGAAATCTGAGAGGTATATGACTCGTCCATAGACAGTAATATAATCAACACTTTCAAGGTCCAGAAAGGTACTAAAGACATCGTTAAAACAGTCATGTGACTGCAGTGGTTCAACCTTAATGTTATGAAGAGACAAGAATACTTTTTGTGCGCAAAAACAAAACAAAAATGATGACTTTATTCGACAATCTCTTCTCTTCCCTGTCATTATCCTTACGCAGGTGACGCAGTAACACAGTGAAGGCTTCCATGTTTACATCCGAACGCCTGGCTCAGTATTGCCAAAGCTGATCATGTGATCAGCACGACACATGTGTGATGCTGACGCAGGAGCCGGCCAATAATGAGTCGGCGTTCTGATGTAGAACCTGGAAGCGCTGGACGTAAACAACGTATGAGAATGACACAGAAGAGAAGAGATTGTTGAATAAAGTCGTTATTTTTGTTTTGTTTTTGCGCACAAAAAATATTCTCGTCGCTTCATAACATTAAGGTTGAACCACTGCAGTCACATGACTGTTTTAACGATGTCTTCACTACCTTTATGGACCTTGAAAGTGGTGGTTATATTGCGGTCTATGGAAGAGTCAGAAAGCTCTCGGATTTCATGAAAAATATATTAATTAGTGTTCAAAAGATGAACAAAGGTCTTGCGGGTGTGGAACGACATGAGGGTGAGTAATTAATGACAGAATTTTCATTTTTGGGTGAACTAATCCTTTAAACTTTGTCGGCTGAAGACTCAAGTGTGGTTTGAAGATGAAAAATGTACCAAGCACAATGTTCTCTCACCATTCCTGATTTCTAACACACACTCACAGCGTTCGGCTGGTCTCGCGGCTGTCAGAGCAGAAACAAAAGCTGATGCTCTCCGTATGTTTTTCCGTTGTCTCCAGTCACGTTTTTATGTAAATTAGGTGAGCTTATTTTGTCCATTAGATCGAAAGATCTGAAAAAGCTCATACATTTACCCGCCCATAGACCCACCCGTCAAAAATAGCAGGACAGAAGTGGTTGAAAGTGGACAAAAGAGACACAGGTGTAAACTGAAATGTGTCTCCCTCGTCTACTTGTGATCCAGTCGACCTTAATACCAGGTGGAAACAGGGCCAAAAAAATCACAGAGAACAGACACATCTAATATGACTGTGTTCTTCAGGAGCAGACCCGTATGCTGGAGATGGGCATCACAGGACCTGAGGGACATGTTCTCAGCCGCCCAGAAGAGGTCAGTGACCACAAAAATATTTATATAACTGTTGCCTTGTTAGTGGTATATAATTTAATAACATCACTGCAATTCATACGTAAAACTCACAATAAAACAAGGAACTTATATTACAATTATTGAGTCAATTTGATTTCATGTTGACATAAAATTGGCCCGTCCCACAGATCTAATTTTTCTGGCATCAGTCTATCAGTAATCTTTTGCAGACACGATTCTTTATCTAATTTTATTGAGGTCAGCCATGAGAGTGGGGAGGGAAATTTATAAGGTATTTTAGTTATGCATGCAAATAAATCAACATACTGTAGTGTATGTTTGTGAGGAACTATGCGAGATACATAGAGATGCAGCTGAATCTGTTTTGCAATGTCCCTCATTATGTGTGTGTGTGTGCGTGTGTAGCTAGAGGCTGAGGCAGTGTTTCGAGCTGTCACGATTGCCAGTCAAACCAACTGTCCGCTCTATGTGACCCGCGTGATGAGCAAGAGTGCTGCTGATATCATCTCACAGGCCAGGAAAAAAGGTACAAAAAATCATCTGAAAATAAAGTTGTTTTTTGAATCTAGAATGAGTGATTCTCTAATTAATGTCTTGTAATGGGGCCAATTCCAAACAATATCAACATGTCCATTTTTCAAAAAACTAATAGACAGAATCTTTTTGTTATATTTACCATATTTCACATATTCATAATCATCTATAATTGTGTGAATGCAAACTATGTTATGGAGAAGTTTTGGAGTGGGCTCAGGTTTGTGAGAAACAATGTGTGATAAAATAAGAAATCACAGCAGTGCGAGCCTGTCAGCAGCATAACGCTGAGCTTTCACAGATGTCACCTCCGTGTTTATACATCTCACCTGAGTTAAATAAACTCTTTGACATATATACTCATGACCGTAATGACATTCAGTTGGATAAAACTGTGTATCTGTATGGCATATGTGTAAATAACAGTTTTATTATTATGAATGTAGCATTTTTAATTTATCATTTCATTATATATTAGCTGTCTATACATTATATCCACTCATATGAAATGTTTATTTTATATGCGCTGCCTGGTCTGTTGTAAAGGTTGTCAGAGTTCCACAGTCCATCATCATAATAGTCCTCACTGTTTAGTTAAATCATTCACATACAATGCTCTCGTACATAAATGAGTTCAATATAAATAAATAGTCATGATTACAGTTTCAGGGAAGTACTCAGGAGTACAGAAGCCAGCCGATATCATTTTAGAGAATATTTAACGATAAAATGGGTAAATTGCAAATGTATGAATCAAAACTGTGAGTGGTAAGGCCGTAAATTGATTAAAATTATGTAGCAAATTAATTGCGTGATATGCTTTTATCTCTGGACTGTTCAGTTCTTCCTAGTGTAGATTCTGTAAAATCATTTGAAGAAATAATTTAGACAAAAATTAAAGTTCTGTCATTATTTACTCATTCAAAACCTGTATATTTAGTAAGTGAAATACAAAAGGAAGAATTTAAATAAATAAATAAATAACTCATAGGTGTAAATATCAGGGCTGTACATTAATTAAAATAATTGAATTAATTACATGCACTTATACACTATGTACTCAACCGTAGTGTTGTCAAAAGTACTGACTGCGATACCAAGTCAGTACTAAAATTTTAAAATTGTGACGCTTTGAGCGCTGTTGATCGGATTCGTAAACACCTCTGATTGGCCATTGTGTTGACGTGCTCATCAGATATGTCTGTGAATGCCTAAAATGATCCATGCTTCAAAAACATGTTGTAAATAGACATTGATGACGCTCCAAGCGCTTACACAGATACACACGGAAGCAGGCGTCTATCAGAGGACCGGTCCAGCTTTCAAAATGCTTTCAAATTCAAATGCTCCCGTGCGCTGATTACTGTAGCCAATCACAGACATATCTGATGAGCGCGTGAACACAATGGTCAATCAGAGGTTTTTACGAATCCGCTCAACAGCGCTCAAAGCGTCACATTTTTAAAATGTCATTACCGACTTGGTATCGCGGTCGGTACTTTTGACAACACTACTCAACCGTGTAGTGTATGAACTTTATAAGGTTATTTTGTCGGATAACCCCTCCCTCTTCGCTACATAATTAAAGCTGCGACAGTTGAGTACATGAAGGCCCTGTCCCAAATGGCACACTTCATGTTCACTTGCGATCTTCATTGTGTGTGCATGTCCATTAAGTCCACAAGACTGTAGCGCGTCCCATTTGTCATTGTAGGTTTCAGAAGTGTGCTCATGAGCGCCCCCCTTTGAGGCCGATATGCGCCCTCAATATTCACTTTTGCCAGGTCGTAAGCCCATGAGCAGTACTTCTACCTGACAGTCAAAGCGGCGCAACGTAACAGTAGTGTGGACTCAGAGGAAGATCATGAGGGCTTAGGGTCCCATTTGGGACAGGGCTGAAGTGTCCAAAATTCCACACTTCATTTTTTCGGTTAATTAAGTGCATCATCCGGGTATTTAAAGTGCACTATTTGGAATTTTTAGTGTGAACTCACAACTTGCACTAATTATAGTACTAAACACATAGAATAGTGCATAAGTACGTGAATTGGGACGCACCTTCAGATTTCATTGGAAAATATCTTAATGTTTCGAAGATGAACAAAAGTCTTATGGGTTTTGAATGCCTGGGTGAGCAATTGATGACAAAATTAAAATTTTTGGCTGAACTAACGAACAGTAGCACTTTATTGTACAGTCCTGTTTTATGTACTTCTTACAGTAATTACAATAACTAGGTTATAACTAGGTACTAATCCTGAACCTACCACTAAACCTAACCTTAACCCATGTAGTTACCTTATATTACCAGTACTCTCTTGGGTAAGTAAACTGAAGGTACACGTACTGTAAAATAATGTGCAACCAAACTAACTATTGAATAAAGCAGTGGTTCCCAAATTTTTCTGCCAGACCCTGTTTTGTAGAGAAAAATATTTTCAAGCCTCCCACCTACATTACATGACCTTGCTTGCAACATCCTGGATTTATTTGAAACACTGTAATTAAAGGATTAGTCCACTTTCAAATAAACTTTTCCTGATAATTTACTCACCCCCATGTTATCCAAGATGTTTTTGGATAGAGATGTCTTTCTTTAGTTGAAAAGAAATTAAGGTTTTTGATGAAAACATTCCAGGATTAATCTATAAACAAATGTTCGCCTTCTAAGTGCTTCCGCTAAAACCGCATTTCCGTATTCTCCAAAAAGTTTACACTGTATGTCTTATGCCTACCCTATTCTACTTACGGAAAAAATGTAACTGGCGCTGCGTTCGTTCCGTAAGTAGAATAGGGAAGGCGTAGGACATACAGCGTAAACTTTTTGGAGAATACGGAAATGCGGTTTTGGCGGAAGCACTTAGAAGGCGAACATTTGTCTATATAAAGCATATACATTTAAATTTTTTTCGAAAATGACCGATCGTTTAGCTAGATGAGACCCTTATTCTTTGTCTGCTATCGTTTAAAGCCCTTTGAAGCTGCACTGAAACTGTCATTTTGACCTTCAACCGTTTGGAGGCCATTTTGAAGTCCACTATAAGGAGAATAATCCTGGAATGTTTTCATCAAAAACCTTCATTTCTTTTCGACTGAAGAAAGAAAGACATGAACACCTTGGATGACATGGGGATGAGTAAATTATCAGGAAAGGTTTATTTAAAAGTGGACTAATCCTTTAATTCAGTACTACAACTTCTCACCTTCAAAGGGCTTATTCTCTTTGTGTTCGTGATGCAAAGTCTCTAAGTGCGTCTTAACTTCTTTGGCTTCAGACTGTCAGAAGCTAATATTTTGAGGCACACACATAACACACTGGTCTCTCTTCATTACTCACCATTTTATTGGTGAATCCAAGGGCAAGATATGTCCTAGCTGGGAATCAGTTTAATGTCGGAATTTATTGCGCCGCGCCACATCTAGTGTAGACAGCATCACTGATTATAATGGGTTCTATTTGCTTTTGTTGCGTCACGTCGCACCGCTCTCGTCTGGTCTAGACATGTTGTTTTGTCAGTCGTGACATTTGAAGTAGATTCATCATCTGCTTTACGTTTACCTGGCACCAACAATCCATTCACAAACTTGTCCATGTTTAGTGCAGAACCGTGCATAATTTTTTCACGGTTCCCTGCAACACTCAATTCAGATTTTTCAGTCTTGTTGTCTAGCGGTCTGTTATTCCACGCCAACAACCATTACAACTGATAACAGACCGCTCAAGCGGGTACTGCCGAGTCATTTTGAGGCAATAAAATATTTCAAATTAATATTATTTTGTTCAATTATTTACTTAATAAGCAGGATAATTTCACAGTGGGGTCTTTCTTTTGCATAACAATCTGCAGACTGTACACTGTCCCTTAACCTTGCCATGCCCCCCATTTAATAACTCCAGGCCCCCCAGTTTGGGAACCACTGGAATAAAGAGTGTAGTTAATTTTTACGGCAGCTGTTTTAGGTCACTGAAATGGTTGAGAGCATTCCCAGAAGTGTTGTAAAATTATCTTACAGTGTCTGTTACACTATTCATCACTGTTCTGGTGTGTTAAACTGGGTAGTTAATCACTGTCTTCAAAAGGGACACAAACCTGTGAGATAGACTGTACCCCTTTATTCTTTCTGACTGTCCTGAATGGAGACTAAAGGTTTTTGTCAGTGGAGATTTATAAGGTAGTTCTGTGCTGTTTTATCATCTGGATGCTTTTAATTAATGAGTTTCGCAAAGTTCTTAGATGCATTTTATTAGTGGTGTTTGCTATGACAAGAATCACTGTTAAAATTGCTCATACATAGAGTGAGTAGAGCTTTGTTCAAATGCCTAAACCTAAGAATTAAACTTACGTAACTCATCCAACACCGTTTGTGCTCAAATCGTCGGCCTTATTGAAGAGAGATATGCTTTTACTCTTCTACATCTGGATGAATGATTTTTGGCTGGTGGACACAAAAAACAAAACAAACAATTGCATTAAAGGAGGGACCCAAGCCATATCTAGAGATCAGAAGATCATGGAGACATGGAGGTGGGGCAGTAAGCAACGTCCTAGTAACCACCAAGCTGCAAACACAATATTGACAAATTCCCATGGATGGAAAGCTGCATCCAGCAGTCCTCAACTCCTTTAGTGAACTCACTGTAGCAGTGTTTTCCAGATGTCCCTGCAGTAATAGACATTTAAGTCTGGGTAACTGTTGTTTAATGGGCTGTTTATGTGTTTATTTTCCACTTAAACTTTACTGCTGAGCAGATGCGTTCAGTTGACAAGACACTGTATTCTTCCCAGTAGGAATCCTTGTAGGTCAACTTTCGCATATTGTGTGTCCTTGAAAATTGAAACGAGCTAGATAATGAGATAAAAGCTGCTTATTTCTAGGTAACGTGGTGTTTGGGGAGCCAATCACTGCCAGTTTGGGAACTGATGGGACTCATTATTGGAGCAAGAACTGGGCTAAGGCTGCCTCTTTTGTGACATCACCACCCCTCAGTCCAGACCCAACCACTCCAGACTACCTGAACACCCTGTTGGCCAGGTAAATACAAGTATATATTAAGTTGTTTTGGGATATAGTTCTGTCAGTTAACAGGTGGCTCTGTTAATCTAAACCAGGCTTGTCCAATCCTGCTACTGGAGAGCCACTGTCCTGCAGAGTTCAGCTCCAACCCCAATTAAACACACCTGAACCAGCTAATCAAGCTCTTACTAGGCATACTAGAAACTTCCAGTGAATGAAGTTGGAGCTAAACTCTGCAGGACAGTGGCCCTTCTGGACCAAGTTTGGACACCCCTGATCTAAACTTTAAGTCAATATATTTGAAGTTTATTGTCAAATATTTCACTATGATGGACTGGCCATCCATCCAAAGTGTTTCCCTGCCTATGGCCAGAGATGCTGGGAGAAATTTGTATGTACAAATGTATTAGTCACTGAATAATGCACAATTTGTTCAAAACTGCTGATATTAGGAACAGTAATACTCTAGCTCATGTGATAAAACAACATAGTCCTTTTCATCCAGTCACACAGACCCCAACAATCTGACTTCTGCTGTTCAAACTGTATATATTATAAATACTACTATACAAGTTCATATATATTTGACACTACTAATTACTAAAACTGAATTTAGTGATGCTCACACTGATTTTTACTTTAAAGTTGCTTTGAAGCCACTGCAAATTAATTTGACTTCCCTTGTAAAAAATAAATGTAAGTACACCTTAGCATACTTTTAAAAAGGATATTTGTGGAAATTATATTGTTTAAAAGAATACACTTAAGTGTGAACAGAATGTAATGTTTTCAGACACTTAAAGGTGCAATATGTAAGAGTTTTGCAGTAAAATATCCAAAAACCACTAGGCCAGTGTTATATATTTTGTTCACTTGAGTACTTACAATATCCCAAATGTTTGCAACTATATGTAAATCTTGAGAAAATTGCAATTTTAACCAAGGCTGTGGGACGTGTGAGGAGTCGCCTGTCAATTGCGTCATACCCGCGTTACCCTCGGTTTCCGGTTTTATTTTGTAGAAACCATGGAAACACCAAAGACGCTTTAATATTTACATGTTTTAATAGCCAAGGGAACAACTGTTCTGATATATTTATAGACAGAAAAATAATTATTGTTATATAGCTCAACACGTTTAATCTTATTGTTTAAATCTAATTTTCTTGATTTTTTTGCGAGTACCATGCTTTACCATGCCTCAGAGAAAAACACTATTTTGTGAAGTAGCTAACAGCATAATCAGATGCAGCTTTATTTTTAGTAACAGTTTTAGTAACTATTTTGTCCATCATACAATACATTTTAAAATGAATTGCATGCCATTTATCAACACAAGCCATCCAGCATTTAATATGATAATCTAAAATCGATCTATCTTACTGCAGTGTGTAACAGTGTCTCACAGCAGCCGCCGAGCGAACGCTCAGAGTAACTTTATAACATCATTTTCAACACACTCAAATGTATCTAATATGATAAACAGAGCTGCGTGACCTCATGACCGGAAAAGCGGAAGCAGCGCCGGCGACTGTGGCATAATAAAAGTTCTGCTGCTCGCGGCGTGTGTGTTGCGCAATCGCTCCAGCATCCTCGTTCAGCTCCAACAACACTCAACCTGCTCTGCTTCATACTACAGTAATGTTAATAATCGCATCCATGAACATGATTCCTTCCCGAGTCCTATCCCAATTGTTTTCCACCGGCTGTGAGGTGAGGACAACATGTCCCAAGATTCCGCGCTCAAACTTGGCGTCATCAAGCTACGCCTTTGTTTTGAATAGGCCTCTAGCGACCTCTAGCGGACAGAAAATATTACATATTGCACCTTTAATTGCGTGTTATTTACAATTGAGTTAAAATGTAATTATAGTTTAAATTTATATTAAATGCAATTACTTAAGAATACTACTTTCGACCTACTTAAGTAGGACTTAAAAACAACTAAATGCAGTGTTGGGGAAAGTTACTTTTAAAAGTAATGCATTACAATATTGCGTTACTCTCAAAAAGGTAACTAATTGCGATACTTAGTTACTTTTTATGGAAAGTAATGCGTTACGTTACTTCTGCGTTACATTTTCTCATCTAGGCTGGGCTGTTTGTTTGTTCGTTCTTTTTTTGGGGAAATGTAAAGGCCCTTTCACACCAAAAGTGAAATGAATAAGCCTTTGGCTGAAGGAAATGCAAATTCATGTCTGTACACTAGAGGGCGCAGCTCAAACAAACAAACATCTGAGCTGTACTTCAGTTCTGGATCACAGAAGAATAGGACGCAGGAGAAGAAAGCTCAACACTCTTACTTAAGCAATAAAAAGAAAAGAAACACAAATGTGATGTTTATCTGAAGTCATTTCTGCTTATTAGTATGTTTGAATTGAATCATCAAATGTCAGCAGCAAAGACATTGCCTAATAAAGTGAAATTAAATACATAAAGTATATTTCTATTATTTAACATTTAACAAAATATTCTGAGTTTGCATTTCACTGTTTTTATTAATTTTAAGGAATACTGAATCTGTTTCTGTGCAAGTGAGATGAGTAAATGTATGTTCACATTTAGTCTTGAACTACAATAAGCATCATGTTCACACAGCGACACAACACCTCTGACCTTTATTTCTCAACACGGGGACAGGAGAGCTGTCAGTCAATAAATGTAAAAATAAAGTAACTTGCATTACTTGTTTGAAAAAGTAACTCAGATATTTTGTTGTAATTTTAAAAGCAATGCGTTACTTTACTAGTTATTTGGAAAAAAAGTAATCTGATTACGTAACTCGAGTTACTTGTAATGCGTTATCCCCAACACTGTCTATATGTAATTTCATAATTACTTTGAAATTGTCTTTGAAATATGGTTAAAGTGTACTGGCAAATGTACTGGCAAGTATTTATGGCAAACTAAAATATTTATGTTTAAAATATATTGGCCTGGTTTCACAAACAGGGCTTAGATTAAGGCAGTTCAATTAGGACATTTAAGTAGTTTTTATAAACATGCCTTAGAAAAAACATCACTGGTGTGCATCTTGACACAAAACAATGGCACTGACATATTTTAAGATATATCAGTGCAAGTTACTTTAAGATAAAACAGCTCAAACATGCATTTTAGTCTGGGACTAGCTTAAGCCTTGTCTGTGAAATTTTAAATTTAATATGAAATTACACACTACAGTTACAATTATAATCAAGTACTCTACATGTGCTTTAGTATGTTAGTCTGTTAGTGTACTTCTTAATGACAAAAGATGATTAAAACAATGATTTATTTAATGTAAAACATTTAAAAAAGCTAACTTTTTAAAGTGTTTTTAAAAATCGTACTCTCTTTAAGGGTACTTAAGTGGCTTTATATGTTATTAATATTATGTTATCTTAGTAAAAGTTTAAATTTGAAGTACACCACAAGTGTAAGTTCAGTACAATTAAGTGCACTTATTTTTCACAGTGGTTGACATGAATTAAATATGTTGTTTTTTGCTGTTACATATATAGTGTAGTCACTGAAGTATTGTGCTGTGTCTGTCTGTCTGTCAGTGGTGATCTGTCGGTGACAGGTAGTGCTCACTGCACATTCACCGTGGCTCAGAAGGCCATAGGGAAGGATGACTTCACTCAGATTCCTGAAGGAGTGAATGGAGTAGAGGAGAGGATGTCCGTCATCTGGGACAAGGCTGTGGTGAGGATCATAGAGTAGATTCAGTTGCAATTTCTATTTGGATGTGCAGCATTCAAAGCCATTGTAAAATGCTGATATCTGTGACTGCACATCAGTTTATTCTAAATATTTACTCAATACATTCAATAATTATTTCATGATCGCACCCTAGTGCGGATTTGAAAAATGGGGTCCTAAATCTTGTACATTACCTACTGTTCAGACTTTGAAGACTCTGAAATTAAACAAGCATTGCATTTCATTCTCAGTTGTTTGTTATTCCTTTGCTCAGGTCACTGGTAAAATGGATGAGAACATGTTTGTCGCTGTGACAAGCACCAATGCCGCCAAGATCCTGAACCTGTATCCACGCAAGGGCCGAATAGCCGTGGGCTCCGACAGCGATCTGGTTATCTGGGACACAGACGCCATCCGGACCATCACTGCTAAAACGCATCATTCTGTAGGTGCTCTATAAAAAATCCCAGCTGTATAATGCACTATATGCTCACATTTCAAAGGAAAAGTCTAAACATAGAGAAAGAACTGAGTTGGCTGGCTTTCACTGACCTTCCAGTTCCTCTGAGCGGAAATAGATGATTCTAACTAATCAAACTGTTTGTCTATACAGGAACCCTGTATGCGTTCATAAATAAATAAAACCGCTGGATAGAAACAGGCCACGAAAACAGGAGATATCTGACAATCAGTTGAGCTTTTCCTGGCTTGGAGTTCTTTTTGTTTCCTTATTAAGCCTCAGAAGACATTTATTAGGAATTTGTTCATGGAAGCTTGTTTCCACCACGGAATAAAACAATTTAAAAAATAATTGCGACTTTTGATTTCACAATTCTGACTTTATAACTCACAATTGCAAGAAAAAAAGTCAGAATTGTGAAAAAAATGACTTTTTTATTTTGTTATTCAGTGGCGGAAACAAGCTTTTATATTTATTGCTACAGCAGGTGAGAGAAGAATTGCAAGCTTCGCTCTTAATATTGTAGATATCTAGGTTTAGGGATAGGAACCGACCACTAACCCACAGGTTTGACCTACAGACATAAATGATATCTCAAATCATGCAGCTTTTTGAAGTTTATTATTACTTTTCAAATCAATTGCATATTACAATTTTATTAGTCAATTTACAAATTATTTTTTTGCATGGTTGATAATAAAACACATTTAAAAAGCCTGCAGATTTATACTGACTTACACTCTTAAAAAAAAAAGGTTTGTTATTGGCATCGATGATTCCATAAAGAACCTTTAACATTCATAGAACCTTTACGTTCTTTATAGTGGAAAAAGTTCTTTAGAATTTTAAAATGTCCTTCACAATTTAACAACAACAACAAAAAAGAAGGTTCTTTTAAGAACTAGTCACTTAAAAGGTTCTCTGGGGAACCCCTAATTTTTTAAGAGTGTAATTGGATGTTATTTAAAATTAAATGAAAATGTATTATAGTTTAAATTTGTAGTTTAAACTTTTGGAACTTAAGAGTACTGTTTTGACCCACTTAAGTAGGACTAGTGCATCTTTATATTTAATTTCATAATGACTTTTATTGTCTTTGAAATATATTTGCATTTATATTTACACATTTGAAATGAAGTTGCAATTTAGTACATTAAGAGTAGTTTAACTTTAAACATAATATCAAATAGCACATTATAGTTAAAATTATAATCAAGTCCTTTACATGTGCTTTATTTGTTAGTCAGCACATCAAAATAAGTGTACTTCTTTAAAGTATGATAAAAGATTATTAAAATGTACTTTAAAGTAAAACTTTTGGTCACACTTTAGATTAGGTTCCAATTCTCACTATTAACAAACTATTAACTATGACATAAACTCCTCATTATTGCTTATTAATAGTTAGTAAGGTAGTTGTTAAGTTTAGGTATTGGGTAGGATTATGGGATGTAGAATAAGATCATGCAGAATAAGGCATTAATATGTGATTTATAAGTACTAATAAACAGCCAATATCCTAGTAATATGCATGCTAATAAGCAACTAGTTAATAGTGAGAATTGAACCCTAAAGTGTTACCAAACTTTTAATTTGACATTATTATAGTGTACTTATAATGTGCTTCCGTGTATTCACAGTCATGAAAGTGTACTCTCTTTAAGTACTCTTAAGTCACCTTTTATTTCATTAATATTATATTATCTGCAAGTACAATTTTTTTTAGAAATATACTTTTAAGATTTGAAGTACACTACAAGTGCACATTCAATACAGATTAGCACACTTGTGTAACAGATGGGAAAGCTCATTTCAGCTCCTAGTGGTCAGTTCAAACACAGTGAACACTAGCGCACTGACACAAGTGTTGTGTGAGCAGAGTAGAATATCAAAACCTGAGCAGCATTATACATATTCTGTAGAGGAGTGGTTAGGCTCAGACCACAAATTATACATTCATAGAATACCACTGAGATTCAAAGGAATTATCCTCGTATGCTATTTAAAGGATAAAATGGTGCTATATGAGGAATTCACCTCCAAAACTGCAACTGGTTTTTCCCATGATTTTGTTTTCTAAGAAAAAAAAAAAAAAAGATCATGGAAGATTTCTTTCATTGTCAGGCAAAATCAGCCATCTTGGACTCCTTTAGCCTGGGATATTCTTTGATTTCTGTCTGCCACTGTTTCGCTCATGGTCGAATGATCTAGCCTTTCTGCATATACTCCACTCTGTCATCTTTATACAGAAGGTACGCCGTATAAAGATTGTTGTTTCAACCTTAGTCTTCTGTTGACTTGTTGTTAAAGGTGCAGTGTGTAAATTTTAGCGGCATCTAGCGGTGAGGGTGCAAATTGCAACCAACGGCTCAGTCCACCGCTCACCCCTCCCTTTCGAAGCACATAGAGAAGCTACGGTGGCCGACACAGGACAAAGATGTCGTCGTCTGAGATAGCAGAGAGTAGCCAGTCAAGCAAACGCGCTCTGTAGAGCAGTTTGTCCGTTTAGGGCTGCTGTAGAAACATGGCGGCACAAAATTTGATGTAAGGGGTGTATCACAGTGTATGTAGATAGAAATGGCTAATTTTAAGGTAATAAAAACCTAATGGTTCATTATGTAAGGTCTTTATACACCACTGAAAACATAGTTATGTATATTATATTGCATTTCTGTCAATAGATCCTCCTAAATATTAAACAGTGGACCTTTAAATGTAAATGTTAGTGTAAATGTTGCCATCTAGTGGATCTACAAATTAGTGCAGTCAATTCCAGACCCTTTAAGCCACATGTATCAAACTGTCCTGCAGAGTTTAGCTCCAAAACACCTGTCTAGAAGTGTCTAGTAATCTTAAAGACTTTGATTAGTTGGTTCAGATGTGTTTTAGGGTTGGAGCTAAACTCTGCAGGACAGTGGCCCTCCAGGAACTGAATTTGACACCACTGCTGTAAGCGAACAGTCCTGTTGATGGAATTTGCAAGACAGCTGAAGCATACTTTCATTTTTAGTGTGACATATTCATCGACGTTCATTGCAGTAAATCTTAGCCAACTATACAAAATTTTGACAGTGTCAGATTCTGTTGGGTCACAGTCCTGCAATAGAAGTTGTGAAGAATCTGCAGTGAGCAGACCTCTTTCCTTCCTCTTTCACCAAGCCATGACAGTCTCCAGACGCCATTCTTTCTTTATCCTCGTACATTGCATTACCAACATCAGCACAAGAGCATAAAACGACTGACTGAAGAGCTACAATCAGATTTTAGATTCGTGTGAGATGGGAACTGGAATTTCCTGAGCTACACTACACTATGTATGTAGATCGTTTGAAAACCAGCAGTGCCCAAGGGGGAAAGATTCAGCAGAACTCAGGAGTTGCCAAAATGACATCACGTTTTCATTTCCTTTCAGCCTCCTCTCCAGAGACCATTACATATCCAAACAGCATTGGCTGCCATTGCTCTCAACAGTGCTGGACAAAATGGCTGATGTTTATTGATTGTTTATTCTGGGGCTCTGTATCCTTGGTTCCCATGCTCTGTGAAGTTACCTAAAACATGACTTCATCACCTGCCCGAAAGTCTTGCGTTTGTGTTATTCTGTTATTATTGTGTTATGTCATTCTTGGCAGAAGTCGCGTGCGTGTCATTTCCTGCTTTTGCACACAAAGAATGGACGATTGCCAAACGCAAAGACCTTGGATCATGGCAGGACATCACAACATGTACAGTGTCCACTGGAGAACAAGGAATCAGAAAATAGGCTAGTAGTCAACTAAAAAGAAGTGATATGTTGATTAGAGGTAACAAAAAACAAAAGGCTGAGAGTGTGAGAAAAAGAAAAGGAAAAAGAGAAGGATGTTTTTGCCATTCCTGTATCCAGCTGTTTGGCGAAGAGGCGGAGAATGAGAAAGAGAGTGAATGAAGGACAGGAGGCCAGAGTCGTACACATGATCTTGATTAGAGTGGAATATCTCAACGTTTCTCTTTGCAGAAGCTCAAACTCAAAACGGCTGTTTGTGTCACTGTGGATGTGCAAGAGGTTAAGTTGTAAAGCACAGCTGCGAAATGTCACGCTGAACTTTTTTTTTGTGAACTTTCTATTCATCAAAGAATCCTGAAAAAAATGTATCATAAAAGTATTAGTAAGTCAATGTTTCTTGAGCAGAAAATCAGCCTATTAGAATGATTTCTGAAGGATCATGTGACACTGAAGACTGGAGTAATGATGCTGAAAATTCAGCTTTGATCACAGGAATAAATTACATTTTACTATATATTCACATAGAAAATTCACAGCTATTTTAAATTGTAATAATATTTCATAATATTACTGGTTTTACTGTATTTTTTAGCAAATAAATGCAGCCTTAATGAACAGAAGAGCCTTCTTTCAAGACAGTTAATCTGTTGATTATTTCTTCAATTCAGTTAATTGGATAAAAAAGCCAATATGTATCCATTACACATTTTACATGTAGTTACTATATTAATAAGTCAGTGATGCATCGTTACATGCAACTAACCCTAAACCAAACCTTAACCCTAACCCTAATTATATAGTAAGTACATGTAGTTAATTACTATTACTATTACTACTGCACTGTAACAAGGACACCTTAAAATAAGGTGTAACCACACTTTATTTTACAGTCCTGTTCTGCATATACATACCATGTACTTATTATAGCAATTACAATAACTAGGTTATAACTAGGTATTAACCCTGAACCTACCTCTAAACCTAACCTTAACCCATGTAGTTACCTTATATTACCAGTACTTTCTTGTGTAAGTACACTGTAAGTACACATACTGTAAAATAAAGTGTAGCCAAAACCTTAATACATCCATGGTCATTTCTGTTATACAAGTGCTGTTAAAGTGGACCTGTAATGCCCCTTTTATGTAATATAAGTCTCTGGTGTCCCCAGAATGTGTCTGTGAAGTTTCAGCTCAAAATCCCCCACAGATCATTTATTATAGCTTGTCAAATTTGTCCCTATTTGGGTGTGAGCAAAAACACACCGTTTTTGTGTGTGTCCCTTTAAATGCAAATGAGCTGCTGCTCCCGGGCCCCCTTTCCAGAAGAGGGCGGAGCTTTAACAGCTCGCGCTTCGGTCGCTCAACAACAACAAAGCTGGAGAATCTCACGCAGCCAAAATGAGGATTGTCAGTAACAGTGTTCAGCCTTACATTGTTCAAACCGGAGTCGACACTGATGGAGAGACTCAGGAAGAAGTTACAACTTTTAGACGTTTCTGAATGGTTAGTGGATAAATTTATGTAGTCGCTGTGGAGTTGATTCAACTCATTGACTAGCATGTGCCGTCATGTTAATCTTTTGTGTTGAATTGACCCTCGTTTGTGAAGCAGTCCGGCGTAAAATGACGGCATGACAACAACACTCTACTACAACAACTCTTCCTCTTCTCTAAAGCAGCTCAACATGGCCTCGCCCCATTTGTTGTGTGTTCTCGGGGGCGGGGTTTATGTAAACTTTAGGGTTTGTGATGTTAATCACCAAATCACCAAAGTCCTTAAAAAGCGATTTCTGTAAAAGAAAATATCTCCCTTTGCATTGAACTTTTGAGTGTCGTATCTTTGCAGATGCAGCAACATTACACACTAACTAAAGTTAAAAAAGTCAAATCATAATCGACCTTCTTAGCATGATGTTCTTGTGTTCTTCTAGGCAGCGGAGTATAACGTGTTTGAGGGCATGGAGCTGAGAGGTGCGCCCATGCTGGTCGTCTGCCAGGGGAAGATCGTTCTGGAGGACGGGAATCTGCACGCGACCTCTGGCACTGGACGCTTTATTCCCTGCTCCCCGTTTCCTGACTTCGCTTACAAACGTGTTAAAGCCAGGAAACAGGTACAGCTCTGCTGAGAAGAACACAGACCCTGATGACCCTGGACACACATGTGACACGAGTTCATCTGTATTTACAGTGTGCAGCACTGTATTGAAATTCCATTTAATTTTATTCCCTTATTTCTTTCGCAGTTGATCATCATTTCTTTTAGGACAGGCAAACCGAGTTGTTAATGTCTTTTTGTGGTTTTAAAAAATGAATGTATACCTGTGATTCTTGCCCTGTAAAGAGTTTAAACTGTTAGTTCCACCATCATGAAAAAAGCAGACAGAAGGAAGCTGAAGGTCATGTCAAAGTGATCACATGGTTCAAAATGAAAATGCAACATTTAAAGGGATAGTTCAGCCAAAAATGACATTCTACTAACTAGAAGTAGTTTTGCAACTATATGTCAACTAACTATTAGTAGATTGTTAGGTTAGGGTTCATTTTAGTAGAATAAGTTGTTACTTATAGTCGGTAGATGTTGGGAACATCAAAATAAAGTATTAGCAGATATTAGCAGACAGTCTACTGATACTCTAATAAGAGTTAGTTGACATGGTAGTACCGAAGTTACTTATAGTTAGTAGAATGTCTAAAGTGGACCATTGAAAAAATCATCTTTCTCTCACCCTCATATTGTTTCAAACCTATAAGACTTTGGTTTACCTTTGAAATACAATATAGAAACAAGATATTTTAATGAAATTTCTGTCTGTCCATTAAAAGTCCATTCAACCAAAACCTTCAAGCTTCAAAAGGTAAAAGTAATCAATATGAATTGAGTGGCTTAATTCAAGTCTTCTGAAGAGACACTGTCGATTTATATGAATAGATTTAATTTGATCAACGCACATACATAGAGCTCATCAAATATGGTAAACTCATGCTTGTTTGATGCGTGAAAAACAGTTTTTTTCTATCATTATAAATTTCATAACAAATATCTTTATTTGTGTTTTAAAGATGATTAAAAGTCATATGGGAATTTTAATGAATTTTTATTTTAGGTGGACTATCCCTTTAATTAAAACTGCCTTTCCTTGGAAATCTTGAAAATATATTTAAATCTTTGGACTCTTTGTTTTTTGTTTTTTTGCCTCCTCCTAGCATTTTTTTTCCCCAGTGTCAGTTTTAAGCCAGCAAAACTTAAAAATATCTTGCTTACATTGTAGAAATACAGTTGATAGTGCAACATGATTAACCTTCTCAACAATCTGTCAGCAAAATCTGGAACCAATTTCCAAAAGAACATGAAATTTACAATTTACGTGAACACACAGTTCCCAAAAACAGCCCACAGGAGGATAGATGCATCTGGGGAATGTATTTGCCAACACCCAAACTTGCCTTTCTCTCTGTTTCTCTATAAACTGTATGCTGCACAATCCTGTACAAAACTGAAGCGTTTTGTTTTTGTTTCCCTCATAGATGGCTACACTGAAGGCGGTCCCCAGGGGCATGTATGACGGCCCCGTGTCCGAATTTTCACCCATGTCGAGGGGAGGCACGCCATCTGCCTCTGCCCGTACCTCACCCACCAAAGTCCCTGTGAGGAACCTCCATCAGTCTGGATTCACGCTATCAGGTAACACTGGAAAATTATTTCTCGTGTTCATACAACAGTGCAGACTTCTTATTGGCATAATTATTGAAGGGGACGGTTTGTGTGTCATGCATTTCTGGTGGATAGTGGGATAAAACAGACGCAGAACCCATAAAAAGTGTAAATATATGCAATGATATGTGCTAGTTAAGGGGTCAGTGACTCATCTATACATTTATTCAGAAATACACAAAAATGCAATTCATAAATACAGTGACTGGAATACACCTCTTCTGGGATGAACATCGTTTACTTTCTGAATTCAAATTAATTTTGACATCTTTTGAAGCATAAAGTAGAACATGTCAAGGTGGTACAGATGCCTTGATATCATGATTAACTATGGAAGCTTGTTTCCGCCATGGAATAAAATTGTGAGATATAAACTCGCAATTGGGAATTACAATGTCAGAATTGCGAGATATAAACCAATTGCGAAAAAAAGTCACAATGTTGAGATAAAAAGTCGCAATTACCTTTTTTTATTCGGTGGCGGAAACAAGCAAGTTTATATCTCACAATTCTGACTTTTTTTTCTCGTAATTCTGACTTTTTTCTCAGAATTGAGAGATATAAACTCACAATTACCAATTTTTTTAATTTATTATGTCAGAATTGTGAGATATAAACTCGTAATTGTGAATTATAATGTCAGAATTGTGGGATATAAACTCGCAATTCTGAGAAAAAAGTCAGAATTGTGAGATAAAAAGTCGCAAGTATCTTTTTGTATTTTTTTTTTTTAATTTTAATTTATACCTCGCAATTCTGACTTTTTTCTCACAATTGCAAGTTTATATCTCACAATTCCGGATTCTTTTCTCACAATTGCATGAGATAAACTTGCAGTTGCGTGTTATAAAGTTAGAGTTGCGAGATATAAACAAAGTCAGAAAAAAGTCAGAATTGCAAGAAACAAACAACAATATTTTTAAGCAAATTTAATGTATGGCACATAAAAAGAAAAGTCCATTGCCCAAGCATTGCTCACACAGAAGTCACTTTAAAGAAGTCGCCTTTATTGTGATCAGTGTTCAAACAATATACTGCTTTAGGATTAACAATAAATAGCTATCACTAGTTACTTTGCACACACTTTTAGTAAGACTTTCAGAATCTGCCTCTAAAAAATCTCAGCGGACGATCAGCTGTTAACCTTTTCCTGAAACGTTCTGCCAGAGACGCGTCAGTTCTCTGAGAATGACCCGAGCCTATGTAAAGAACCGTGACCTCATGTAACCCCCTCTCTCTCTGTCTGTCTTGTTATAGGTCCTGAAGAAGCCCCCATCAGACCAGCTGGAAGACGTGTCGTTGTGCCCCCTGGTGGCCGCTCCAATATCACCTCCCTTAGTTAAATATAAAGAGCATGTAAGAGGGACCACCAGGATAAATTCAACCATGTAGAAGTAAGGTGATTAGTCAGGAAATGAAACAAAAGAAACGTAAAACACTGAACTCATGCCTTACCCTTCATGATTTACTCCTGCTGAGTGACTGAAGATCAGTAGTCCACCTCTGAGGAAAGCAAAGCCCGACCAAATGTTAGGGCATTTAGTGTAGCGTTTTGTTCGTTTAGATGTGTTTAGATAAACTGAAATAGTAAACATTAGAATTACCGTGAAACCGACTTTGTTTGAATGGTCTGCGATGTTTAGAAAAGGAAGCAGTTAACTCTCTAGAACCGGCGTTTGCGTTCAGTAGAGGAAGGACTACTGCCATGCATTTCATAGGGCTTCATCTGTACTCCCTCATAAGCTTTATTTGCGTATATCAGCTAGTTAACGTTACTTTGTAAATGAAGTTGAAGTGTTGAGTTCGTATTGCGAGCATTTTGTTTTTTTAAAGTATAATAAAGTTGAATGAATGTTAAGGAAAAACATGCAATGATATACTGGTGTAGAATATTACAAAACATTTGCATTTGCTTAAACACCGATTCACATACTGTACTGCTTTCATTATCCGTTACCCGTCATACGAAGGAATAGTTGAACTTCAATCGGACACATTGATTCTCAGTAAAGGAAAATAAAGGTTAACTAGATTTCATGTAAAAATGCGTGATGAAAACAAAACAAATCAGTTTGAAAGCCTGCAGGGGAAAGATATTGATCGTTTTTTTTGCATTTCAGTTTTGTTGAATATTCAGTCGACTACAATTGCAGCTCAAATGTCAGTTATTGAAGGATGATTAACAGGTGCTACAATGTCTTTTCTTAAATCACAGGAAATATTGGAATAAGTTTTTGAAATCGAAATCTTTCATGTCACTTTGGTAGAGGTTTAGTATGAGTTACATGTCCCAATTTAATGGCATAAAGTGATTTTCTGAATGATGTGGAAATGGTTGTTTATTATATTTATGTAGGTTTGATTGTATTCCCCCCCCCCCCTTTTTTTTTTAACAGCTGGGTCAAAAATGGAGAAAAAAGCAGGTCAAAATGAATGTGTGATGTGCAAAATTTGTTCCTCAATAAACAGAAGTTACAACTGACTGCCTGTATATGATTTATCACATATTAATCACCTCACAGTTCAAGGAAATCAAAACTAGTCTAAAACATACACACAGACATAAAACATTTCTAAAGCCCTGGGTATACTTCATTTTTTTACGCGTACATGCACAGTCGAACGCATAGCCTTTTAAAGTACACTTCACTTGACTCGTATGCGTACACAGGCGTTCGACGCATGTGTAGTTTTGATCAGTCTCTCGCCATGAGTTACAACCCATGTAAACATCTTTGTATTCTTTCATGCTAGAGTTGTACAAATGATGGTACTTTCTAACCTCTTCGCACAGTCTGTCGTCTATGTAGGCCAACATTGTCGCTGTAGCTTGCATGCGTTCCGGTGTAGTGACAAATTGGGTCCCAACTGAAATCGGGTCTCCTTTAGGACCCCAAGCGATCCCATTGGTTCAAATTGCTTGTACTCTCTTTTAGCACCTGGTTACAATTCCTACAAAATCATGTTATAATAAATACTTAATGTAGTTTCAACTACATTATAATGTCTGTATTAGTTAGCTTATATACTAGCATAGCATACAGATAAGCGATTAGCCTGATAACTTAGTTTATGCATACATTTGCACTTATCCTACATATATTCTCAATCATCTTTTATGAGTTAAATTAAGTGTTAAATGTACAAATATTTAAGTTATAAATAAAACAAATTAATGATGTTCAATTATTCACTTAATATACTTATTATTAGGCTGTTTATTAATTAACAGTTAATCAAGTGTAAGAAATTACATTCAGTAGGTTTTATTATGTACTAATGTGTTTTCGTATGCATTATATAGTAAGCTATGCATATTTTAAATTAATATCATTCGTATTTGGGTCATTGACGAATAAGGTTTTTAAAAGTAAAAAAAACCTAATGGAGATATAATTAAATGTGAAGATTTATTAAGTGTTAACAATGAGATTTGTGGTTTTTATAATCAATTAACACTGCTTTTGTCAATATGGACAAATTTGTCACCAAAAAAGTCATTCGGTTTAACCAAAATTTTGGTTTTACCGAATGACAGTTTTGGTTATACCGATTGACGATATTTTCAAGCAATGTTAAGAGGCTGATATCTAGCTATCTAGCAAAAGAACAATCAAACATTTTATATTTAGTACAAGTTTTTAAAATATTTCCATGTTTTATAGCGGTTGTACCGAATGACCTGATGTTTCGGGACATGCGTATGAACAAGTGAAAACATGAATTTTTCTAATAGTTAAGAGAGTTCGTTACTTTGCTTCACGACCATGTGGTCCTTTGCAGGTGTCTGAATGATGTCACATGATACTGACCACATGACTTGATCCAAAATGGTCCCTTTATATTGGTTACTCCGAATGACATGAAATTATTTTTTCCGGACATTCTTTCTCATAACAAAGCAACGACTTCTACACATAATTTTAATACCATTTTGCACTATGTTAATATATGATGTTATAAAATCATGCCAGAATAAAAAAACATATACATTTATTACATTTTAAGATATTTTAATCACAAATGAAATGGCTGTATTGGCCTTTGGACGGTTAAACCGAATGACCTTTTGACACTTCAAACTCTTTTAAAATACCTTTATATGTAGAAAAATATAATTAAAACCTTTTGGATTCAATAAAAGTGATCTAGTTGTACTACCTTACGTACTTTGGATGTCATATCTTTGTTTGTTTTTTTTATTATTAAGGCCTTTGGACAAAAAAATGACCCGTCACGTCATTGACCCATAAACTTGGAATAATCATAAACTGACAGTTTGGGGAGACCCTATTTTGAAGGAGGACCCAATTTGTCATGAAACCGGTCTGTTCTGTTTATGCAGTTTTTCTTTGACTACCTTGTGAATCGACGCCCCCAGGGCATGGTTGCCACCTTGTGGACAAACTAATTACTGCCAAAAAAATAAAATGCGCATGTGTGACCTGACGGTTACAAAAATCCAGCGGTGTGCATACAGTACACGCATACTCTTCTGATGACGAAATTCGTGTCACGCGCACTGTACGCTGACCCCCGCGTACGCGTAAAAAGTCGAGTATACTTTGGGCTTAACACTATGGTTATCGTGAGGAAATGAAATCAAGTTTTGTTATTAACAATTACATGGGAAATATGACAATCCCCAATGACACTGTACAGTAGAGATTAGCTGGATGCGAATGAGGGAAAATTATCAGTTTTCTTTGTGTCCGCATGATGGGTGTTTGTACAGTCCACTGGACAAAAATAGCTTTCTAACTTCAGACCAAGGGTAAAATAGCTGATATATGCTGTGACAATATCATTTGATTAAATTGTTCTCACTGGATTTATTAAGTGGTAAGAAATAAACGGTTCTGTTCTATTTGCTATCAAGTTCTCAAGTGTAGTTAGCAGTGCATTCCAAACTGAAGGGCTGATTTGCAAATCTGTACATAAACTCAGTCCACAGTGTCCAAATTTTAATTTATATAATCAGTGGGAAAAGCATAAAACATCAATGTAAACAATAAAACCCTCTAAATTAGATTATAATAATAACAAAACAAAACAAGAAACAAACAGCCCTTTTTAAAATTAAACTGGAAGCAATAATATTTCTCGTAATTATTGTCATTGTTGTTCAACATTAGGGTAGTTTGTCTGTTATATTTAATATTCACCTGGCCACTAGATGGCGATTTTGGTTCATCGTGAGCAACAGGAAGATTTTAAATTAGTAAAGATATTTTGTATATTTCCAATGAATTTTAAAAAGGACCTGCACTGTAAAAAAAAACCTTCAATGAAAATGTGCTGTATTTGTGTTATAAATCTAAAACTTGTTTTATAAATGAGCCAGAAACAACCTTGTGTGAATATTCCTAGGCTATGCAAACCTTAGTCAGACTTGTCAGATGATGCTATTAAATTGTTTTATTACCATTTTATCTTTTCAAGTGTGGTCAATATCTTATTCAGCAGCACAATGGGATCCAGCAATGAATCTCCAAAAACGCTTAAGATCCAGAAAGGCCAAAAAATTTTCTCAGTGGCATAAATGACAGTATTTTGCAGCTCTGTAAGATCGACGTTTACATGGATTGAATTCATCACATACGCATAATGAGGTGAAATAAATATCTTTCGCATTCTGTTCTCTGCATTTGTACGTTACCTAGAGCAGCTTTGTAAATCATGGCGAATGGCTCGAGTCTGATCACTCGCTGAATCAGACAGCAGTAAATCTTTATGTGCCTCCAAACGCATTAGGGAAGTCCATTAAACTAGTAAGGCACACATTTCACGGCCAGGTGCAGAGAACATCATCATTCAGTTATTTTTTTTTTTTTTAAATTGGTTTTTGTAGTATTCAATTGTTTATGTCAGTAAGTCAACTGTAAACCACCGTACGCCGTCAGTTTTTGAATGAATGCAGAGCATGAGGGTCACACTAGCTTGATGAATCCATCCGGAATTTGTGATATTCCAGTCCCCGAAGTATGGATTTTCTCATGCATTTTCTGGGGTTTTTTGGTGGAAACTGCAGTGGGGTGTCTGGAGTGAAATAAGAAAGCTATGGCGTGTCCCTCCGGCTAGATGTTAACTTGATAAACAGTGCTGAACGTTGTTGTTCTGTCCATCTTGAATGGCTTTGTTTGTCTCTTCTGCATTGAGGTTGTTGGTCTCAGCATCTGCTTTGGTTTTCCGCAACCTCCAAAACAAAGAAAGGATAACAAATCCATGACTAGATGAAGTTTCACAAAGTGTTAAATCTGAAAATGTGCAGTTGTTACTATAAGGCTTAAAAGTTATTAAAAGCCATTAAAGTGAACTAAAACTAAAACCTAAAAACTAAAATTAGTTGAAATAAAATAAACGTTAACTGAAAAAAAACAAAAAAAACAAAACTATATACTGTATATATATATATATATATATCAGCGTTCTGATATACAGCCATATGGCACGGCTACGAGTGTGATATTGCTTTTATACAACAGTTCAATGGCACAAGTGAGTAAACAACAAAGCCACAGATTCAATCTCAAGTTGACAGTTTAATAGTTGAGCCCAAACCTAATTCTACAACGTCACATTAGAGCTAGTAACAAAGGAATGCTGAGTCGCTTCATTGAAGCTCATTGTATTATGTACAGTATTATGGTATTATGAGAGAGAGATCGACTAAATGTGTATTACCTGCATCTGATATAGCATTCATTCTTCAGGTCGATGTCCATTATATAATATCCATTATTAAAAAAATCTTTGTCTTTATCCTTTTAAAAGTTAAGGGGATTTCCCATGACAGTGCTCAAACAACTTCCTTGTTTACAACCAGTTGCGCCATCTAATGGCGTAATAATATAAATCACAGTCACTAACTGGACCCTTTCTCAATACGAAATACAGCATATTATTTATATAAAATAATATTTATTGAACAATAATTGTTAAATTAACAACAATAGGAAATAAACAAGCAAACATTTCAGTCATACATACAAAAGCAGCACCTGGAGCTCAAATCTCCAAAAGCATCTAAAAAAATTGTAAAATAGGTGCTATGTTTATATATGAGTCACATATTTGAGGTCTAAATAACTATATTCTCGCCTAAAAACTCTTAAAACTACATTCCATGACACAACAACAGTAGTATTTGTAAAAAATATGGTGTATTTGCTTGACTGCCATGACAGTCGCCGCAAGAGGAGTGATACAAACGTGAAACGGTTCCAGTGCTGATACTGGGGGAATATCGCGTGGCTGGAAAAGGCTCTCAGCCAACCAGATTTGAGAACCAGAATGAACTGCTGTATAAAAAACAATGACTAATAAAAATAAGAATGCAAATTACTAAAACCCAATAATCTTCAACTAACTTGGGTCGAGTTTAATCCAGTAAACAGGCTGCTTGGCTAGATGATTTTGACATGTATATACTGCCATTACAATATAATAATAATAAAAAATCATTATAAAAAAAATCATATTTCTGGTCTTTACTGATAATTCCAATTTTTGGGATTTAAGATAACATTGTGCAAAACCTCATTTGGCCTACACTGCAAAAAGTAATATGCTCTATCTATTCAATAAAATGATTACAAGCAATATTATTAATTAAATTCAACATATAAGAATTGAGTTAGAATTAATCAAATTAATTCCTTTAAAGTCAACCATTTAAAATGTGTAAAATTAGCAAACACCATTACAAATACCACAAACAGACATAAAAAGCAAAGTGTCAAACTGCCCAACTAAATGAAACACTGATCACCATAATGGTATATTTTCATTTTCAATAAAATCAACATCTAAACCTCTGTTAATTCTTGTGTTTCTCTTTCCTTCAGTGATTCTGCTTGTTATCATCAGGTGTCTTCAATGTTGGCAATAAAAAATAAAGAGTTCTTAATTCATCTTTGTAGTCTGTCTATTCAGATATTTTTGTTTAAATTTTACTTAAATTTTACTCGTTTTAAATGGTTGACATTTAAGGAATTAATTTGATTAATTCTAACTCAATTATATTTGTTGAATTTAATTAATTATATTGCTTGTAATCTGTTGCCAAAATTTTATTGAGTAGATATAGCATATTACTTTTTACTTTTCATCCTACACTGGGTGTTTCAAAACTCTTGCATTTCATAACAAGTACTGCTCAGTTCATTCACTTCATTGTGTAATTTTACTAAAGCACATTCTCAACATAATGAAGATAATACATATACAGGGGCTGATGGATGAAACTGAATATATTATTGTTAAAATGTAAAAAAAGAAGAAAAAAAAAAAAAAGTGGCACGCCCCTTCTGATTTAAAAAGTTTTCTTACTTTTCCCTGTTGAAGACGATGAAATCTCTTTGGACAGTCTCTAAGCGCTGTTGGATTTGCCCATTCTGTACAATCAAAAGAAAAGAATGAGTTACTGTTTCACATTAAATACTACAAAGTGAATGAATTTGGAAATAAGCAGGGCCATAACATCATAGACAATGAGGGTAACAAGTCCCCCTAAATAATTGGATATGGCCAAATTGTCCCCCAATATTTGATATTCTTGATTCTGCTCTGCTGCACTTCATTCCGCACTGCTCTGTTTGATGTTGGGAAGAGAAAATGTTTAACAAGAACATTTTTTAGGCTGGTCAAAATGAATGAGATGTCCAATCAAATCAATGAAGCTTACTGTTCACAGAAACTGAGCATAAATTCCAACACGATGCATTGTTTTTTTGTGTCAAATTTCACCATTTCAAATTAAAATAGCCTATATCATTTACATAACTGATGTGATATAATTCATAATTGAATGTGAGAGACAAGAAACTTTAAGAGAGGGACATAGTCATTCTAGAGAGCTTTGGATTGGACAAATAATTTAATAAGCTCCTAAATGACAGATGATGTGATCAACATTTTTTTCCAAAGGAAGACATTTTTCTCAAAAAGGATAAAGTTTGTCATTTTTAAAGAGTACCTCAAATCTAACAGACATGGACTAAATGCCACTAAAGTGTGGGGTCTTCATCACAGTCTACTATTTTGTGTTGTTTAGTCAGGTCAGTGCAGTCATCTCAGTAGCATTAAGTCCAGACAATGAGTTTGCCCTACTGCACTGAGCTGTCGCTGACTACAGGTGCTAAAACAGCAGGGTGTCAGGAAGACTACACAGAACAGCAGAAAGAGAATTCACACTGACAACACTTGTGACGATGTGATGATAAAGCAACCAAAAGTCATTGCATTTCACTTTCGCTTTTGTCAGGAGGTACAGCCATGTGAAATGGCATATATTTCATGAAAAGGTTTGTTTATAAAGACCTCTATACAAAAGTACGCAAGAATTCAGCATTTTCAATGGATTTTATTGGACTTTTTCACATTCTCAAATAATGAATGAACAATTTTAGCTCTGCCATTCCTCACTTTCCTCCAAACTGCACTTATACACTGTAAAAAATAATATGATCAATAAGTCATGACAAAATATGTTTTTCCATTACTTTAACTCATCAAAATAATTTAACTTCATTTTTTCAAGTTATACAAGAGTCAACAAGGCAAGGTTTTAAAAAAAGAGATAGAATGACTCGTACAACCAAAATTTAAAGGCATGGTATGTAAGTTTTACCACTAGAGGTCGCTTATTCAAAACAATAACAAAAGCGTAGTTTGATGACACCTTGAATTAGCATGGAATCATGGTAGTTGTCGTCTTCATCTCCACAGCTGATGGAAAGCAATCCGACGGGAGTCAGGCAGAAATCATGTTCATGGATGGACTACTAAAGTTTTGTTAACGTTACTGTGGTATGTGCGGGCCGAGAGCCGTGGGAGCGGAACGAGGCTGGTAGAGCGAATGTTAATGAGAGACACCTGCGCGACACACCGATCTCGAGTCCCATGAAGGAGCTTCTGGGCTTTTATTTTGCTTATATGCCACAGTCAGCCACGGCCACTCCTTTCATTTTGTTGTTTATGATTAAAATTACATTTAGCATTTGCCGGTTCCCGCCTCCTCCTTCCCTAAACTTGGACTTTGTTACAGTTACATTTGATCACTTAAAATCACATTACTTTATTTAATTCTAATGAAACAGCTACAAGTGCTGAATTAATACAGGTCACTTTATTTGACTAATTAAAACTGTGGGGTAACACAGCGCTGTTTTACTTGGTCAAAAAAATACATTTGAGTGTGTTGAAAATTATTTTATAATGTCACTCTACTTGTTGCACACTGCAGTAATCTAGATCGATATTAGAATATCATAGTAACCAATTTCTTGTCAAATTAGAATGACATCCTTTTTTATCTGCATAAAATCGTATAGAATTTTCAAAAGCTATGGGCAGTTACACAGTTCACCATTAATGTTAGCTTATCCAGCCGTAGGAACAATGACTATGACCAATGAGTTTGCCCGACTGGCAATAAAATCACTTTTCAGAGCAACTTCAGCTAGTATGCCTACATAATACCCTTGGTCCTTTCACTAAGAATCTCATCTGATGCTCACAAAATGGCTAGTTCCAATCTGACTGGCAGGTGCTGCATAAATGTTTGCATTGAGTTTTTTATTAGTCCGTGGGAAAAAACAAAGTTCTGTATGCAATATACCATGTCGATACAATGAACACTGTTCAGGATGAAATAATCAATGCAGTTGACAAAACAGGCCTGGAAAGAGTTTTGTTAGAGGCATTTAGGAGCATGTGGTTCTCAACTAGGGAGCTAGGACCCAGTAGGGGCCTCATTTCCAAGAGGGTAGGCCATTGTCATGGTAGGCCAAGGATGATGAACCAAGGATCTCAATTTCAGCAGTCTTTATTTAATTAAACATAACAACAACACTCTGGAAATCAACAGGAGAACCACTAAGCAAAACAACCTTCACACAGACAAGTACTGACAAACCTGAACTGATAAAGGAGCCAGGAGTTGACCAACTGAGGTGGAGACCCAGGCGGAGCCGAGGAGACAAAGACCCAGTGTGACAACGCCGGACTGGAGGGCTAAGGTGGAGCTGCGGGCTTGCGGGAACAATGTGGAACCGGGGCTTGGCATACCGGGGCTTGGCATACCGGGGCAGGGCCAGTGGGAGTGAGGATGAAGGAGGAGCCAGAAGGATAGGGGGAGGCCAGTAGAGCTGAAAGGGTGGAGAGATGAGTGTAGCCAGAGGCCTGGAAGTCCTCGACCAACCAGGGTGACGCCTGACCAAGGTGGAGCCGGAGGCATGAGGGAGCCCATGGTGGAATGGAAGGAACCAGCAGGGGAGGAAGGTCCAGAAAAACGATCAGGAGTAGGGACTCCATAAGGGTGGACAGGACCGGCGGAGAAGGAGATACATCAGGTGTTGGAGCATGGGTGGGAACTCATTCCAGGCAGTCAAACTGCATCAAAAATCCCACTGTAGCAGATATGGGTGCTACTGGCTTGGGCTCCAGGACGAGTGTGTCTGCTGACTCTAGCTCTGGTGTGTGACGGGCGCCAGCTCAGGGTCTTTAGTGGGCTCTTTCTCTATGTCCATGGTGGGCATGGCAAGGGGCTGGATGGACTCTGGTTCTGGGTCCGTGGTGAGCGTGGGAGAGGACATCAACAATGGGTAAGCAAACTCCAAGCAGAAGAGGATGGCTTCTTTCCATGTAAGATTCCCTATATCTGGTAAAACCAAAGGCCCATAATAGTTTGCTCCTAAAAATGGACTTTAGTGTGTGTGTTTTTTTGTTTTTTAGTTATTTTTTTATACATGACATAACACCTTCAATACAAACAAAAGGTTAACACAATAAATCGGGTAAGTTGGAAGACAATACAAGCATGGGTAAAATATGTATTTCCACAGTCATGGGAAACCTGTTTACTGAGGGAATTTTAAAAGTAATTTCCAGACATGGAAATTTCTAGAATGAAATTATTCTAGTTATTGTGTAATTAATTGAAAAAAAAAAGCTATAAACTTGTGGGTCCTTTGAATATTGTCTTAAATGGTCGAGGGCCCTGTAGTCAAAAAATTGGTTTTGGTTGGGAACCATTGATTTAGAGCAACTAAAGTAGATGTCAATGAGCAGAACTTTGTATTTTGCTTTCTGATTTATTTCTGCAAAATATTCTGTATTTGTGTTTTGGATGGCCAGAAATGCTGATCACAAAGTTCTGAAGAAAATGGTTTTCTTTACAACCCTTGATGGAGCTATTTAATTATTTCAAATGATTACTTGGACAAAACATGCCCCTAAAAATCACATAAAAACAAAACTCTGGTGGCTCATTGAGATCTTTTTTATCTAAAGGGATGGTTCTTGGCTAGAATAAGCCACAATCTGGACCAGACTTTAAGCCGATAGTTAAACGTTGGCCTACAAGAGACATGAATTGAGCATTTGAGGGCCATTAATGTAACCTACATAACACAAACTGTGAAATAAGTACTGCAAAGCAAAAAGACAAGAGCTGTAACTCATGCCTCTATATATGTGTGTAGTCATGACTTTGAGTGTCATTAAACATCAGCAGGTGTCGAGTGTTTAGTGCTTACTCCAGAAACCCCAGCCATGCAACTCCATGATTCAAACAGGCAAGCACAGGGATTTCCTTGAGTAAGCGTGACTGATGCTTAGTGTGCTACAGTCGAGGAGAGGGCTTGTTCATACTCCATCCAATGAAAAGAGCTCTTTGAAATTCTCTCACTAGCTGCTTCTAAACACAGAGTGTTGGTGATACTCAAAGGATGTTCACCGCAAAAACAGTGTCATTATTTACTCAGCAAACATTTATTCACCGTGTGTGTATGTGTGTGTATATATAATTAATTGTGTTTGTGTTCTAAACAGTAGTTTGAGAGAAGCTCAATGTAACTGTTGTAACTGTATGTCATTCCTAATAGACTGTACTGTTGAATAATTAAGCACAGATTGAAGGAACAGAGGAGATTTTACTCTGAACAGAGCATGACCTCTAAGAAGGAATGGAGGGAGGCAGTGTGGCCTGTGGGATGTTTTTCTTTATTTTGTTCTTACAACAAGCGTTCAATTTTCTGCTGCATTTATCTGTAACTGGACTGAGCTCATTTCTCTATACTTCAGTGGGAGGAGAGAAGTGAGAAGCAGTCAGGACAGATGGAGTTAGTGGGAGGAAGTATACAGAGAGAAACGGAGAGAGTCAGGAGCAGATACTGTAGGAATTGGTCATACAGTATTGATCTCCACTGCTTCAAAAAATGTGCACGTACGACACTAACTCCTACCGTATTCCTCCTAAAGTAGTGTTCCATTCATTCATTCATTCATTCATTCATTCATTCACTCACTCACTGACTCACTCACACTCACACACACACACACACACTCACGGACTCACTCACTGACTCACTCACTGACTCACTGACTCATTCACTGACTCACTCACTCACTGACTCACTCATTAACTCACTCACTCACTCACTCACTGACTCACTCACTGACTGACTCACTCACTGACTGACTCACTCATTAACTCACTCACTCACTCACTGACTCACTCATTAACTCACTCACTCACTCACTCACTGACTCACTCACTGACTGACTCACTCACTGACTGACTCACTCATTAACTCACTCACTCACTCACTGACTCACTCATTAACTCACTCACTCACTCATTAACTCACTCACTGACTGACTCACTCATTAACTCACTCACTGACTCACTCATTAACTCACTCACTCACTCACTCACTGACTGACTCACTCATTAACTCACTCACTCACTGACTCATTCACTGACTCACGCACTCACTCACTGACTCACTCACTTATTAACTCACTCACTCACTGACTGACTCACTCGCTCATTAACTCACTGACTCACTCACTCACTTACTGACTCATTAACTCACTCACTCACTGACTCACTCACTCACTGACTCACTCACTCATTAACTCACTGACTCACTCACTCACTGACTCATTAACTCACTCACTCACTGACTCACTCACTAACTTACATGCACACTCATACCCCTTGTGAAAAAGAAGTATACTTTAGCATACTTTTAAAAAGAGTACTTATTACCGAAATAATATACTTTAAAAGATCATCCTTCAGTGTGAACTGTGAGTAAATCTTTTCCAGAAAGTTTGCTTTGGCAAGCTGTTTGAACTCCTGAAAAGAACACCAAACAAACTTCGTTTTGGCATGATTTTGTTCAAAATGATGTCACACTAGTTCGTTCTTCGATTTCGCTTGAAGTATATCGGGGCCTTAACCTTTTAGTAAGTACATGTATAGTTAATTATTATTACTCAGTACTTAAATGTATAATTACACTGTAACATGGCCATCTTAAAATAAAGCGTATCAGAGTAATTAAATCAGTTCTGCAAAACTTCTCATTAGAAAACTTCATGTTTCTAAAGGTCAACAATTCTTATCTCCCACTGCACAAATCCTTCAGAGAAATGACTCATACAGACAAACAAAGAACAGGGTCATTGCAGAAAAACTTAGGTAATATGTTAATGAGGTAATATGTTAATGCAATAAACAAGAATTTAATTGTTTTATGTCTTTTTGCAGTTATGCAAGTTGTTGCATAACCACATTCCACAGTGACAGTGTTAACAAGTGTTACTGAACCTGGGTTCAGCATGGGTTCTTACCAAAGTCTGTGCTGTGATTATTATGTTCTGAAGTAATAACTGTAATACGAGAAAGAGAAGATGAAAAAGGTTACTCTTAGAGAGATGCTACCTGAGGAGATCCATCAGAGCCATTCTCCTTCGTCTTCCTCGCCAGCCTCTTCTTCTTCTTATGCAATGGTTTGGATTCCAGGATCATCTCCTCCAGCTCAAACGTGGGGTCACAGTTTAGTCGTCGTCTCTGCCATCACACAAATACTCATTTATATACGATGTGCCCATGAACAAATCAAAATCTTTTAACAAGCATTCCTATTTCAGTACAGTATTTTAGTGCTACAGTTACAACCTTCTGAAAAAAAACAAGTGCACTTAATTGTATTCAAATCTTCAAATCTTAAAAATATATTTAAAAGAAAAAAAAACCCTGTACTTGCAGATAATATAATACTAATGAAATAAAAGGCCACTTAAATGTACTAATAGAGAGTACACTATCATAACACACTTTTAAAAAGTGCACTTTGTAATGTCAAAATAAAATGTTACTTTGATGTACACTTCTGTTATTAAGCTGATTTTCTTGACATTATGCTTTAAAGAAGTACACTTATTTTTATGTTGACCGAAGCACATGTAAAGTACTTAATTATAATTTTAATGGTAGTGTGTTATCCACTATTACATTTAAGTAAATATATTTTAAATGTACGAAATTGCAACTTCATCATGTGCAATTACAAAAAATATTTCAATACATGACATACAAGTTTAAATAGAAATGACATTGAAGTATATTTTAGTTTGCCATAAATGCTTATCATTACATTCAGCAATATACTTTAACCATATTTCAAAGACAACTAAACTTCACTAAACTTTAGAGTTCTTTTTTGACCCACTTAACTCCCCAGGTAGGACTTAAGTACCTCTTTAAATGTAATTTCATAATTATTTCTATTGTCTTTGAAATATGGTTAAAGTATATTGCTGAATGTAATGATAAGCATGTATGGCAAACTAAAATATACTTAGAAATAATTATGAAATTACATTTAAAGAGGTACTTAAGTCCTACCTGGGGAGTTAAGTGGGTCAAAAAAGAACTCTAAAGTTTAGTGAACTGCATTTAATATAAATTTAAACTTTAATAAATTTTTATTTAATTACAATTAACATGCAGGGTTAGTTCACCCAAAAATGAAAATTCTGTCATTAATTACTCACCCTCATGTTGTTCCACACCCATAAGACCTTCGTTCATCTTCAGAACACAAATTAAGATATTTTTGATAAAATCCGATGACTCAGTGAGGCCTCCATTGACAGCAAGATAATTAACACTTTCAGATGCCCAGAAAGCTACTAAAACATATTTAAAACAGTTCATGTGACTACAGTGGTTCAACTTTAATATTATGAAGAGACAAGAATACTTTTTGTGTGCCAAAAAAACAAAATAATGACTTTATTCAACAATATCTAGTGATGGGCAATTTCAAAACACTGCTTCATGAAGCTTCAAAGCTTTACAAATCTTTTGTTTTGAATCAGTGGTTCGGAGCGCCAAACTCACGTGATTTCAGTAAACGAGGCTTCGTTACGTCATAAGTGTTTCAAAATTTCAATGCTTCATGTGACTTTGGCAGTTTGATACACGCTCCGAACCACTGATTCGAAACAAAAGATTTGCAAAGCTATGAAACTTCATGAAGCAGTGTTTTGAAATCGCCCATCACTAGATATTGTTGAATAAAGTCGTTATTTGTTTTTTTTGGCGCAGAAAAAGTATTATCGTCATTTCATAACATTAAGGTTGAACCACTGTAGTCACATGAACTGTTTTAAATATGTTTTAGTAGCTTTCTGGGCATATGAAAGTGTCGATTGTCTTGCTGTCAATGGAGGCCTCACTGAGCCATCGGATTTGATCAAAAATATCTTAATTTGTGTTCCGAAGATGAACGAAGGACTTACAAGAGTAATTGAGGGTGAGTAATTAATGACATAATTTTCATTTTTGGGTGAACTAACCCTTTAAGTGTCCAAAGAGATTTCATTCAGTTTGCACAAGTTAAAGTATATTATACTCTTTTTATTCTTAAGTGTACTTCTTTTATGAAGGCACTAGTTCAATGAAAAGTGCTGACATTTAAACACTCAAAATCCTAATAACAGCTGTTGTCTTATCAATTTACAGAGGCCCCAAAAAGTGTTCGGATACCGAAGTCACAATGTCGAATGTCTGAATGTCATCACATTAGAAACGCACAGATATACACTGCAAAATATTAAATCAAGTGGCTATAATTGTGCCAGAGCTTCACTTTTGTTGAGTCAATTTTGGAATTCAGCATTTTTACAGTGCATTCCAAACAGCATAAAAATTGCTTATGTAGGACACTTTGAAGGTAGAGCAATCATGGTATCCATGTAGAATTTTTGTTCCACACAGAAATTTTCAAAAAACAACAACATCAAAGAGCCTTCTAGAAGGAACGTTTTTATAGGGGTCAACTGATGGCTCCCTAAGATTCACTGCATCAAAACCTCTCAGGCCAGACCAATTACCATAAATCTGCACAAGGCTTGCAAAGTGTAACGTAAATTAAACCAGCTGCACCTGCAAACTCACTCTGGATCTGTGAAAACCCTTAAGATTTTGATTAAATGTTTTTGTTATGAACCCATGACTTTTGATGTTTCAGATGTTTAGAATGTTTGTGTATGTCTCTTTATTTATAGTCTGTGTTTTGTGTGTGTGTGTGTGTGTGTGTGTGTGTTTTATATACTTACATTAGGGAGGAAGCCAGGTGGGATTTGTTTGCTGAGCACAGCATCCCAGTTGACATCAGAGAGATATTCCAAGTCCTGGAGCTCAGAGAGACAGGAAATCCTCTTCTGAGCATCTACACACAACAGCTGACAACAGACGAAACATGTTTTCTTTTGGAATCAATGTTTCATAAGGTATTGGATCATGTATATTTGTTAATTGATACTAAAACAAATGCAATAAATAAATGAATAAAGGATGACTATGGTGTGATTAATGAATTAATGTTACCATTTGTAAGAGAGATTTGATCCCTGAAGACCAGGCCGCAGGGTAACAGGGGTGCGCTTTGTGGAAAGTTTGCAGGATCTCATTGGCTGGTGTGTTCGCGCGCATGATGTACGGCCTCTAAAAAGAGAACCCAGGGTGAAATCAACCATGATGCATCATTAGCAGCTGACCGTAAATTTAGGTAGGGCAGATTCTAGGTCTTAGCGCTAGTTTATGTTAAACATTTTTTAAGATTTATATTCTAATTGCTGAACACACGCAAAACACTTTTGGGAGAGCTTGTGTTATTCAGCCTGAGGGTGGCTCTCTCATTTTGATTGACAGGCTTTAAGTACACACGATACGTGCATAGAACACTATCTTAGAATTGCCTTAATGTAGTATTTATTGCCTCAGAATGTTGTTGTTGCTGGAGGGATTCTGATGAGGAAAAGAAAGTCATGTCTATTCTCAAACATGAAACAAACACAAAAGAACTATATATTCACATGAGCATGTTCAAACTAAAGGGTTTAAACTTCCGTTAATCTGATACGCTACTCCACATATAAAGAACAGACATGCCAACTAGTTACTGACCTGATGCAGACTAAAATACACATAGCTGAAGCCAATTCATATCGTCTTGTTCTGGAGCAGGGTTGCCACGTTCTCACAACAAAACCCGCCAAATTGCTACTCAAAACTTGCCCAAAACTAGCCCAATCACATTTCAGGGGGGTCCCCTGATAAAAATCATGTTCCAGAGAGTAAAATCCACGTTTTTGGCAGGGTTCCCCTGGTAAAATTTGCATTCCACGAGATAAATATAATGTTATTTGGGGTCGCTTCAACCTGCGGACATGAAAAACAACCCGCGGCAATAGTGTTAAAGTAGTCCAATTCAGTAAAAGGGAAACAACTGCACACTCACTGAAGCATAGGCTTAGTATTTATTCATACTAAGCCTATGCTTCAGTGAGTGCGCAGTTGTTTCCCTTCTACTATACTGCATTTTTCTTCAACTTGCACCTCTTTAGGTGTGCGTTTGCTATGCCTTATTCGCTAAAGTAGCCCAATTCCACAAGAAAACCACAGACTTGGCAACACTGATCTGGAGCGAGGTTTATGCAAAGTAATGTGAAAATAAGCAGGGCAGTCTGAAATCTGCCCCAATGGCTTTCAATTAGAGCATGCTGCAGTTCCATTTTTCACCACAGATTTACATTGGGGAAAACTGTGGGGCGCTGTAGAGCTGGGGAGACTCTGCTCCGCTTAGTATCATTATACATAAATTTTATACATAAATTTTATTATATCCTGCTCACTTTACTACTTAAAATAGTCAAGAAAAATATTTGTTACAGAATGCTGAACACATTTACAATTTATTATGGATTCAGTCTATATAGAGGTCTATGTTTTGGATGAATATTTCTGCTCCACCTGCCCTTACAGACGCGGCGGGAAACGTCTATATTTTCAAGTCTCAAGAGCAGGGCTAGTGGGACTCAAGTACGCTAATGTGGCTTACTTTGTTCTGATAATACTGATCTCAGATCAGATAGTTGAGAGTCCCTCACCTGTCCACGGAGAAGCTCATATGCAGTAATCCCTAAAGACCACCAGTCCACTGAGAAAGAGTAACCTGGGTGTGTTCCCTCGAACGACTGGAACAATTCTGGGGCTGCAACAATAGACAACACAACAGCAAACAGCAAAGATTACGCACAAGTATATGAAGTACTGTTATTTGTACAGCCCACTTGTTGCAGCATTTTCAAATTTTATTGACATTATATGGAGTTTATAGATTTGATAGCTTATGTTTTATCTACCAAATCTCTATTACTGAAATTATGTTCTAACAGTAGCTTATGGAAGTGTCGTTAAAATTCGGCGCTGTCACTGAGGCAGTACCCTAAGGTACAAAAGTGAAAAGGTATTAATATGTACTTTTAAAGTACTAATATGTACCTTTAAGGTACAAAGATGTACCTTTTCGCTTTTGTACCTTAGGGTACTGCCTCAGTGACAGCGCCGAATTTTAACGACACTTCCATAACTTTTATTAATAGAAAAAAGAACACTTCATCTTTGAAGGAAATTAATCCTGAACTGTGAAAACTACTTTCTACTTTCCTATGCATATAACATTTAACAATTTGTTAATGAAGAGTAAAATAAGGAACCTTTGACTGAAGTTATAAAATAAAGCATAACTAGAAGTCCCTCAGTGTTAAAGAGAAGTATGAAAGCTCTCACCCATGTACGGTTTTGTCCCTGCAATAGATGTGGCTTTTAAGTCTTCCTTCACAATAGCAGCTATGTTAAAATCTGTCAGGTGAGCGTGACCTGCAAAGAAAGAGATAAACACTAAACAAAACCATATACTGTATATATAACATTGGACTACAAGAAATTGAATTCATTTAAAAACAAATATAAGCAAATGCAATAATATCAAAACTTCCTTTGCTTTAAATAGAAGTGATTAAACGGATGCTTACAGAGACTTTCCTGAGATTGACGGCCTCCCAATTTGCATTCTACTAAGTATTTGTTTAGCTGGCAATGGTAAAGTACACACTGCTGAGTATGTTTGCATCATAGAATCAATATCTCTTGATACCTGCAAGGTCTGTAATATCTGGAGATAGCTATCCGTTAGCATTCCCATTCATCTCAATGGCATTAGCTCAGTTGGATGTGACATTTATGATGCTGTCTTGGCCCAGGGGCACTTAGTTTTCTATACAGATTTTTTTTTTGAGGCAGTTACCTGAGCCCTGTGACTAATTACTCTGGAGCGGCAGGAAAATGATGCACTGACAACACCGATTGGCTGATGGCCCCACAACAACATGCACAGTCCCAACCCTACTCCAGCTATTTTTAACAATCTTGAGCTGTGATGTGATAAGCACAAATTGGCCCTAACAAGTTATGAAAATACAGTTAGAATAATGACACCACTGACATATATCCTGACATCATCTCATCTGACAACTCAAGACTCAGGTCAATGGAACAGAAAAAAACCCTGCATGGTCTTGAGATGTGTTTTGTAAAATTTTCTCCCTCTCCAACCATTGCTGGACTATAAGTAGGGATGTATGCTTCCGCTTTGGATGGGTTGCTTGGTAGTATGAGTTGCGATAGTTGGAACACTATGCTTCTCATGCTACTCTCTTCTGCACTCTCTGATTATTCATTCAGAATTTAACCCTCTGGGGTCTGAGGATTTTTGGGCCCTGGAGAAGTTTTGACATGCCCTGACATTTGTGCTTTTTTCAGTTGTTCATAAACATTTTAATGACAAAAGCGTCATTACACTGTATTCAGCACAAACTAGGCTACCATAATATGTGAGGAACATGTATGTACATGTTTGTGTTTTTGAAGGAATAACGTTTATGCATGGTTATTGAAAAAACAAAAAACTTAAGTCACTGAAATAAGACCAAAAATAAAATATTAAATCTGTGTTCACAAGACTTCTGGGTATTGGAGGTTGTAGACTAGAGTTTTTGCTTCAAAATTATGTTCATATAAAACAATATAGATATTTAAATTTTGTAAGACACTTTTTGTCAAGAAACACAGTATGCGTGGAGGCATGAATCTTCATGAATAATGCTGTGATTCACACCTGAGAAGACAAAGGATTCGCATAATGACCTCTAATGACCTGCATAACAATGAGCTCTTTCAGTCAGGTAGGCTATGTGAAAAAACCCTCTGTGATCATGTCTCAAGCTCATCATGGTGTATATCAAACATACAGAAAAAACAGCAATACTGTGAAATATTATTACAATTTAAAATAATGGTTTTCTATTATATACTTTAAAATAGAATGTATTTCTGTGATGCAAAGTGTCTGAACATTCATGTTACCTCTATGGCATTTCATATAGCCTTTTAGCTTAAAAGCATGCACATTTGGAGAAATACTGATGGATTCTCATATGTTTATGTCAATTTTCTATACAGAGGAGTAATATTTATTCAATATTTATTGTCATCACTATGAGCACTGGATACTGTGTTTTCAATTCATACTTGCAGCCGGAGGGCGCTCTGTACACCTTTAGTCCACAAATTACTCTAAAGAAGAACAGGCCATGTGACATTCCAGGAACTAACAGAGGCTTCCAGAGATCGCTAATCATGCCTATAACATACAGATAAACACTTTTGAAGATAATAAATACACGATTGAGATGATGTATACATGTATTTCCTCAGAATTTGCGTCTGAATAGCGCTCGCTCCGTGGGCGTGGCCGCATTAGCGGATAATGAGCTGAATCAGGGGTATCTGACATGGCTCTCTTTTCATACAGATTACATAAACAGAGAATTTTTGTTTTCGATTTGACTTACATGATTTAAAACCTGACATTTCAACGTTTCTTTAGACATAAGTCTCATTTTTTGTGATTAGTATTCACTAAGTTACAGTTCATTTTCTGAGAACGATCAGATTGGACTTCGTTCAGAGGGAGACGACAGATCACGCGTCATGTTAGTTTTCTTTATTTTACAAAAAGCACAACATTTTGTTTTTAATCTGAGTGTACACAAATAAAAGAAGATATTTCACAGATTAAAATGGTGTATAACTCTTAATTGTATGTGCTACATTGACGGAGTATTTTGAGTCTCTTTCACACTGGTAAGAAAAAAACCGGGGTGGTATCGCTGGCAATACCTCCGACTCGAGGGAGTTAAGTAGGGCTAAAAGCTTCCCTTTTAGACAAGTACCTCCTTAGGGTTGGTATAGGTAGATGAAGTTCTGATGGGCAGTCTGCACAGTGTCCCGTTATCCCATTTACCTCCCTCCCCAACTAGTGTTGGGGTATGAAGTAGGGACATGGCCAGAGGAGAACTGGCCCCCCGACTGAGCCAGGTTTCTCCCAAGGTTTTCTTTCTCCATTTTAACACCTGTTTGCCACCTGATGTCACCTGTTGGAGTTTGGGTTCCTTGCCGCTGTCGCCTTTGGCTTGCTTAGTTGGGGACACTTGACATTTGATATTCAACAGTGTTTTGATCTACCTGCATTGACACCATTGTATGCGAACTGAACTGAGCTGGATGATGACATCACTGTTTACTCCAGTGCTGATATAGATAAATTAACTAAATTAATAACTATTGATTCTTACAACGGAATGAATCAATACTAAATTTACTTAAGATGGACAATGACACCATTTTCTTTAAGAGCTGCTGTGCAGCCAAAATTATATACCAGTTATCACTGTAAAGCTGCTTTGACACAATCTGCATTGTAAAAAGCGCTATATAAATAAAGGTGACGTGACTGACTTGACATAGGCTTCCCCTTTACTTTTGTGGGCTTCTTAACGAGATCCATGTACAGGTAGAGGTAATTATCTCTTTTTTTATTTCTTGGTTTAGCGACAGAGATTGATAGCAATATAGGTCTCTAGAGAGTGCCATTTACCTAGGTCAGGGTATGAGCTAGTGAATAAGGATTATGGGCGGATTGCAATGCATCCCATTTTCTTGTTGCCATTCTCCCAAATTATTTATTGGGGTTTTAAGTAGGGCTTAAGCTCCCCTGCAATTCCCTTGGGGTATAGAGTCTGGTTCATGAGAATCTTTGTGGGTACCACAAGGTGTCCCATGGTCTTGTTACCTCCCTTCCATATGATTTTGTTGTGGTCGGGATATGTGCTCCCCCTTGGATGGTTGTAGCTATGGGCTTTCAGGCAGAGTATAGTTGGACTTAGTGACTGCTGTCCACTCCTCGCCTGTCGCCTTTCTCAGTAACCTGCTAGGAGGTACTGAATGCTAGTATGATCTCTTTGGTAGACTGTTCCCTGTGAGCCTCTCAGGCTTAACATAACATAGCTGAGGCTATGTTGTGTATTCCCCTTATAGCCTCGCTTCCAGGGTTTCAGGCTAAGACTTGTCTGGTGCCAAAATGGGGCTATCCAAACCTGGACTTCCCTCATCTGAAGTCAGAAGCTTTGGGGGGCTTTAGAGGAAAGCCGCTGTGCATCTCTTGCACAAGTCTCATAGGATATTCCCCTGGGTGCTGACACGCTCTTCTGACTCCGGTTAGATCCGTAGAGTCACTTAAGTGCTATGCCCCAACCTAGTGGGGCAGGCATGTCTTCAGCATGGTGTAGTGGGTATTGCGTTCCACATAGCATCAACACCAAAGCCAATTTTCCACCTATATTACCTGGAACAATTTGTCCCAGGATCTTTTTTCCCCCCAGACCTGTTGCTGTCTACGTTTCCATCGCAGTCTAAAGTACCATGAAGATTAGGGTGTTTTCACACCGATGGATCGTTTGTTTTGTTCCGAAACCGGGACTAAATTTGTTACAATGTTGCATTTTCTTCTTGGTTCAGTTCGCTTTCACATGACAACATTTCAAAGCGTACCAAAATGCGTTTATGCAAGTCACATGCGAGTACAACTGTCCTCTTATTGGTCAGAGTTTTCTCTGTGTCATCCATCAAAATAATGATTGACAAGTTCGCTCCATGAGCTTATTGTGGCTTTATTTGTAAAGTTGAGACACACGCAGACACTATATGAATGTAGCCGTCATTCCTGCTGTTAAATTATATACTACATTCATATTAATGCTGAGGCAAATTCAAACGCTCTCTCTCTCTCTGGATCTCCCAACGCTGTCTAGTAGGCGAACAGTTGTCAGTGTGTCGAGAGACCATATATGAATGTTATAATGATGCAGATTGGGAATCAAGGCTTTGTCGCGTCTGCATTCTTGCACGGAAAAGTGCAATTACACAACATAGAGGCGCTCTTTGGTTTTCAACTACAGTAAATAATGTGCTCACTCACAGATCAGACACTACTGCTTTTTATATAGCACATTTCCCGTTATGAATTATGATTTCTTTTGGTCCGTTGGGTCGGATTGCTTTCACATCTCAAGCGAACCGCTCCAGAGTTCGTTTGAAAGCATACCGAGACCACCTCTTCAAGGAGGTCTTGGTACGCTTGTTTGGTCCGCTTTTGGTGCGCCACTGAGTGCGATTGCTGCTTTCACACCTGCCCAAACGAACCGCACCAAAGGGGATAAGGAACTCTAGTGCGATTCAACCAAACTAAATGAGGCAGGTGTGAAAGCACCCTAAGTCCATACTAGATCATACTAGCATTCAGACATAGGACTGCGCACGACTGATCCAGTTCTCGCTGGATTTCGTCCTCCGCATTTAAGCTCAATAAAGCCTGAATCTTGTCGGTCCATCGGTTGTATCTTTTAAACTCCATTGTTGATTCGAATAGCAAACAACTCTTACTGCACGCACCGCAACAGACTTTTAAAAATGGTGGTTGAAATAAAATGCTGCATGGATTCAACCAATCAAAATGCTGCATGAACTCAACCAATCAGCATGTTCAGCGCCAAGTCCCACCCCCGAAAGTTCTGGAACTTTGAAAAAGTACTACCTCATGAGCAGATACTTTCTGAGGGGGAAATTTTATACCCGGAACTTCATTTAGAGCCTGGTTCCTGCAGTCAAAACACTTAGTACCACCCCAAAGTCCCTAATTCCTGGGGAAAGTTCTTCCGGTGGTAATGCGGCTCAAGATGCAGCATCAAAGTTCTACTTCAAAAGGGAACGTATAAGGTTGTGAATGCAACACAGTTCCCTGAGAAAGGGAATGAGATGCTTTATTTTGTTGCCATGCATCAAGGCATGCCTTGTTTACACGTGCTTAGACACCAGTCATGCTGATGGCGTCCTCCATAGCATCAGCACCAAGATGCAGCGTCTTGTTCCCCTTCTCAGGTAACCGGGTTGCATTCGCAGCCTGAGGCAACACATAACAACTGTGGTGGCAAATTTGGCCATGCATTACAACAGTAATCCTCCATTCTACAATATATACAGTCCAGCTTTGTCTCAGCATTAAGGTTGAAACAGCACCTTCCAAAATCTACTCCTTCCTTACTGCCCTGATAAAACAGTTCGGTTTGATTTGTGGGACTGTTCCTCCACTGACATATAGTGTAGTGAGCAGCTAAGGAAATTACACTGACCGGAGTGAGGCGGCCAAAGTCAGCTGCTCACCTTGATGAAGATCTGCCATTGCCGCAGGCTTTGAGAAAACTAGAGCAGATGCTGTGTGTATCTAAGTGTGTATGACAAGTCACAGAAGGAAGGGGCACATGGGATTTTATTTTATCTAAGCATATGCATATGTGTCCCTATATCATAGAGAGAGTAGATGTTGTGGATGTGTGCAGTGTTGATATGAATGTAAAACAGCTTCATGCAGGAGCTGCATTATTTACACACCAACAACGGACCTCATAGATAAAAAGAAAATGAAGGAGTTTTCTGCAAACCAACGTCAGTCTCATTTGTATTCATAACTATTCAGTTGCAGTCTTTTGTTTTTATATGTATGCAAAAATGTCTAAAATCCTGTTTCTGCTTTCTTATTGTTGACTGTAATTGTCTTTTTGAGATATTGAATATAGATTGATAAGGGAAAAATGAGTGTAAACAATTTGAATTTTGGATTACTTTCCGAATGCAATGTATATAATTATGAAATGGTTATCGAATTTGTGTGCCTGCCACTGCTTGTGTAACATCACTAGTTCATTGGAATTGTATACTATCTACCTTTAACAATCAACAAGAAAATACCTTAAAGATAGTTCACCCAAAAATGAAAAACATTTCTTCACCATGATATAATTTTAAAATTGACTTTTTGGGAAAAAGAAAACATTTTGGGAAAAAAACAAGGGAATCTATGGAAACTAAGGGTGCGTTCACACTTAGCATGTTTGGTTCGATTAAAACGAACCCTGGTGTGATTTCTCTGTTAGTGCGGTTCATTTGAACATGTGTGAACGCTGCCATCCGAACCCTGACGCGCACCAAACAAGCGAACCGAGACCGCTGAAAAGATGGGTCTCGGTCCGCTTCCAAACGAACTCTGGTGCGGTTCGAATGATATATGAATGCAACACGGATCAAAGACATGTAATCGAACCAAAAACAGGAAGATGATACTTTAAAAACAACAGAATCCTCACGCATATCGGTTTTTCTCATCATAGTAGCGAGTTTGCCCATGACAGGCATCAGACGCACATCTCCCACGCAGCAGATCGTTTGTGTGTGTGACGGATGGATTCCCGCCGCTGTTTTGACTCCTTTACACATTTTATAAGCTCTTCACGGGTTCCCAGCTGGCCAAAATACCATCATATGCAGGCTACACATACACAACCAGCACATTTACCTCAGCACACAGCGTTGTTTTGGATGGTCGATAAGTTCCGTCTAAGAATTGTCAATACGTCATATCAGGTTGTGAATGTATCCCTATGCCTTTAGGTTCGGTATCTTTTGGTTCGGTAATAAAATTGCCAATCTGAACGCTAATCGGACCAGGACTAAATGTTTTTTTTTCTTCTTTGGTCCGGACCAAACGAACCAAACTACAAGTGTGAACGCACCCTAACAATGGCAATAGAAACAAGGAAACAGGAACTAAACCACAGGAAGAGAACACAGGCACAGCAAGACAACAACAAAATGAGAGTCCATGAAACAGAGACACATAGAATTATGACAATAATCTAATTACAATATAACGTTTTTGGAATCTGATTACGTAATCCAGATTACATATAATCAGTTACTACCCAGCACTATCGATGTGGTGTTTCAGCCTTACTCTTAAAAACGTGTTGTGTGTGTGAAAAAAGCATAATTTTCCTTCCTTCCTTCATAACTGGGTCTTTCTCATGTCAGAATGCAGAGTGTTTTAAACTCTCTCTCTCTCTCTGTGTGTGAGTGGTCTTGGCTACTGCAGAAGGGGCAATGGAGGTAACGTAGCTTTCATTCCTCAGGGGATAAAAACCCAACTGTCCACTGAGCTGTAGAGAGCACCTCCTCTAGACGTGAGGTCTGCAGGAGTCAGCGGTTTACAGCCACCCTCCGGGGGTTAAAAAGAGCACTGGTCTGTGTTTGTAAGCCGAGCAGATGGCCTTAAAAAGCATTTTGCCTTCCAAATATCTGTCTGATTTTCAGTCAAAAGCAAATGGATGTTTTGGCGTAGGATTCATCAGCAGTAGTCAGTTAAAGGGATAGTACAGCCAAAATAAAAATTCTGTCATCAGTTTACTCACCTTTATGATGTTTCAAAACGTTTATGACTTTCTTTCTTCTGTGAAACATAAAAGAGTATATTTTGTGAAGTGAAAACTAAAATTTTTTTTTTTTTTTTTTTTTTTTTTTGTCCATACAATGGAAGTCAATGTCACCAAAACAGTTTGGTTTCCAACATTCTTCAAAATATCTTCTTTTCCACATCATCATACAGGATTATAACAACACAAGGGTGAGTAAATGATGACAGAATTTACATTTGTGGGTGAAATAACCTTTTTGTCACAAGATGTATGAAAGCTTCCTTGATGTAAAATGAATTTGGGTGCTTTATAAAATGTAATTTGGAGTTACTATGCTACAATGATTGTATCAGTTGGTATACTTTGATATATACCACGGTATTTAATGATTACATGATTCTCCAAGGGACATCTCAAATGAATTGCATAGAATTACCATTTTACTCCAAACAGATTTTCATGAGAAGTAAAATAACAAGACTTGATCTCAGAAAATATATTTTGAATTGTGCGTTTAAATATTCTTCTTATACCATTGACTAATTATTATGGTCATGAATTTTCTTATATTTAAGCCTAAAAAGAAAAAAATAATAGCCAACTCAATTTTGGTTTTCAAATAAATGTCTTGTTTTAAGAATGTTTAAATATTTTATACTAAAAATAAGACAGAATGCTGATTAGTAAAATGAGTTTTATATATAATCTCAAACAATTAGAGTGATATCATGTACACATACTAAAATCTATGGTAATAGAGCAGGGCGGGACTGAGAGACTAAAAATGGCACGAGTGCTAATGAGCGGTCTTAAAGGGTTAGTTCACCTAAAAATGAAAATAATGTCATTTATTACTCACTATTACTTTACGTTATTGTTCTGTTTTAGTTTATGAGGCAGTAGTCCGTGGCTGCTGCTGTACTTTCGTTCTGTTGTTTATGTTTATTTTAGGGCTGTTGATTTAACGCGTTAATCAGATTAATTAATTATAGTGAAAAATAACGCGTTAAATTTCTTAACACATTTAACGCACTTGCTCCAGACCTATGTAGGTCATCTGACATCAGTTGATTGATGACAAATATGATGAAGGGAAACAACTTACTGCGTGATGGAGCCTATAGAATGTAGTTAGAATGTCCCTAAAATTCAAGATATGGGGCAAAAAATGCCCGTTTGAGTTTTTGTCTCATATTTACATCATATGGTATAGTTAAGCTACAGGCTTATAACACGAGCAACGAGTACAATATCACATGAGTGCTGTTTTTCTGTCCAGAATAACACGAGAGCAATGCGATACTGATTTACTGATCAAAGCACCGCAAGATCGAATCAAAAGCATACAGAGACATCTGCTCTCTAATCGCTCTTGCCTAATGATTCAATGGACCATTCATAAAGAGAACCATTTACTTCACTCCTGAATGAATCAGCCATTTGAATGAATCAAATGAATGAATGACTCAATGACTTACTCATTAAGACATTTATCGCCACCTACTGGCAGTTTTAGTTTCTTATTTACAGTATAATTTCATAAAAATAATAATTTCATATTTCCATGAATAACAGTGAAAAACATTAAAGGTAGAGTTCACTCAAAAATAAAAATTCAGTCATCTTTTATTCACCTTCATGGTTCAAAGACTATGTGTAATAAATTCTATGTTGAATCAAATAAAATATTTCTTGCTGAAGCTACTTGTTGTAATGCTATTTGATGCTTTACACAATAATGACTTTAAATTATCTTTTGGGAGTAATTTCTTAGCCAAATTTGATGTGCGATTAATCTGTGATTAATTAGATTTATTAATCGCCACATCATGTAATTAGTTAAATTAAAATTTGAATAAAATTGCTTTATTTTATTAGTAAAGTTAACGTTCGCCGGTTCCCGGCTCCACCTTCCCTTATTAACAAACCTTGTTACAGTGGTGCCGAAATCCGGGAAGAAGGAGGAACACGCTGTCAAAGAGACCTTGCCGTTGTGTGAAATCTGCAGTGTCATCGAGCAGGGCTGAGCAGAGTCTGCCACCATCCCCTCATGCATGGCATCTGCCCTTCCACAACCCAGGCGGATGGCAGTGAGCTCGTCCATTTCCCCAGCAGGTCACTCCAGCCCACCACCTGGGTCCATGAGGCCTGCTGCTGTCCACCATGATGGGGAGGAGCAGGGAATGGGGGACTCGCTGCCGGCTGCCCAAAGCCAGAGGAGCCGTTGCCGTCCACCAGGGGGCGGAGGAGTCAGAGGGCCGTCCACCGAGGAGTATCCAGTGCCACTGCCAGTCATCGCAGAGGAGTTCACCCAGCTGGTGGAGGATCGGATGGCAGTGGCACTGGATACCCCTCGGTATTCTCTCCCCTCTGCATTCTATACTCCTCTCTCCCATCTCTTGCCTCTGTCCCTCCACATCTTCCATCTCCTTTTCTCTTGCCTTGTCTGTTCTTACCCCCAGGTGCTGTGATCGCTGTGAAGCCCCTCCCCCGGCCTGCGAGGTGCAATGGGGGTATGTGGCAAGCAGGGCGGGGCCGAGAGCCATGGGAATGAAGCAATGCCGGTGGCGCAAGTGCTAATGAACGTCCCCTGCATGACGGTCACCTGACACCGGTCTCAAGTCCCAAGGAGGAGCTCCGGAAAGATAAAAGGAGGAGAGACGACAGCGAAGGACGAGAGAGGACCAGGCCTGGGGCTTTATGCTGTTGTTTTGTTTTAGTTTATGTGGCAGTCTTTCGTGAGGGTAAGACATTTAACGTTCGCTGGTTCCCTTATCAACAAACCTTGCAATCATATAGCGCAATGTCCAACAGAACATAGCATTATAATGTTATATAGCAATACTACTATGTCCAAAAACGATGGTATTAACATACAGTAGTACATTTTAGTAATTTTTAATGCTGGCAGCATTACATATTAAAGATCTTCAGGTACTTTCACTTTTCAATCCAAACTGACAAGTACAAGCATCTTTTATCAATCATTTTCATCACCCGTGATCTCTCTGCATCATTAGGAAACCAAATGACTCGATATTTCATGAAGATGCCACATCCACAAACACACTGAAGCATATAAATATATGCTTATAGGAAATATTGCTCCAGTTATGATGCATGTTTTTCAACAGAATCATAGATATATTCTGCCACGAGAGCACTAAATAAAATCAATAACGTTCCCATTACCAGAGTAGCTTTGCAAAGACATTTCAATAATGCAATTATTATATGCAAAATATACTGAAGTAACTGCATATATCAACATCCCAAAAAAGACCCCATATAAAGATCAATTCAAGGACATTACATTATTGTGTTAAAGAATTGAATAGCTAAAAGTTAATGTATTGTTTGCATTAATTCAATGTTATTGAACTTTAGCCAATTGTTGGCCTGCAGTCCATAGCAATACATTCAACTGAGTTTGTAAACCTGTCTGAGGACGTTCTTTTATTCTGTCTGTACTATGTTGCTATTTTTAATTGTTGGTTCATGTACACATACAGTACACACTGATACTGAAACTACTTTAAATATTCAAATATATCACACTAAAATAATGTGTTAAACTGTCAACCCTAAATAAACCCACAGAAACCAAACACTTCAAAATTTGAGTTAACTCAGATCAAGTGTGAAATGGAGAGGCATTACATAAGGGTCATAAAAGTCTGTGTCAAAGCCACAATAACTGTTTGGTGTTCACAGGCTTTCAGTGCTGTCTGGAGATAACAACTGCTCGCTATTTCCATCATATACTGTCTTCATAATCTGAAACGACTGCTCTGAGACCAGTGACATTAATCTGTATAGACAGAAGCAATAGATCACAAAACCTCCTCTGAGATGTTCCTGAGCACAGGAACAGATGTTTACCTAAGGCTTATATTAAAGGACAGAAATTGTAAGTGATGATTGTCTAGATCAATGATTCTCAAATCTGTCCTGGAGACCCCACACCACTGAATATCTTGGATGTCTCAAACACGAAATAGATAAAGATAAGGGAGACATTCTGAACTAAATCCTCCAAAGCGCAATGGGTTGTAGGCAGTGTTACCCGTTAGAGTGTGTATGGATCAACATATTAGGATTTGGGACACACCAATTCTAATATCAGAAACAATTCACAGGGCAGATAATATGAAAATTGGGACGCAACATCAGATACCACCGGCAAAGATGCCACATTAAAATGTACACAATAGGAAGAGCCTAAAATTATATTTAGGTGCATAAAAAAGTGCCAATTTTGAAATACTCTCAATGCAAAGCTCACAATGTTGTGATTGAACTGAGTGGTTTAGTTCATGACTTAAGAGAGCTTGTCCACTTTTGACCACTTCCAGAGGCCTACTGACATAATGTGTAAACATTATGGGAAGCACGCTAGCCAGACGGGATTTAAACTTTGTTTGCTGAAGATTGGGTTGTGATGGTGAGGAAATTTTCCCACCGGTTAAGCAATGTGTGACAACACCGGTGTCAACCGGGGGTGGGGACGCCTTTTAAATCGCTTCCGCCATGGTCTTGTCAGTCAGCTCGCCTCACTTTTGTCAAGTGATATATGAACTCTGACTCCTGCTGCTGATCTGTGCTACGACTTTTGTTCAGCTGAATTGAGCAGATGCGTTCAGTTTTTAAAAGCCAGATTTCTCCCCTCAAAGAAATCAGGACAGAAGTGGTTGAAAGTAGACAAAAGAGATGGATTAAAACACCAGGTGTAAACAGGTATGTGTCTGCCTTGTCTACTTGTGATCCGATCAACCAAAACGCATCCTAATACCAGGAGGAAACAGGGCCTAAATATGGCTGAGGTCTTTCCTTTAACGTAATTCTACCTGTTTAACAACTCTTCTCAAGAATCTGTATGATTTGAATTACATTTCATGTCTGGGCTAGAGCTTTTTTTTTCAAAGTCAGTTTGAGCAATAGTAATAGTGATGCTTTGGGGCTTACCGTGCTCATCCAGTAAAATGTTGTCTGGCTTAATGTCCCTGTGAACACATAAATAAAGTTCAGTTAGCACAAATGTTCTGTTGACTTGTCATGCTAACAATTCATTGGATACAGCAGTAAACAAGTAAAGCATTACATTAACATGTCAGTTGTAAAATGAAGAGACACTCATTCTAAAAAGAGCAGCATCATAGGAAAATCTGTGAGTGAGGAAGATCCAGAAAATGCGTCCCATATGATTACAGATCTGTCAGTTACAATATGCTTTGAGCCGGAAAGACGGACAGCTGACTGTTCAAACTGTCCGTTTTTTTCCCCCGTTATCTTTTCACTACTGTTACCCTACACACATTACCCTTATTTTCTGGAAAATAACTCACAGATGGTCAAAATCACATTGTTGAAGGGACAGTAGTATGTAGTAAACAGTAAGTATGTTTTATTTTTATGATTAGCGTTATTTGTGTGGTCTGTTGGTGAGTTGTAGAGCATTCCAATGCAGTAAGTATGAGGATCTATTTAATTTAGGATGCTCCCTATGTAGGCAGTAGGCAGCTAGAAAGCTCTCTAGGTTTTGGAACAGAGCTGGCCAAGCAAGAACATTTCAAAGCAACAAACCCAAAAGAAGCTTCTACCCAATTCTGTGTAATGTAGTAATTTCTCCATAGATGCACATAATTAAACTCCACTGTTTCACAGTCAACTCATGGCTTTTTGCCCAGGGTAAAGCAAGGAAAACTACACCTTACCTCACATTTAGATAAACAAGGCGACATAATGGATGGTACTCGTCTCTTCATGGAGGAGGAAAAACAAAGTTCTTTATGACCCGCAGGATTTCTTTTATAAAGATTTAAATGCAAAAAAAAAAAAAAAAAAAAAAAAAAAGGCTTGAGAGTCAGCTGTTTTTGCCAATTGTAAGTGCTAATTAAATATATGTTTAAATGTTTTGCCACTTGCTTGAGCAACTTAATATATGAATCTATGTAGAAGTAATGATTCTCAATGATCCAGCCACAGTGCTTTATAGAATGCTTTAGTGCTCACCCCTTTTTCCAGTAGCCTTGGATCCGGAATTATTTTTCCTATTCATTTTTTCTATAGGGAGTCTTTGTTAAAGAGCTATAAGCCATGAACTAAACCAACCAGCAACGAGGCCAATCACAACATTACAGACTTTGATTAGAAGCAAAAAGTATTTTGTAAATGAGACAAAAACAAAGGTACAAGACTGTGTACTTAACAGCTTTAAAGAGGGAAAGAACTACAATCCCATGAAGCACCCATAATCAAAGGGTACTTCTCAATCGAAAGGCTGCGTCCTAGTAAGGCTGCATATCATGGCTGCTGCGTCATCAAGGGACGTCTCAATTTGAAGGATCCTTGGAAGGCAGCCTTCGCTTCGAGTCCTTCATACAGCTCATTTTGAAGGATATGAAGGCATACAGTATGTTATCTTTTGTTTTGGTGTAAATTATTCACTTAACACTAAACTGCCAATAATGTAAGCCACTGGGAGACTGCAGACGCTTGTCATTCACTGTATTGTATTTTTCCAAAATTAAATTTTAATAGTATTGTCGTGCCGTGACCGTTGGGGCAGGAACATGTGTCTTGTTTTAGCGTTTAATGCTGAGGTGGACTCTAGCCTACAAGCCTCCGAAAGACTGGACTGGGAAGAACACATCCTCACTAAAAAAAACTAGCTAAATCTAGCAACAAAGTCGCTAAGTTGGCAACACTGGGAGCTAAGCTAATAGGACCGGTCATGGGCGGAGCCTGTTCCAATGTGACGTCTGTTTCAGATTTATGGGGAAAATAAACAGAGTGAATGGATTTTAACCACAATAGGGCGGTTGTGTACAAACACTGCGGACACATAATAATGTTCAAAAACAAGTGAATTTTGCATAATAGGTTGCATTTAAATTAAAACACTTACTTAGACTTGCTGCCTAAATGAGGCATACAATACGTGATATTAAAATATCAGACACAGCTGCTTCATTGATAACCTATCTTTTATTTGTGCCCACTTTTGAGAAGTGACATTTCAGCAACAACTGTCAGAAGTTGTTCCATCCCCCACCATCATCGAGATGCTTTGAGTTAAGTGGACAGCTGGCTTTAGCTACGGTAGCAGGATGACAGTAATACTCATCACTTATAAATTGTCTAAAATATCTTGGAGTCGATTCAAAGGCATCACTTATTAAAAAAGTGACATGGGAAGTCATCACAATTACTCCTCCACACCTTGCACACCTGACCTTTCTCAGAGCTCAATGGCAGTGATATGTGACCACCCTGAGAGCAGTGGGCCGGGCAAACCGATCCACCAGCCTTTTCTTTCGCTTGACTGCTCCAACAACCTATTAGCAGGATCTAATGGCCTCATTACATCACATATCATGATGAGGGCTGTAAGTGAGCTGCCCTCCTGGTTACCCAATCCCTGTTAAGATACTAAGAAACAGAGGGACAGCAGGAGCCCAACACACAAGCTCTACAATAACATCCCTTTGTGGGCATCTGAACGTTTGCTGGCAGTGCTGAAGTGAGATGACTGCTTTTGAGCTTTACTGGACAAAGCTGGACATGTGTTACTCTTTATTGACCCTTTGTCAAATAATATGATCTTTATGATTAGAATGTCCCACCTGTTGATACTGCCTATTAATACTAGCAATTGCAAGTAAAAAAATCAGCGTAACCTAATGCCTACTTATGGTTAAGCATGAACAATTTGGGTTGATAATCATTCATAATCAGTAATCCAACAGTATTAGGTTGGGAATGTAGGCATGCAAGTTCCGATGACTGTCTAAATGCTAATTCAACTCCACTTTCCACCATTCACGGCACTCTTGACAGGAATATTTGTGGAAAAACTGAAGTAGAGAGAACTTCCTGCAGTGAGGAGTGTGTTCTTTTAAAACTGTCTGAGTGTTTTCTCTCACACCAAAATCACTCAAGCAGTGACCGCTGACTGGTGATTGTGAACTGAAGAAGCTGGAATGGCACTAGAGAGGAGGATTTCAGTCTCTGTGTTTCTTGGCGGCACTCAAAGCCAGATTGCTTTGGCCGTAGTGGGATTATTTTCCTTGTCAGATGGAAAAAAAAAACACAGAATAACCATTCAAATTTAGTTTTAAACATAAGTTATTCAATATTTTTTCAACAATGTTCATTGATCTTTGTATTAGTAAATGCTGAGATTAACATTAACTAAGATTACTAAATACTGTAGAAGTATTGTTCATTGTTAGTTCATGTTTAGTCTCATCCTCAGACGTCACGCCCACAGACGGTTGGTTGATCATCTGATGCATATAGCCCACAAAATGGGAGTTTAGAAGTTGTCATCTGATTGGTTGAATTCTATGGGATTTCCGGAAGACATGTGTGTCGCGTTTTTTAACAGTCCACCTGGAAACAAAGATGCCGTGATGACAAACCCCCTCATGGAAAAAGAAAGCTGTAGTGTTTACAACTGTGACAATGGGCGCTTATCAGTATCAACTAAATGCTGGATTTTCAAAAGTATGTGAAATTTGCAGCTCCATTGTTGCAGTAAACTTGCACAATGTTCTTGAATGAATAATTTATTTGATGCATGCTGGGCTGTTATTGTAGGGACATCGACTTTACATTTTCACACCCCTAAACATGACGCAGGGCAAAACGAACCATAACTGGTTGCTTTACATGTGAGTCCGACATCCTCTTAGGCGGTCCTTGGCCAATGAGAGCTGTGATGGAGTCCAGACCTTCTGCCGTCCGTCTGAAAGTCTGGCTACGCGAGATTAGTTCATGTTTAATATTATAATTAACTAATTTAAAAAAAAATGAAACTTAAAGTGTTACCAAGAATTCTTTTAAAAACTAAAAAAAAAAAAAAAAAAAGATTTCAAACTTTTGAACTGCTGTATATATAATTTAAATATACCTGTATGTAATAAGTATACAATTTATCTAATATGTAAGTATTAATTATTTTACTGGGTTTAGGGTAATGAACATGGCCTTCCTGGTGGAAGAAAACTAATCCCACCTGAATAGTGCAAATTTAGAATGGATTTTTTAGTAATCATTTTGGTCTTTCTTATCCACTCCCCACATCCTGTTTTGAAGAGCCTTGTCTCTTAAGATGCTGTTAATTGAGCAGCACTCTAGTGTTAATAATTCAAGTAGCAAAAAAGGTGTATTGTTTTCATCTCTGTAGCCCAGGTGGAAAAGGGGTGGCCGTCTCAGGGGAGATCTTCCATTATAGGGATGGAAATGCACTGGAGGGTGATTAACACTTGTGTTGTTTCTCATGTAGTATTACAGGGCTCAAAGCTGAGGATTTTTTCTAATGACCCGGTTAGTCTAGTAGTATACATTTTTGCCTGACCTACCACAAAAAAGTAATAAATAAAATAAAACAGTTATTGTTTTCATTGCTTTTTGACACATGTACCCTTATATTCTAATAAAGGACACCAAAATATTAGATACCATTGAAATTCCACATTTCCTTCCTTACCACAACAAAAACTACTAGCCTAACTAATATAAATTTCAAAGATTATTAGACAACAGTCTAATAAAAAAGAACAAATAAACAAATCACAAGCAATAGCACAAATAAATACAATAATAATGAATAATAAAATGTAAAATAGCACTGCAAATAACACTGCATGGTCTACACTGTATAAATTCACTGCCATTGGGCAGTCCTTAATGTAGTGCTGTGTATATACACTATATTGCCAAAGGTTTTGGGATGCCTGCCTTTACGTGCACATAAACTTGACATCCCATTCTTAATCTGTAGGGTTTAATATGGAGTTGGCTCACCCTTTGCAGCTATAACAGCCTCAACTCTTCTGGGAAGGCTTTCCACAAGGTTTAGGAGTGTGTTTATGGGAATTTTTGACCATTCTTCTAGAAGTGCATTTGTGAGGTCAGGCAGTGATGTTGGCAAGAAGGCCTGGCTCACAGTCTCCGCTCTAATTCATCCCAAAGGTGTTTTATCGGGTTGAGGTCAGGACTCAGGACAGTTTGAAGGTCTGTAGCTATTGACTCTGGAGAAAGTTGGTGACTTCGGCGCACTGTGTGCCTCAGCATGTGCTGACCCCACTCTGTGATTTTACGTGGCCTACCACTTCGTGGCTGAGTTGCTGTTGTTCCCAATTGCTTCCACTTTGTTATGACACCACCAACAGTTGAGCGTGGAATATTTAATAGTGAGGAAATTTCACTAAGGGACTTATTGCACAAGTGGCAACCTCTCACGGTACCACGCTTGAATTCATTGAGCTCCTGAGAGCGACCCGTTCTTTCACAAATGTTTGTAGAAGCAGTCTGCATGCCTAGGTGCTTGATTTGATACACCTGTGGCCATGGAAGTGATTGGAACACCTGAATTCAATGATTTGGAGGGGTGTCCCAATACTTTTGGCAATATAGTGTATATAGTATGTAAAGAGATAGACTGTACTGCATCCTCACGTGAAGACCAACTCGGGTAAAGACCTGCGAGTCTATCCGCACGAGTCCACTGAGCAAGGACAGTGATAAGGCATTGCATGCTGAACTAAGTATACCTTTCTTTTCTCCGTTTCTACTTTCTTGTTCCTTCATAATACTCATGTGCTATCAGTTCATCTCTGTTGTCCATGGCAGACAGAAGTACACTCCTACATTCAGGTCTGGTTTTCCAAAATTAGTTTAACTGCTCAGAACAAACAAGAGACTCATGAACAACCATCACACAACAAAAAAACAGTTGTAGATCATCCAGGTAACCACACACAGTATTAAGAATCAATGGTTCACAAACTTTTGAACTGGGTCATTTTATTTTTTTGTCTTATGGATTATATGTAAACATCTTTTATGTAAAATATCTTACTCAGGACAGTACTAAATAAAAAAATAACATGCATTTTGTATGATCTCTCTTATTTTGTTAAAATTTTGCACATTTTCACAGATTCTGCAAGTGGTTCACATACTTTTTCTTGCAACTGTATTAGGCTGCTGTCACTTTAAAACATACACGATACGTTTCCTTTCTCAACTGTTTACATTCACTTAAAACATAACTCTGTTTACGTGAATACTCGCCAAGACCGGCATTTTGACATTATTTTGTGTGTATTTGACTGTTTAAGTGCAATAAGCAGTGAATTCAATTTAGTGCTGAGAGGCGGCTTTATGTGCGCACACTTTGAGTATAAGCACAAAAACTGAGGGAATGAGTAAAATTATGCGCAATACACGCAATCCCACGCCGAAATTCAAGCCCTGTAACACCAACAATATTCATCCAGAGCAAATTAAATGAGTGAGTGAGGGGAGGAGGGTTTGTGTGTCACTCGCTGTCAGAGAGATGAGAAAGAGTGAAAGAGTAGGTGGTATTGTGTATCTATTCCGCGGAAAATGAGTAATGGAAGCATTTCAGATATTTCAATATCGATATGTAGATTTAGTATTTCAGATGCCTTTTTAAAAGACTAGAATTGAAAAATGCATACATTATATATAAAATTCAACCCACCAGAGTGGTTAGTAGGAGTAACTGCGTCACACACCACTACTAAAATACACCCACATTTGGCCAGTGTTAATGTCAAACCATGCCTACATTCCCTTTGCCACAACCTCAGCCTGTCACCCTCTCCTTCGGGCTGTGAAACTTTCAGTCGGCTGTCAACAAAGGTGACTTCATTTCTGCCTTTGCCAGTCAGTCAAAACTTAATGTTTTGACTCTGACTGAAAAATGGATCTCAGCAGACAAACTGCCACTGCTTTAGCCCTCTCCACTGACTTCACCTTCTCCCACACCACTCGTCCAACAGGGCATGGTGGGGGGATAGGTCTACTCATTTACAACAGCTGGAAATTCTCCCTCTTGCTTCTCCCTGCAATTCCACTTCTTTGAATATCATGCCATCACTAGCCGCTTTTTTACTGTTGGGCCAGTGCGAGCCAGGGCTTTCAACAGGCCGGGCTGGGCTAATAGCCTCTGACCTGTAGCACCGAGCCCAAAATCAGCTGCAAAACGAACATGAAAAAGCGGCCGTTTGTTGGCATTTTGTTGTTTACTTAATGATTTAAAACCCAAGCATTGATGTTTTACCACAGTTTTACAATAATAAGTGATAAATTGATCATAATAAATTAATTTGTCAAGATTAAACCTCAGTCACAGAAATAAAGAGGTATTTACTGTTATTTCACAAAAGAAAGCGGACACACGTACTTATTCAGTCGTGTCTGTTTCTGTTTATTTGTAGTCACGGGACAGTACGTTTACATCACATTTAGAAAGAATGATAATTTCTACAAATTTTAGACCAAAAATACGACCTGAGGAGCTTTAGCACTCTCTCCAGTGACAGTCCCGACAGTTATATTTTCAGTCTGAGAAACAGAGGAAGCTCTCGAAAAGTTGCTGTATTTTATAAAATATGTGGAGCTAAATATGGAGGAGACTAAATACGGTAGGAGACGAGATGTACTGACAGATAAAATAAATACACGATTGTGTTAGCCTACGTATATGATTTGTCTGATTTCTTTAAGCGGTCGTATTTACCATGTTTACTATGGTAATAGCGCGCATTGTCTTTTGCATCTCATATAAATATCTCTGCCTTATATCAGAAAGTGAGTTTTGAGCTAAAATGTTTTTAAGTCTTTAATGCTGATGTTAGCTGGTAACCTATATGAAATCATCCGCGGCGATGCCGTCTCCAGACTCTGCCTCCGCCAACTTGGCCGTTGGTCCTGAGGAAGCCCTGACGATACACAATCAAGCCCCAGAAGTTAGGCCCGACAGTGGAAAGGCGGCTAATGTTACTAGTCCTGCCAAACTTCATCTTATTGTCATCTACCGCCCACCAGGTCAACTGGGCAACTTTCTGGAAGAACTGGACGTACTGTGCGTCTTCTTTTCCGGAAGATGGCACGCTACTGGTAGTTCTTGGTGCCTTCAATGATTTCCTAACGATTCTAGCCTTGTTCAACCTCACAAGACAGCACACCCTGTGATACACAAAGCAGGCAAAGAGCTAGATCTCATCCTCACGTGTAACTGTACCACTGATAATCATCTTGTTACTCCACTACAACTTTTCTGACCTCAGACACCTGGAAACTTTTCACAATATTCTCCTCTCTACTCTGTTCCCCTCCTCCACCTCCTCCCTGATTGACGACTTTGCCAGCTATTTCACCAACTGCAAACATCAGCAATCAGTTCTCTGCACCATTTATCCACAAGCAACCTCCACCCACACATACTCTTCCCTTCCTTCTCTCCCCTCACAGAGAATGAGGTCTCCAAAGTTCTCTGTTCCAGTCATCCTACAACCTGTCCCTCCTACCACTGGCACATTGCCCACCTCATTTAAACAGGCCCGAGTAACCCCACTGCTCAAAAAAGCCAACGCTCAATCATAGAGCAGTTGACAACTACAGACCAGTCTCTCTTCTTCCCTTTCTGTCAAAAAATCTTAAAAGAGATGTGTTCAATCAGATCTCTGCCTTTCTATCACAAAACAATCTACTTATCGACAACCAGTCTGGTTTCAAAACTGGACACTTTATAGAGACCACCCTGCTGACCATTGCTGAAACTCTACGGCTGGCAAGAGCGAACTCCAGATCATCTGTCCGTATTCTGCTAGCCCTGTCAGCTGCCTTTAACACTGCAAACCACCAGATCCTCCTCTACCCTTTCTGACTTGGGCATCAAAGGTACAGTACTTCAGTGGCTTCAGTATTAACTCACAGGCAGATCTTTTAAGGTTTCATGGAGAGGAGGAGTATCTGACTCACACCAGCTAATCAGTGGGGTGCCTCAAGGTTCAGTGCTGGCTCCTCTTCTTTTCTCCATTAACACAACTTCACTAGAAATGGTAATAGGTATATGGCTTCTACCACTGCTATGCAGATGACATGCAGCTCTATCTGTCATTTCAACCTAATGATCCCACTGTTATAACTCTTATCTCTGCCAGACTTTCAGACATTTCTGCCTGGATACAGGAGTGTTATCGGCATTGCAAGTGGCTTGCAAAGATGGAGCTCTGTGTAATTCCTGCAGACCCGTCAGTTGACCACAACATCAATTTGCAAATAGGGTCTACAACACTAATGCCAACCAGGACAGTCGGTGTTGATTCAGTGTGATTGTACAGCATTGCATTGTATGTTTTTGCCCCCCACAAAAAAACAAAACAAAACAAACAAAAAACAAAAAAAAACAACAAAAAAAAAAACAACAGAGCTAGGAATAATAATTTAAATATCATCTTAGCAAGACATATTATTAGGAGATATACAGTGACAGCTGATGTTTATATGCATTTTAGTAGGCATGCTGTTATAAAGATCCTAATGATTTACATAACTAGCATCTTTCTTACTTTTTGGCCATATAAATATCTGCAACTGCACCAAATTGCAAACTTTTGCTCTGTTTGGGCTTTTTTTTCTCCTCAAATATGAGCACCAAGATGTTTCTGACTATTATTTCATATGTCAGGCTTTACAGGGTTAAATGAAAGAATGGGTACTGTGGAATTTTACTCAATTAAAAGCATTCAATCAAAAATGTACAAGCAGGGCCTCATATTTTTCACTATTTGAACACCTTAAAGAGTTGAAAGAAATGCCACAAACTCTACTACTACATAGCTATTCAACAACTTATAGGCAACTTATGTAATTTAAAAAACACAGCTGCTTCAAAATTCATTTATGAGGCATGACACGTGTCTGTGTAATTTATGTTGCAATATTAACTCAACAGCTCTATTGTCAGTATAAGCAAACCAGGCCACACAAGGCAACATAAAGAACAGTAAATCTGCATCTGACTAATATCTTTGCATGTGTGTACATTTGAGCCACTTGGAAAAACCATTTTGCCTGTTTTTTTTTTTTTTTACTGGATGTGCAAAACCATTATGCAGTTTACACGCAGTCATTACCTGTGGATGATGTGCTTGTTGCGCAAGTAGTGCAAAGCCAGGGCGATTTCACACACGTAGTGCTTCACTGTACTCTCTGTAAAGTGCACATTCTGTTGTAGATGGTAACGTAGATCTCCTCCCAGCAGCAAGTCAACCACCATGAACATGTCCTCTTCATCTTGAAACGAGTACCTGCATTAGACAAATTATGACAGTGTTCAGTAACACTTTACTATAAGGTCTCATTTGTTAACAGTTAATGTATTAACTAACATGAGATAACCATGAACAATACATTTGTTACAGTATTTATTAATCTTTGTTAATGTTATGGTGCTTTTCCACTGCGTGGTACCACTCGGCTCAGCTCAGTTTGGTTTGGCACGGCTTGGCGCGCTTTACTTTCAGTTTGCTTTTCCACTGCAGTTTAGTACCGCTTCAATGTGGGTGGGATTATAGACCGATCGTTTAGTTGTGCCGCCTCTACTGCCGTGGATGCGCTTCTTGTCTACCAACGAGTCTGCACCTCGTCTACTGACCACGATACAGCCATTTCTTTTTTCAAGTTGTGGGCGACGGTCGTTTAAAGCAAGTCATTTAAAAGAAGTTGCGCAAACAAAAAACTGCGGTGGCTGTAACTGACTATTTAAATCTATAGAGTACCTCTGGGATGAAGTGTTTTTGTAGGCCAACCTGGAAGTTAGCGGCGCACGGGTTCCCTCAATCTAAAGCCTATGCATTTTTCCCATAGACTTTTGGAAAATCGCAAAAAATAAGCTCTGTGTTTAACAAAGGGTTATAACGTCTAAAGTCCCCGCCAAAGGAAGTAGTCCCTTTTAGCAATTTGTTAGCAACCACCGTTTTTAAGACACAAAAAGGTTTAAAAAAATCACAAGCGGGTTATAAATGGTGTTTTATGTCATAGATCAAAACGTGAAAATATTTAGAGGCTTTGTTAACCACAGACCTTATTTCAGGCGATTTAGCAAAAACCCATTCAAAAAACCCGTAGACTTTGGGGCGATGGAACCTGAAGTCCTAAAATGCTAACTCGCTTCCGGGTTTTGCCTACAAAAACACGTCATCCCTGAGGTACTCTATTTGGTGTCTTGTGTTTCAAATCCAATAACGCTGGTGATGATTTTCTCTGACCAATCAGTGATCTGCAGTGTTCACACATTACATTTAGTATGGGTACGTCACGCTTGGAACCTCCACCGAGGTGGTACTATTTAAGTGAGCCATAACATTCCGTTGTTGTGCCGAATTTCGACTCCCTGCCAAATTATTGCCCCCCTCGTTGAAATCGCTATCTGATTGCCTAATCTTAACCCCACCCCTAATCGTAACCCCTCCCCCTCACCTGATGCTAAACCTACCAATACTAGGGGGGTAATAATTTGGCGGGGTAGGAATTTGGCACAACACCATACCGAGCCGACCCATGCAGTGGAAAAGCGCCAAAACGTGAGCCGTACCGAACCGTACCGTGCAATGGAAAAGCGCCATTAGTTAATAAAAATCCACCTGTTCACTGTTTTTTCATGTTAGTTTACAGTGCATTAACTAATGTTAACAAATAAAACTTTAGATTTTTATTAGTAAATGTTGAAATTACCATGAACTAAGATTAATAAATGTTTTAGAAGAAAACTTGAAAATCTTCAAAATCTAGAATTTTTTTACTCTAATTTGGAAATCCAACTGTTACCCTGCAACAAATTTTGGCAACTGCAAATATTCGGCCAAAAATCAATTCTTGGTTTCGGCTGAAACAGTTTCGAAGGACCAAAATCACTGACCAGGTGACATTTTATTAGTGCTTCTCCGATGCCGTGTTTTATCTGTACAAGTGTCTATTTTATGCACACAATGTGGATAATCTACAACAAGTAAATATGTCAGCTGTGTGGACACTAGTGCTGGGTTGAAAATATCGATTTGTCGTTTGAACAAAACTTCACTAAAGAATAATATTGTAGTGCGTCTGCTGCCTAGTATCCGTTTGATATAAAAGGAAGTCTGAGCTTTCAAATTTTGTCAACTGTATCATGAAATTAAAAAGAAAAAATCGTTGTTTTGATGCCTGAGAGATCGCTATAGCCGGTTACACCGAATTACGCCTCAGTTCAAGCAGCAATGAGGAGCGCAGTGAATTGATCATCTTTTTAGTACAAGTTAGAGTACAAGATAAACATGAACAAGTTTTTATTACAGCCATCATTTAAATACATGTTTAAATATGTATAATGAATTGAAGTATAAACATAATTATATCATTCAAAAGTTGATGTACATTAGTATTACAACAAATTCATAATAACTAGGTACAAACCCTGAACTTAAACTATGTTACCTTATTTTACTCATGTAACCCCTCCTGTTCGAACTGCCCACTGTAAGCGGGACTTGAACCCGGGTCAGCTGGCATGGGAGTCGGGTGCTCTAACAAGGAGGCTAAAGACCACAGTCTCTAGCGTCAGTCGCTAGAGCGCCTCTTGAGGTATACACACACAGCTCTTACTAGCCTATGTCTGTTACACTCAGTCTTGGGTAAGTGCACATATTGTAAAATAAAGTGCAGCTAGTACACATGCTTGTTAATGCCAATATCTACTAAGCTAATCATGTGGTAGCAACCCGACCCTTGTTGGGCAGAAATGTGATCTAAGTGACTTTCACTGTGGAATGATTGTTGGTGGCAGACAAGGTGGTTTGAGTATCTCAGAAACAGCTGATCTTTGATTTTAACGCACAGTAAACAGTCTCGAGTTTACAGTGAATGCAGAAAAACAAAAAAACACCCAGTGAGTGACAGTTCTGTGGCTGAAAAGGCCTTGTTAATGAGAGAGGTCAAAAGACAATGAACAGACTGGTGACGACCTTGTGTTAACAGTTCAGGCTGGCTGTAGAGCAATAGTAGGGTGCCATATCACAAACCTCACATTGTGTTAAGTTTTTTAAGCAAATTAGAATGCATATGAAATCAAAGTTGTAGTTTAGTGAGCTTGCAATGCTAAAATATGACAAAGATTATAGCAGATATAAAAATTAAAAATTAATAGCCTTTTATATCAGTAACACAGAACAAAAATATTGATGACTCATCTTGCAGTCAGGGGTTTGTCCAAATTTGTATCCAATAAAAGTCTCTCTACTGTGAGTTTGTTCCACTTGCATAAAAATAACAATTAGCAAATCAAGCTAAACTAAAAACTACATCCTCTTGGCTATTTTAAAAAGTGGCAATATGTGTTACCCAAATGTCCTGCTTTAATATAAAATATGTCCACAAAAGAAAAAATCGTCAAGTGAAAATACTAAATCTAGAAGCTTTTTCCTAATTTTCTTTATTATTATATGTTTATTTCAGAGAGAAAAAAATCCCACTGGCAGGTCTGAGCATGTGTCTGCCTGTGCCCTGAGTAACCCATCAATCAATCAGTGACTGACACACTCAGGGTGTCTACATCAGCAAGCACTCATCTTACTCTCATTTGAAAAGCCATTCAGCAAGCCAGCATTGATTTTACATACACGCTGCCCGTTGATGTGTCCTTCCATTTATATTTGAAAAAATTTCTGGCTATCACTAATACATAAATTAAGGTTTTCAGCAAAACTCAATTTTTAATATATATTTTAATATATAGTTTCTGCGACACTAGTTGTACCTAGAGGAATTACAAAAATAAAGCATATTTTGAAACGCCCCTTTTGCACGCATACAGGTTTAGAACAACTTGAGGTTAAGTAAATGATGACAGAATTTTCATTTTTGGGTAAACTATCCCTTTAATATTCATGGGGGGCCACAGACATCTGTTACACCATGTTTGGTTCTATGGACTCTTATTTTGATATTCTGTTTTGTTTCCATTAGTTCCTGTTTCCCTGCTCTGTTTAGTTTCGGTTTCCTTGGTTTCTGATTGTGCCTTGTTTGTTTCTATAGATACCTATTATCCCCAACTTTGTCTCATCTAGTTCTCAGTGTATTTATATTGACTCTGAAAATGGGGCAGTTGTGGCCTAATAGTTAGAGTCGGACTTGTAACCCAAAGGTTGTGGGTTCTAGTTTCAGTACTCACAGAAAATGTAGGTAGGAGGAGTGAATGAACAGCGCTCTCTTCTACTCTCATGATCAACACCTGATGTGCCCTTGGGTTCTCAGTCTATTTATATTCCCTGTTTGGTTATGTCCTTTGATGGTTATCGAGCTTAAGTTACGTGTGTTATGTACTATTGATTCTCCTGAGTGTTCTTTTGTATCTTTCTGGAATATTTGGGGTGGATGTTGTTGAACAGCAGTTCCCCTCTCACCATCCGTGAGGCAGAGGAGAAGCCCGTCAGCCCCACGGATACCATGGAGCCAGGGACAGCCACAGAGTCTATTCCAGAGCCAGCAGTGGACCACAGCCCGATAGATCTGTGATCCGTGGATCCCAAGTCCCCACCCTCAAGTCTTTGCCTTTTCCATCAGTCCTGTCCGGCTATCTGGATGCTCCGGTCCCATCCAGAAATCTTCCTCCTCCAATGTACCCGCTCGACTTCCTGGTCCCACCCCCTCCACTGGTTATGTCTAGTTCCCTGGGTCCATCGGCACTGCTGGTGTTGTCCAGCTCCTCGGCTCTACCCCTGTCACTAGCTTCATGCATTTCATCAGCTCAGCCTCGGACTTCCCCTCCACCAGCATGGCGTGATGCTGAGTTCCTGGCTGCACCTTGGTCCTCCAGGCCCATGTCTTCACCTCGGCCTGTCAGCCAGTTGGCTCCTTCTCCTTTCCTCCAGCTTCCCCGTTGTCCTCACTCCCTCTGTCGTCGCCCTGGTCTGCTATCCCCTGTCTCTGCCTTGGTGCCGTGAGCCAGCAGCTCCACCTTGAGCTTCCAAGCCGTGGATGTTGCCCTGGTCCGTCAGCCTCTCTGCTCTGCCTGTATCTCTAAACATTCCGGCTCTGCCTCCATCAGTCAGTCCCCAGGTTTTGCCCGGACCTTTAACCAAAGCTCCACCCTGGCTTCTCCTGCCGTCGCCTCAGCCATGTGCCTTCCGGGAGGGGAGATTACTGTTACGATTTTGTATGGTTCTATGGACTCTTATTTTGATATGTTTGGACTGTTTTGTTTCCATTAGTTTCTGTTTCCTTGCTCTGTTTAGTTTCAGTTTTCTTGGTTTCTTTCTGATTACATCATTATTTATTTCTATAGTTATCTATAATCCCCAGCTGTGTCTCTTCTAGTTCTCAGGGTATTTATATTGACTTTGAAAAGGGGGCAGTTGTGGCCTAATGTTTGTGGCAACAACTGAGGTGCCCTTGAGCAAGGCACCCCCAATCGCTCCCCAGGCGCCGCAGCAAGCAAAAAATAGCTGCCCATTGCTCCGGGTGTGTGTTCACAGTGTGTGTGTTCAATACTCACTGCTGTGTGTGTGTACTTAGACGGGTGAAATGCAGAGCACAAATTCAGAGTATGGGACACCATGTTTGGTTAAAATGGGATTCAGTGATATTTCAAATCCACTGTTTGGAAGTTAGTCGGGCCGAGTCTAACAACAAAAGTCTAACCAATCAGCATCAGGGGGCGTATGACGGTCGAGGAGAGAGAACGAGCAAGAGGGAGATTTGAAAAAAATAAAAAATAAATAAAAAACTGCAATGGGACACAATACAAATCAGCTCAAAAGAATATCACTGGAATGAAGATGCCTGGGCAAGTGCTTTAGGACCTGGTTATATTAGAAAAGCTTTCCAGCGCTGAAGAGAGCTAAGAGGGAAGGCCTGAAAACTGCTTTGATCCCGCTTCTCATGTGAGTACACTGGGTTTTGATTGTCTGGAGCTGCTGTGCTGTTTACGACTAACAACGAACACCTTGTATTTTCTCATGTGTACTGTATGTTCATTTTTTGTGCTTCCTTGTCGTTCGTTCATCAACTGCGCTTTATTTTTCATGAAGCATTTTGTTGCGCGTCAGCTGTGATAAACAGACATCCACTCGCATTGCGTGTGTAACAGCGGCCAGATAGTAAGAGCTCCGTAGTTAAACCACTGCACACTGACGGCCACTAGAGAATGCGGTGTTTAGCGTCATTGATAGTGCATTTGCCTCGCATGCCAGCAGCGATCGGGCCGGAGTTCAAGACTGACTCAGAGCAGGGTGGTTAGGATTGGAGTGTGAGTTTTGGAGGCGGAGCAATGAAGAGAGGGGTGTGTTTGTTTGGGTTGATTTCAAATATCAACAATGTCCAACAGCGCAGTTCAAATACCACTTACTGCACCTTTAAGTGAAAAGTGAAAGTGACAATACGTGTGGCCAAGTCTGGTGTCCCATACTTGGAATTTGTGCTCTGCATTTCACCCATTCAAGTGCACAAAGAGTGCAGTTACAGTCCTAAGTAGACAGCTTGTTGCAGAAATGAGCAAGAAGTTGTGTATATAAAACCATTAGGTGCAGAAAAGCAAAAGGTAAAGGGGGAAAAAAACACATTGGTGGAAACTAGCCAATCACTTAACCGCTTTTTATTATTTTAATTTTTTTAAATAAAATAAACAACTTCTGGATAACACTCTACAGTTTTTATTAAGTTTTAGGGCTAGATTTACTAACAGCTTGTGCCAGCGCAAACCCTCATTATCATGAAAAAACTAAAACACGCAGTGAAAAATCATCAATGAAAAGGCGTGCACAGTTATTTTTGGAGCTGACCTTATTGCATATGCATTTGTAGGAGTTCCCTTTCAGAAGCACATTTATGGGAGGAGAGCATTTAAATAAATCATGCAACGTGATTTATAAAGGTATGCGGTAGTCAATTTACTGGTATTTGCGGGATTATTTAATGCCCAAAAAAGCATGTCTTAACCCACTTTGTGCTTGACATGGCTGTGATAGAGAAAGCGTGTGAAAGAAGGAGGAGAATTTTCTCCACTCGTGTTCATTTAATTGGAATGCCAGAGGAAGATGATATCCGAACATATCATTCGCCAAGCCACATTATTTTCAATTTGCGGCGCCCATGTTGTTAGTAGATCATCTGCACCTGATTATCATCGGCTCCGCTTGTTTGTGAAATTTCCACTCCCATCTGCACTTTTATTGCGGCTGATTTCCCCTGTTTTGTAAATCTGGCCCTTAATTTTTACTTTATTTTGTTTTAGTTAAATAATTTTTAGTTAAGTACCTTAGCTTAAATTAAATGAAAATGAGACACTAGGTGAAATAAAATAAGTTTAAGACTTTATATATATATATATATATATATATATTTTTTTTTTTTTTTTTTATTTGAGTTAATGTTTATTTTATTTTTTATGTTATAAATAATAGTTTTTTTTATGTTCATAGTAATAGTATAGATAATAACTTTGAGACCAAACATAGGGCAAAAAGGCTACAAATTAAACAGCTTTTATGCACTTCATAATCCTTTTCATGATACAGTTGCTTGGCAAAATATGAGCAAAAAAAAAAATAATTTAACATTGGCATTGTCAGATTTTGTGTGTCATTAATTTTTCATTCTCTATAGCTGTCTAATGACCCTTTGAAGCTGCCTGATTTGTATTTCAGGGCTTCACTGAGATCCTGCACTACTGCAAAAGAACACATCTAATAAATTACTGATGACAAGGAAAAAGGCATGGCATAAAAATGTGCTTAAGATGTCACCATGAGATTTGTCACATTGATTTTAAGCTGCACTTTGATTGACAGGCTTTAATTGTCAGTTCGTAATGCCTGCTCAGCGGCCCTTGTCAAAGAGGGACCAAATTACACCATGGTGCTGAGAAAGCGTAAGGTGCGAGTCTACTTGGTCAAGGTATACTTCCTGTACAAGCACAATGGTGGCAAAAGATTGATTCACTTTGAGTGCATTTGGGGGGCTCTTTAATCAAAATGAATCTAGTTGCTAAACACAAGCCAAAATTATGTAAATATCTCTACAGCAGTTCATAAAGAACAGTTTAAAAGTGCTAATAGCACAGTGCAACATTATTCATAATTAGAATGCGTCCATTTAAGCGCAATGGCTTTTAGATGAGAAAACTGTAGTCTAAATGCTATTCTCTTTTTGTTTTAGAAGGTCAGGCATTCGGATATCAGGAGAGGAGAATTCAACTTTCGCCACAAACATCATGTTCTCAAGCAGGAGAGTTTCAGCAGTCTGAGGAAACACACTCTGCGTGAGACACGAGGCAGAGAGCTCTCCTCTTTAAATATAAAGAAGGTTGTAGTCTCAGTTGGCCATCGGAGTGGAGCCTGTCTACATCTCATTTAAAAGTAATTAGGCTTGCAATGCAAGGACCACTGCTATATCTGAACACTGCACAGACAAGTATTTGAAGTTATTGTCTATTGCCAAATATTTTACTGCAAACGTGTCTGGCATATAAGCAATACATTTATCAAGATGTCTTAGTTTCAAGATATCCAACCAGAGTGTTTTATGGTTGGGAGAATTGATCTTGGTTTCATCAGACCACAAAATAGTATAATAACCCATACAGTTGGGTGACATACTGCAATCTCATGAAAATCTGTCTGGGTTGTAATTTGACCCAAACATCAAAATAAAAATTAAAAATGATATTTTGCATAAATAAAATGAGTCAGACTTTATATTTTGTATATTTAACTACTATGTACTTACATAGTATCTAATCATTAGTATTATCATTATTATTATTATGTACTTATTGTGTTCATGTTGTATTGGAAGGCACTTGTGCAGCTATTGAGGTGGGATATGACAGGTTTAGTGGTATGGTTAGGTTAAGGCTTAGTTAAGATGTGAGTGAAGGGTCAACAGCGTAATTATAGGCGTAATTACAGAACTGTCTTACAGCTGTAATTACATGGAGGTAAATTCTAAAATTAAGTACAATGTAATAACATGTTTGTAAAAAAAAAAGTGCATTGTATCAAATGATTCATTTAAATGTTAGTACAAAGTACTTAAAAACACAATATAAAGGGGGACCAGAAAATAGATTATTGATTGATTGATTGATTGATTGATTGATTGACTGATTGCATTGTGACAAATAAGCACTCTTTACTCGAAAAGGCGTCCATACATTTTGAGGGTTTTCTTTGTAATTCTCATTATTTTCTGCTGATTCTTATTACAGTCATTACAATATTTGTAAAGACAACACAATAAATACTATTAATATTGCTTATGCAAAATCACAACTTGCATACTTCTTAACCATGGGGGTTTTACCCAGGAAATTTGTTATTTTTCTTAAAGGGGTCATAAACTGTGTTGTTTTATTGTTTTATAATGTTTCCTTGGGTGCACTTATAATGTTAGTATGCTTTTTACGACAAAAATTGTTATAATTTAGAAATAAAAGGCATTTTTCCTACCCTGATTTTATTTTTAAGGAGCGTGTCTGCTGTGAGACTTCATTGTAAATGCCCACTGATTGGTGATATAACTCTCGAAAACTTTTAGCACGTTTTTACTATTACTGCTCTCAAAGTTAACTAATCATGAAAAGTGTTGATTATAGCATTACATTTACAGTATCTCACAGAAGTGAGTACACCCCTCACATTTTTGTAAATATTTTATTATAGCCTATCTTTTCATGTGACAACAATGAAGAAATGACACTTTGCTACAATGTAAAGTAGTGAGTGTACAGCTTGTATAACAGTGTTTAAAAAAACAAAAATTTGCTGTCCCCTCAAAATACCTCAACACACGGCCATTAATGTCTAAACCGCTGGCCACAAAAGTGAGTACACCCCTAAGTGAAAATGTCAAAATTGGGCCCAAAACGTCAATATTTTGTGTGGCCACCATTATTTTCCAGCACTGCCTTAACCCTCTTGGGCATGGAGTTCACCAGAGCTTCACAGGTTGCCACTGGAGTCCTCTTCCACTCCTCCATGACGACATCACGGAGCTGGTGGATGTTAAAGACCTTGCGCTCCTCCACCTTCCGTTTGAGGATGCCCCACAGATGCTCAATAGGGTTTAGATCTGGAGACATTCTTTAGCAAGGCAGTGGTCGTCTTGGAAGTGTGTTTGGGGCTGTTATCATGTTGGAATACTGCCCTGCGGCCCAGTCTCCGAAGGGAGGGGATCATGCTCTGCTTCAGTATGTCACAGTACATGTTGGCATTCATGGTTTCCTCAATGAACTGTAGCTCCCCAGTGCCGGCAGCACTCCAGCAAACACAACCTCTGGATATGACGCTGAGCACGTGCACTCAACTTCTTTGGTCGACCATGGCGAGGCCTGTCCTGAGTGGAACCTGTCCTGTTAAACTGCTGTATGGTCTTGGCCACTGTGCTGCAGCTCAGTTTCAGGGTCTTGGCAATCTTCTTATAGCCTACGCCATCTTTATGTAGAGCAACAATTCTTTTTTTCAGATCCTCAGAGAGTTCTTTGCCATGAGGTGCCATGTTGAACTTCCAGTGACCAGTATGAGAGAGTGAGAGCGATAACACCAAATTTAACACACCTGCTCCCCATTCACACCTGAGACCTTGTAACACTAACGAGTCACATGACACCGAGGAGAGAAAATGGCTAATTGGGCCCAATTTGGACATTTTCACTTAGGGGTGTACTCACTTTTGTGGCCAGTGGTTTAGACATTAATGGCTGTGTGTTGTTATTTTGAGCAAATTTACACTGTTATACAAGCTGTACACTCACTATTTACATTGTAGCAAAATGTCATTTCTTCAGTGTTGTCACATGAAAAAATATAATAAAATATTTACAAAAATGTGAGGGGTGTACTCACTTCTGTGAGATACTGTAGATCTATGGCATTATATTTAGATTGTGACAGCTCCAGTGATTGTAAAGGCAGCGTTCTTTGATCGCTTTCTATATATAATTTAATCACAGTTTAAACAACAGATTATTTTCATCTTACTAAGAGAAACAATTTGAAGTTGAGCGTTTAGTCACTGGTTTGATTTACTGACACATAGACGAAGAAAGTCTGACTGTACATGAATCAATAACATAAGATCAGGCATTAGAATTAACACAGTTACTGACATGTTGTTGCATTACTGTCGAGTCCATATCGTAAAAGTCTGTTTGCAAAGCCTGCGCCAAAATGCAACTGATTTACCAAAGAATCCACAGTGAAATGTACCGAATACAAATAAATAAAGCTCAACTGAGACATTCACATTGTTGAAAATAAATAACCATATTCCTAGCATTAGGATCCTTTGAAAAGTAATGTTATTTTTAGTTCTGTATCGCTCTTCTCTCCTCGTCATCTTACTAACACACCAGTGGGCGGAGCTAACATTGCAATGATGATGTAGGCATTGATTTTTCTGAGGAGGCGGTGTTTCATCTATCTATAGACAGACACAATCCAGGATCAGTTGTTCGCTGGGCCTGGTGTTAATAAAAGCTTTAATTGGACTAACAAGGAAGTTTTCAGTTCTGAAACTTACAGGATATTCTTATAGCATGATGACCTCTTATATATCAAAAGCTCAAGGTAAAGTTGATTTCTTAATTCATGACCCCTTCAATGATTCAAATGTAGCAGCCAAGTGTCACACTTACCAGGGTGATCAGCCAGTCACTGCCTTCTCTCATGTGATCTCCACTTTGCCATTACCCCCCTCACATTCACACTTTAGGACCTCAGTGAGAACACAATGAGCTGCCTCCCTCTGAAACTTGATCTGCTGGTGTCACTGTTCGACAATGTCACTTTTGAGAAATGAGTGCTTTACACATTATTTAATCTCATGTTTTGAAATACTTGTTTTGTTTTACCACTGAAAAATACTACTGTACATAATTTGATAAGAGACTGCCATTTAATTATTTTAAATTTGTCAAAAAATTGGACTAAACTGAGGTGAATTATGTGCTGACACTTTACTTAAAGCCTTTATATATAATGCATCATGAAAGTATTTTAATGCATTAATTGTGCATTATAATGCACCTTATAATACATTGTATGGTCCCATGAATGATTATTTATAACCACTGTTATAACATTATGATACTTATCTATTCATTGTTACACAGAGAGAGAGAGAGAGAGAGAGAGAGAGAGTACAGTAGCTTGATGTCTCTCACATCTGACCTTGAGTGCCTCTTTCGGTCCAGTAAAACTCACATGCATCTGCAGCACTGCAGGGGAACACGCACAATGAACACCTTCTTTTCAAACTGCTGCCAAGCACATTATCATTCCCCAGGCATTCTTATAAAATTTACCGTCCCATGCGGCAGGACTATTATTTAGAGAGGACTGTTTTCTCTTCTCCGCTGTAAGGCATTTTTACGTATTATTAAATTTGTAATAAAAAATGCACTGGTATCGATTTACTCATTTGCAGTTTAGTCATTCATGCATCACATTCTGATGTGGATGATGGATTCTGCTCCAGCATGCTTCACTGAAGTCTGATAAAGAAAACAAGACGTGTATCATATGATTTGAGATGTTTTTAGTTGATTCTAAATCCAACATGATCTCATTAGTGTTTGTAGGCATTCATACATAAGTTGTGTTAATATTATTTTATATATTTGATTATTTTATATATGATTTTTTTGTTTTATATTAGATAATGTTGATATTGATTAATTTCATTATTTATTAACTGACAATTATGTTTAGTTAGTTTTATTTTCATTGACTTTTAGTTGGTTTGTTTTCAGTCACGTTTCCTTTGTTCTAGTTTCCCGCCATTAATCTGTTACCATGGACACTCATTTAACGATCACACCTGCTTGACATTTAGTTTGTTATCTTGTGTATAAATGCTCTCTTTTTTCAGTTCCTTATTGTGCGGCATTGTTTGTGTCTTGCGACACACTGCCAGCTACCTGCCTCTCGCATTGGATTATTTGAGTTTGTTTTTGTAAATAAAGACTGTTTGGAAACCTTTTTCATCCTTCTCTTCTTCATCATCTGAACCAACACGTGACAGAATACTGGACCTAAATGATGAAGATAATGGAGATTGCATCCAATAGCATTCCCCTATGAGGAGCTTGTCCAAGCCAAGGAAAAAGGACCTTATGTGGTATGTGAGTATGTGGAAGAGTTCATCGGTGCCTCGCCACCTGGGATGACATCATGCGCATGGAGGGGTTTTGGATTGGACTCAACGATGAGATCCGGCTGGTGATGCCCCGGGGAAACACTCTTGCTGGACACTGGCTAAGTACATCAGCTTTGCCCTTTGGGTCGAACGATCTTCTTTTGCTGTAGGAGTAGTAGAAGAGGATCCAGCAGTCAGCGTCAGGTCCCACTCACCATCCATCACTGCCCCAGAGCCAGACCCAGTGCCTACGCCCACCGCAGATACAGATACGGAGCCAGAGCCCACCGCAGACTGAGAGACCCAGCCATTACCCATCACGGACATTGAGCCTGAGACAAAGCCCACAACAGAACCAGAGCCAGCTGCCAAGTCCGTCCTGGAAGCTAAGCCTGAGGTCCCGACTGACCGGGTATGTGAGCCTACAGCAGAATCCGTGCCTGTGGGAATATAGGTGGTGATAGGTGAGGAGGAATGCCTGATTGACTGGGATTCGGATGTAGTGCTTCCCACCCTGCCCACACACGAACCTTCTCTGCCGCTGGTCTCTTCTTGGACTAATGTATGTTTGTCACCTCTTTTTCTTGTCACCGCTGGTCCCGCCCAACTCAGAATCTTCGATACCTTCATCGCCGCTGGTCCTGTCCAGCCCTAGATCGTCATCCACAGAGCCCGACTGGGCTATGTGCCCAAAGTTCCCACTACCCCTTTTCAGGGATCAGGTGGAGAACTTGCAAGCACTTATTTTGGCTGTATCCCATGCATGCTCTTCACATCCACTTGCACAGAGAGCTTCAGATGCTCTGAGCAGCTCTTTGTCTGTTTTGGGGGTAAGAAGGCTGTCTCCAAACAGAGGATTTCCCACTGGATGCTATTTTTCTGGCATACCAAACCCAGGGTGTGCCGTGCCCCCCTGAGGTGATAACACAGATTCATTATTGGCCGGCTCCTATGTCAGCATCAGATGCATGCATCGTGGTGCTCATGTGTTCAGCTTCGGCCAATACTGAGTCGGCGTTCGGACGTAAACAAGGAAGCCTGCACTGAGTTCACTACGTCAATTACGTATGACAACAGTTCAAATTGTTGAATAAAGTTGTTTTTTTGTTTGTTTTTTTATGCACAAAAATTATTATTGTCACTTTTAACATTAAGGTTTAACCACTTTAGTCACTTGACTATTTTAACAGGACCTCAAAAGGTGCAATGACGCTGCTGCCTATGTGTGGTTCAGATATCCTCGGATTTCATCAAAAATATCTTAATTTGTGTTCTAATGATGAACAAAGGTCTTACGGGTGTGGAACGACATGAGGGTGAGTCCTTAAGGACAGAAATTTCTGTGCCTATGCCCACCAAAGACCTAAAGCCAGAGCCCATTGAGATCCAGAGCCAAAGTCAGCCAAGTCTGAACAAGTGTGTGAGCCATCCTGGAGCTCGAGCCTGAGCCATGGTTTGTCCCTGAGCCCAAACCTGCACCCTCTACTTCAAGGATGGCCAACTTCGGTCCTGGAGGACCACAGTCCTGCAGAGTTTAGCTCCAACCCTGATAAAAACTCACCTGCTTGTAGCTTTCTAGTTATCCTGAAGACATTGCTAAGCTTGTTCAGGAGTGTTTTATCGGTCTCAAGTCTCCTTCGTCGCTGCTGGTCCTGCCAAGCCTCCCACTCCCTCCTCATCTGACTTCATCTAGTTCCCAGCCCCTGCCTCCGCTGGCTCCCTTCAGTCCCTCTGCTCCTTCTTCAGTGGCTCTGGCCAGCAATTTGGATCCACCTTAGCTTCTGACTTCCTGGTATCCAGCTGCACTTTGACCCTCCACCCCTCTGGCTTGACTGGGCTCCTCCTTTCCTCCGGTTCCCCCATTATCCTCACTCCCACAGGCTCCGGCTCCACCTTCCCCCTTCAGGCCTATGGTGTCACCACAGGTCTTTGTTTCCTCACCTCCGCCTGGGTCTCCACCTCTTCCAGCTCCACCTTAATTGGACGGGTTCCTGTATACACCCAGGCTCCTCCCTCCATCGGTTCCGCCATGGGCCTTCATTCCGGTGACTCTGCTCTGGGTCACTAACTGGCTCCTCCCCAGTTGTATCCTCCTTGGTCCTTCCCTCTGCTGGCTCTCCCATGGACTCTTCCCTTTGACCCTCCTCCAATGAACTTTGTTTCTGTTTTTCCCCCTTCCTCCACTAAGTTGTAATTTATGTTACAGTTATGGTACGCCAACAAAGCAGTATGTTCAAATACATTGTACTCAAAATACAGTAGGTGAAAAGTACCTGGATGACCTACTACTTCCACCAAGATTCTGAAGTGCGCATTCGATAGACACTTTACTATTCCATGAGGCCACATGAGAGGATTTGTGAATGGCGGAGAATTGACACAGCTGACGCTGTAGATCACATGACAGTGACAACATGGCGGATGTAGTGTGTCCGAATTTCATTCATACTACACATATTTATACTATATAGAACAGTTTTCCCAACCCTGGTCCTGGAGTACCCCCAACTCTGCACATTTTGCATGTCTCCCTAATCAAACACCTGATTCAACTCAAGTTAGTAGAGACTTCAAGACCTGAAATGGTTCTCGGTTTAGAGAGACACCCAAAATGTGTACTGTTGGGGGTACTCCAGGACCAGGGCTGGGAACCACTGATATAGAACATACTTTTTTAACGGTTAGAGTTAGGGTTAAGTTTCAAACCAAATGTAGTACCTACTATACAGTATGCTATTTTAGGTGCAGCGTAGGTCAATATAATATATTTTGGCTTTTTACAACTTAATTTCACAATAATAACATAATATACATAATCTTTTTGTTATGTGCTAAGACAAAAACCAAAAAATAAATAAAACCCACAACAATTTCTGCAGTCTGTAAAGCTAGCCAGTATGTGTTCTGCACATCAACAATATTTAAAATACTATTTAAACAGTTTTAAGAAGCTTTTCATTGTAATTGTTAGCTTTTGTTTCTTAGTAGGCTACTTATATTCAGCTGAAACTCTCCAAGGTCACCTGTTTCTGATTACATCATAAAAATGTAACAAATGTACAGAACAGTATTCAAGGTTATTTTGTAAATTATACTGCTGCTGGACTATGTTTCAGCACTAATGAATCACTTAATGACTTAGAGAAACTCACCAGAAATTGACCAAGAAAGGGTGCTCTAGGTTCTGCATTATCTGGAGCTCTTTGAAGACATTGCGCACCTCATTGCGTTCCACGCACTGAAGTTTGTTCATATACTTCATGGCATACATTTTCTTTGTGTCCTTTTTCTGAACAATGCATACCTGAAAAAAAAGGTAAGTGGTCTTTATTGGAAAAAAATCACAATCCAAGGTTGCTGAAAAACAGCACAGTCACTGTGGCACTTAATAGAGTGCATTAGTGCCGCCCACTTTTTAAGCAGTGGTGGTTTCATAATTATTTTTTACATACATTTTTCCTAAAGCCATGAACCAAATATATAAGCCATGAACCAAACCAACCAGCTAGGTAAATAACAACAAAATGACAAAAGTACAAGACTGTGTACTTAACGGCCTTATTACTACAATTCCATGAAGCAAATGAAATAATCAAATTAAAAATGATATATAATTATATAATATTCCAATATACTGTTACACAACATGCGATTTCTAACTGTTTACATGTCAAAACTGACAGAGAATACTCGCCAAGACGGGCATTTTGACATAATTTTGTGTGTATTTCACCATTTAAATGCAATAAGCCATGAAAAAGAACTTAATTTGACACTCGCAAGCTGTTTGAGAGACGCCACTTATATACAGTAGATCAGTGGTGCGTGCTTTTGGTGTGAGTGCGAAACCTGCAAAAATTAGTAAAATTATACTCAATACCCGCAACCACGCACCGAAATTCATGCCCTGTTACAACACTATTCAGCCAGAGCGAATGAGACGAGTGAGTGAGAGGAGGCGGGTGTGTGTCAAACTGTCAATTCGCCGTTGAAGAGAACAGAGAGCAAGAACGCGCAGCTAGTATCCGTGTATCAATACTGCAGAAAATGAGTACTGGAATCGTTTCAGTTATTTCAGTATCGATACATATCGAAATATCTATATTTTTGACAACACTAGCATGCACACATATATTATATATTACAAAAAACAAATGGGCTGCTGTCCCTGCATGATAGGCCAGTCCTTGGTAAAACAAAATAAAACAAAACAAAAAAACACTTGTATCGGCCCCAGAGTGTGTCAGCCCACCGGGAAAATGCCCGGTATGCCAGATTACCAATCCAGCCCTGTTGGGCATTAATAGATAATTACAGTTGGCTTGCCATACTATGGAGTCAATATAGTAGTAATTAACCGTCTTGAGGCCAACTGGAGCACTTATTCCTAAGTTAATTGAATCCTGCAAATAAGGCCTTATTCTACAGTATCAATGTTTGAAGCACAATCAATGAAGGTCACTGATGATTTACTTTGGCCTCAGTACCATGAGCTTCAATTTGTTTGTTTGTTTATTTGTTTGTTCTCTAGTAAATATAAAGCAAAACTTACTTTCCCAAAGCTGCCTTTACCAATGGCTCTCAGGATCTGAAAGTGGTCGAAATTGACTGTGGAGAGACAAAAATGTAATGTAACAGTTGCAAGATACAAAAAAAAAAAAAAAAAAAAATATATATATATATATATATATATATATTCTTTTTTTTTTTTTGTCCATACATTGAAAATCAATAGGGTTCATATGTTTCAAGCTCCAAAAAGGACATAAATTATAACAATAACAGTATGTTGTCCTTGTCCAGCGAACACAGTAAACACTGTAGCAGATGGGATGAACAGAACTGATTCAATCTCTATTTTGTTTCCCCCAAGGACAATTACTCTGCTGAATTGTAAATAAAACAAACTGACAGCAAATTTAAATTTCTTTACGAAGTTGCTCATCTGATTTAAACAGTTATGCAGTCTGACTCAAAGCATAATCTCTCTCCTCATCTAATGCAGCCAAACTCATCGCCTGACCTTTGAATGAACCCTGTCCCATCTCTCTGCTCTGAAAACTTGTCTATCTGAAACTGCAGTCCAAGGCAGTCTAATATATCCTGTCAGCAGCAATTACAGTTTGATGGTCAATACTCGATGGTCACTACTCTGTTGTTTAAGGACCAGCAATTATATTTTTTTATTAAGTCTCGGGCTCAGATAGCATGCTCACAGTCTTAGTATAGTTTTTCTGATGCATATTGGCAATAGCTTTCTCAAAATGACAAACTTTTATCTAATTGACAGACCTTAATATGCAACTTTCAGCAGTGAAAGTGAGTGCCAAATAAAACTTTTTCCCAGAATGCTCTAATATTCCCAAACGTCTTCAAAACAGAGTCAAACAACACAAAGCATGAAGAAATAAAGTACTGTTTGACATAAGGGTGAGTACATTTTTTTGCTGAAATTTATTTTACAGTATGTCCACAGTGTACTTAACCGAGAAAGTACTGAGTAATATAAATGGACTTAAAGAGGGTTAAGTTTAGGTTTAGGGTTAGGATTTGGGTTAATACCAATTACCCAGTTATTGACATTACTATAGTAAGTTCATAATATGTACATGCATGCAGAACAGGACTGTAAAATAAAGTGTTATGTAGTTTTGGGAGAACTGCAGTCCCTTAAAGGAATACCCTTACTCATTCAGAAGACCTCAACTCTGTGTGTGTATAGTAAATTCAATGTATGTGTAATTCATGTAGAAGTTGCCCAGTTACACCAAGCCAGTGCAAACAAAACTGAATGATTACTATTATTACTTTCTAGGCCTTTACTACTGTTACCATTAGCAGCAGCTTCTAAGCATTCTCTGCATCTCATCATAACTTTCAACTAACCAAGCTATATTTTTAAAGACTTAGAGCAGGACCTGTAGCTCAAATTGCTGAAATTTTAATTAATGCTAAAAGTTGAAAAGTTTCAGATAAACTCCGCCTTTGTTCATGACCACTCCTCAAGCCCCAGTTGGCCCACTTTGGACCAAGGTATTCGGCGGGCCAAAAACCCCTGGCCATTGGCCACGAGGAAGCCCTGATGAGGCCCGATAAAGCCCCAGAAGTGACAGCAGAAAACACAACTGGCCTTGGCACGCACTATCACGCTCGCTTTTGGCCCGACAGTGGAAACACGGCTAATGGTGTTCCCTGGTGGCTGTGGCCTCTTTCAGCAGGATAATGCACCCTGCCACACTGCACAAATTGTTCAGGAATGGTTTGAGGAACATGACAAAAAGCTCAAGGTGTTGCCTTGGCCTACAAATTCCCCAGATGTCAGCCCGACTGTGCACCTATGGGATGTGCTGGACCAACAAATCTGATCCACGGAGCCCCACATCGCAACTTGCAGGACTTAAAGGATCTGCTGCTAATATCTTTGTGCCAGAAACCACAGAGGTCTCAGAGCTGTTTTGGCAGCATGAGGGGGACCTACACAATAGGCAGGTGCTTTTAATGTTGTGGCTGATCAGTATCTGACAGTATCATATCTGACAGGAACACAGATATGAAGCAATATAAAGAGGTTTATTAAAATTTTGCTTCCTTCTGTTGGGACATACAGTAGTAGTAATGTTTCTTTAAAAGATTAATATTTATGTCTTTTTTCCTCTTTAATATATATTTAATCTATATGAAGTATTGAATTTTGGTCTGAGGAAAGGTCACTTTGTGATTATACATTTCATAGTTTTAGTAAAATAAAGAGAAATCAAATGAAATGCTACTTTTAATACTGTATTTTTGTAAAGAACATTCTGGTGATAAACTTCGTTTAAATGTAGTGCTATTTTAAAAATGAAAGGGACATTTGAGGGGCATGTTTTGTCCCATATCTCAAGAGCCTTTGAGTGAACTATTGAGTGTGGGCAAACGATCTAGGACAGCCACTTAGAGAACGCTGACACCCTTTTTCACAGTGACTTCCAGAGGGGTCACAAGCTTGTCCTAAATAGTAAATGACCCATCTCTTAAAGGAAATTCTTACCACAAAATAAATAACAATTTCCAAATCAAGGCTTCAATAAATTTGAAATATGGCCTGAAGATCTGCCAATATAATTATGAATGTACATTGTATTTTAAATTTGATGTTTACACCATTAATATGTTAAAGTCATATACAAAAAAAAAAAAAAAGCATCTACCAACCAATACTACAGTATTTTGTATGTTTTGTATGATTTTGTTTTCCTTTTGCTGCCTGTCTGTAAAGTCATAGAAACTTTAGGGGTTGGCTCTTTTTATACCCAAAACACTCTCACTGTCAGGAGATAGCAGACTCGAGAGAGATGTATAAGAGATAACAGTGCTTTATTCAAGCAAATTCCTAACACAGATGAGTAATGATAACACATCAATGATCAAGGCAGGTATTAAAGAGTTAGTTCACCTAAAAATGAAAATTCTGTCATTAATTACTCATCCTCATGTCGTTCCACACCCGTAAGACCTTCGTTCATCTTCAGCTTCATTACATCATAAGTGTTTCGGAAATTTCAATGGTTCACCACTGGGGGTCGTGACTTTGGTAGTTTGATACGCGCTCCAAACCACTGATTCGAAACAAAAGATTTGTAAAGCTTTGAAGCTTCATGAAGCAGTGTTTTGAAATCGCCCATCACTAGATATTGTTGCATAAAGTCGTTATTTTATTTTTTTGGTGCACAAAAAGTATTCTCATCACTTCATAACATTAAGGTTGAACCAATGTAGTCACATGAACTGTTTTAAATATGTCTTTAGTAGCTTTCTGGGCATCTGGAAGTGTTAATTATCTTGCTGTCAAAGGAGGCCACTGAGCCATTGGATTTTATCAAAAATATCTTAATTTGTGTTCCGAAGATGAACGAAGGTCTAACAGGTGTGGAATGACATGAGGATGAGTAATTAATAACAGAATTTTCATTTTTGGGTGAATTAACCCTTTAAACTTTAGCTCTTAGGACTGGCAAGTGAAGATAGTGATCATGACTTCAATAAGTGAGTAAATCCACACACACATCTTTTAATTGCTGTTTAGCAGGCTGAATAGTAATAAAAGTATTTGTCTTATGGGTCTTGAGGAAACGCTGGAGGAAGCGCTGGAGAAAAGAATCAGATGCAAGAAGACAGGATCTTGGGAATCGCAGGAGGTAATATTTTCAGGTAAGTAATCCGTATACCAAGTCGTAGACCAGACAATGAGTGTGTTTGAGGTGTGTGCTTATATGCCAGAGGTGATGAGTGTGCTGATGAGGTGCAGGTGATGGCTGAATGAACAGGAACAAGAACAGGATGGATGAAATGTAGTGTGCTAAGATGACTGGGCTGGTTGTGGGAGTTTGTGACATTACCCCCATCCCCCGTGGAGCTCCTGACGCCCAAATAAAATGTAACAGTCCTTAAGGATGTTGTTATGTGTTGTAATTGAGGGCCTGGTGGGGAGGTAAAGTAGAGGATTGTCTGGGGTGGGGGCATGGTGGAGTCGCTGGAGGGAATGCAGAGACCAGGCGATGATGCTGGTCCTGGATGACAGGGCAGAGCTGAAGACCACCACAGCCAAGCCGGCGAAACTGAAAATCGCTGTGGTGGAGCAGAAGACCACTACAGCAGAAAAGACATGACTGAAGATCCCCACAGTGGAGCAGAAGACCACCACAGCTGAGCAGACGATTCAGGGACCCTGGGTAGACCCCACTGATTAGGTGGCCAGCAGGACGGAGCAGGCAGCAGAGGTGACCACCAGGATAGGGCAGGTAGAGAGGACCAGGCAGAAGAGTTCTCTGGTTTTATATATCTTGTGTCACATGAGAGTTTGAGGAATGCTGACGTCGGAAGGGCCAGCTGACTTGAGAAAGTCTGGAGGGCTGGCTGACTTAAGAACATCTGGAGGGACGGCTGACTTGAGAACATCTGGAGGGCCGGCTGAGAGACGGACATCTGGAGTGAAGGCCTGCCTGGCAAAACATAAAGAACATACACAGAGATCATAAGGTCGGCCGTTGGGGCTGAGATGAGGGAGCTAAGATCAGCCTCCGTGGCCAACTTGTGGGAACTTGGGGCAGCCTCCTTAGCCGATATGATACAGGAAAGGGTTTCAGGAGCAACTTCCTTGGTCGTAACGTAATAGAAAAAAAATTCTGAAATGGCCTTTCTGGCTGAAACAGGGCAGACAGAAGAGAAAACAGAAAGTTCACAAACGGACATCTCCATCTGCATGGCCCAAACGCACAAGATGGCAGTAGTCATCACAGACAGTGCAGACTAGAGTGATAAAAATTATAGGATCTCCTGATCCTGATGCGAGATTTCTGGGCTTGGTAGCGATGTGACCATTTGACTTGGCAGCACTGTGACCACAGAATTCAGAACCAAGCTCCAGGACAGGAGCAGGTTTTTGTTGAAACTCTGTAGAGGGAGCGGATTCCTGGGCTGGAGTGGACTCTGGACTGTGCTTAATAATTTGAGTGAACACGAAACTGTGTCCCGGGGCTGGAGCGGACACTGTGCTGTGCTCAGGAGCTGAAGTGGACAATGGCTTGTGCTCAGGGGCTGGAGCAGTGGAGGATTGTCTGGGGGGGCATGGTGGAGTCACTGGAGGGAATGCAGAGACCAGGTGATGACGCTGGTCCTGGAGGACACAGCAGAGTTGAAGACTCCCAGAGTGGAGCAGAAGACCACTACAGCCGAGCTGACAAACCTGAAGATGCCCACGGTGGAGCAGAGGACCACCACAGCAGAACAGGTGTGACTAAAGATCCCCACAGTGGAGTAGAAGAGCACCACAGCAGAACAGATGAGACCAAAGATCCCCACGGTGGAGCAGAAGACCACCACAGCTGAGCAGACGATTCAGGGAGCCAGAGTAAACTCCACTGATTAGGTGGCCAGCAGGGCAGAGCGGGCAGCAGAGGTGACCACCAGGACAGGGCAGGTAGAGAGGACTAGGCAGGGGCTGAAGCTGACATCGGATTGTGCTCAGGGGCTGGACCGATGCTGGACTGTGCCCAGTTGCTGGAGCTGACACTGGACTGTGCTCAGGGGCTGAAGCCAACACTGGAACATGCTCAGGGGCTGGAGCTGACACTGGAATGTGCCCAGGGGCTGGACCCGACACTGGATTGTGCTCAGGGGCTGGTGCGGACAAGGAACTCTGTGACGGCTGAGAGCGGGCAGCAGAGGTGACCACAAGGACAGGGCAGGTAGAGAGGACGAGGCAGGGGCTGAAGCTGACGTCGGATTGTGCTCAGGGGCTTGAACCGATGCTGGACTGTGCCCAGTTGCTGGAGCTGACACTGGACTGTGCTCACGGGCTGGAGCCAACACTGGAACAGAGTAACTGAGGGCCCAGTGGGGAGGTAAAGTGGAGGATTGTCTGGGGGGGCATGGTGGAGTCACTGGAGGGAATGCAGAGACCAGGTGACACTGGTCCTGGAGGACACCGTAGAGCTGAAGACTCCCAGGGTGGAGCAGAAGACCACTACAGCCGAGCTGACAAAACTGAAGATGCCCACGGTGGAGCAGAGGACCACCACAGCAGAACAGATGAGACCAAAGATGAATGTGTTGAGATCTTCTGAATAGCATGCTTTAGAAACACTGAGCATGTATTCATTGCCACCCATGCTGACACAATTGGAGGGTCAGTTAATTTGGCCACAAGGTCACTGCTTCGAAACACTGGTTTCTTGGATTGGGGAATGGCATCCTTGATGTGACAATACCTGGGTTTGGGCAACTTGCTTGGCCTAGAGCTGAACATATTGGATGCTGGGGAAGACAACCCTTTATCCTCTGAAAATCCCACGGGTGCTGACACATGAGACCGAGGGGGTTGCTGAAGTGTGGTATCCTCATCACTAACCTCACCCACAGTGTAGGGAGAGCCACATATCCACAGCACCATGCACAGGTGATGAGAGTTTGTGACACTCACATATTATGTAGGTTATTTTCCCATTGACTAGCACCACTCCAATTTTCTTCAGGATATGTAAGAATCTAGTTGAATAGTTGTTTGCTCTACTGAGTCATTGTGCACACTGCTGTATACCCACATACATAATTACCTTGTAAAATGGGACAATCTGCTTTTTGCTATAACTGTACTTGTGATGGCCCATCTCTTCCTTTGACTCGTATACACATACACACAGGTGTTTTGGAATCTAGGTTGTAAATTTAAGACCCACTTGCACAAACAGATATTGAAGAACCTCAATAAATGAATTTTGCACTCAGCAGCTTCAGATCCTGTTGAATAGGTTTACTTTGGAGAAATTCTGTTTTAAAGTGGGCAATCTTAAAACAGAAAATTGACATTGATTGTTTTATCAGGATTATTAATTTTAGCTACAGTACATAAATACATTTACATACAGCAGCAGAGGGGAAGTTGAATAACAACTAAATAAGTGAATAACAACTTACAATTTAGTCTCTACCTCACACAAAACTTGTATAACTTGAGAAGTCTTGGAGTATATACCACTTTTATGATATTTTTATAGGGCTTTTCGTTACTCTTTATTCTAAGGTGACGTTGTTACAGTGTAATTACACAATATTGAGTAATAATAATTAATTACATGTATTTAGTTAGAGCTTAGGTTTATAAAGGCTTGTAAATGCATAATTTACCATTATTACTATAGTAAGCATATGTAATGTGTAATTGTCACCTTAAAATAAAGTGTTATTGTTAACATGCTTTTTGTTCTTTTTAGAGGTTGACAGTCCCTGGTCACTGTACATTCATTGCATGGAAAAGAGCAGCTCAAGTTTCTCTGTTTGTGCTCCATAGAGGTCATACTGTTTTGAAACAATATTCCTGAACACTCCTCTTGTTTGCCATTGGTTCGTCAAAAAGATAGCCCTGCCCTGAGCTCACCCCATTGGTTGATTTAGTGTTGCTGTGTCGGGTTGGTTGCAATGCTCAAACAAATGTTCTGATAGGAACAGTTTCATGGGAATCAACCTATGAATTGCTTATTTATAAAAACTATTTTAACATTCAACAAATGACAAACATTTTTAATTGAATTATTCACCTACAGTATGTTTAAATAAAGCATCCTAACAGTTATAAATTTGTGTGAAGAAATAGAAAAGATTGTTAAATGTTATTAATGTATTTATTAAAGTACTAGAATTTGAGTCCTCTGTCCAACTATAGCAACTGGAACAGCTTGTTTTGTTTCCAAGAACACACTTACCCTCCGCTGGGTCATCACTGACGGATGTCCTGCTAGACTGTCCAAGTCCCATGTCTTCTTAAGAGGTGAAGTTCTCCAGTTTAAAATGGACACATCCCCTGTGTTTGTTAATAAGGATGTATAGCTCTATAGAAGAATGACCTGTGACAAGGACAGAGTGAAGCGTGAGTTTAATGAGAATCAAATCTGGACAGACTTTACATTACAGACATCATTTCAGAAGTGAGGGGGTCAGAAATGTCAAGTGTAATACCAATTTTTTTCTGACCTTTGTCTAATTGACAGGTTTTATTTTTTCTTATCTCTAGCTTTCAGTTGGCTAAGTGATCAAATACTCTGCTGAACAATAACCAATAATTTGTCTGCACCCTCCGGCTTCGACTATGAATGAAACATACATTACACAAGAGTGTTTAGCGCTCCATATTGTTCACATAGCCTCGTTTTAAAGAAGAATAAAACGTCAGGTTCATGCATAGAATGTCTTGTCTCTAGAATTTAAATCTAGATTTATTCACATTGGCCCATGAAAACCTCTTTGTGAAAACACTTGCCCAAAAAAAGTGTGGGGGATGAATTTATGATTTATTAAAATTGCGGAGGACACGCCCATGCATACATCCAAATTACCACAAAAATTGTAGTTAGTAACGTAATCCATTACATTACACATTTAAGGTAATATAATCTGACTACTTTTTGATTATTTTTGACCTAACTACATTGATTTGAATAGAATAATCTTGTACCATACTGATATAAAAATACAAAGAGAAAAAAAAAATATTCCATTCTTTGTTATAAACAACATGAAGTACATTAAATATTACATTATGTCAGAGTTTCCCTGGGGTTCATGATGGTACTGCGGGGGTTTGTGAGTTTAATGAAAAGCTATTAAGTAATTAAAAAATAATTAATTTTAAAATAAAAACAATGAAACACTTACTAAAAAAGATAAAACCTGCATGTGGTGTGACCATTAAGCAACACTGAAGAACTATGAACTTAATTTTATTCATTATTATTATTGACTTCATTTTATTATTAACCTAACTTATTCATTTAAAATTTCAGGGGTACTTCAAGTAAATATATTGAGTCAAAAAGGTTCAGCTGACAAAAAAAGTTGGGGAATCCCTGCTCTCCAGGGGGGAGGTTGTCATAACAAGGGCTATATTTCACAAGCAATATATAATAAAAGTAGATTTTATTTGAAAGATTAAAATCTACTGTTTTTTTCATAAATGTCAGGACGGGGCAGGTAATCACGTTTCATTTATTTATTGTTTTATGTGTTTTTATTCATTGATTTCTGCTAGCCAAAACATGATATTTAATGCTATTGATTTACATGCTGTTTCATCAATTGCTGAAAAGCACTTAAAAAAGCCAATAATACATTTTAAATAAAATTATTTTGTGGAATATGACGTTCTTCGTGTTTCGAAAAAAGGTATTAGATATGTTCTCACATCACTGTAAATCAATTCCCAGGAAATGTTCAGTAGTTTCTAAAATAAATAAACCAAGCCATTCACTGGATGAAAAGGTATGACAACTAGACCCTATTAAAAGTACTTTACTAACCAGGATATTGTGCAAATAGGCTACTTAATTACATAGTTGTTCACTGGTAACTACTCTGTGTGTAATAACATAAACAGTGTAATGTAAAGTCCAAATAGAGTGGCAGAAATAGATGAGTTAGAAAACTGATAGTAAACACGGTGTAAGATCACGTACTGTATAAACCTGTAGCTGAACTCTGCAGTGTTACATTGTAAAATCATCAGTAATCATAAACTTACCGTTTTATATGGTAGGATGACCTGAAATGATCGACTGACACTGATCATTAAACCGATCCCAGGTCACAGACGAGACTGCAGTGTGAAGACGAGTGCTGGACACAGAGGCTATCCCACACAACTTCTCCACTCACCGCAATGCCGTGATAAGATCCTTGCAGAGCCGGAGTCAATGACACACTGATGCAGAACACACGAACATGCTGCTTTACCTCCCGTTAGTCCCGTATGAACGCGAAAGTCCAGAGAGACTCATGCCTGCATCACAGCGCACACATCCGCGGACAGTATCCGAGCAGATGACATCGTCTGAACGCAGATCACCGTGTGGTGGTGAGAGCTGCACAGCTCAGCTCACGTCCTCAACTGTTGAATAAACTCATCACTATGCGTCTGATGGGCATCGCATGTGATGATGGTGAAAGAGTCTCACTAGTGGGGAGCTTCATTTATTTATGCACAATGTGCTTCAAGTACTGTATATATACGCAATGTGCGCTGCTGCTCTAGCCAGAAGCTTTTATTAATTTATTTAAGAATTCGTTTTTTAAATACATTTTTATACAGTGACATTATAATTGATTTTAAATATCTTAAAAATAATTTTAAAAATAAAATATAATAATATTCGAAAGAAAAGTTTGAAAGAATATTTGCAAGTCAAATCAAAATCAGTGTGGTGTAACGTGCAGAGAGCCATTTTGTTGTCATGTGACAAGAAAATTAGCTTTATCACAGAAAGGGCGCCGTAGGTAAACCCTATATGGCAAGGTCAGTAAGTTTTTTTAAATAATCAGATTATTTAACCATTTATGACATGGCAAGGTTAAATGTAATCACTATTTATGATTAGTTCATTCGTTAATTAATTTATTTTTTGAAGATATTTTTAAATGAAGATGATCACAAAATAAATATTTTAGTAGGGTAAATTCAGGGTGATTGGGACACTTTTTGCCATTGAGATGACTTGGGAAAAGTGTCCCAATCAACCTGAATTCACCCTATGTGGGTCAATGATGTGATGGCTCATTTTTCTTTTGTCCAAAAACCTTAATAATAATAATAATAAACAAAGATATGACATCCAAAGTACGTTATGTAGTACAACTAGATCTCTTTTATTGAATCCAAGAGGTTTTAATTATATTTTTCTACATATAAAGGTATTTTAAAGATTTTGAAGTGTCAAAACATCATTCGGTTTAACCATCCAAAAGCCAATACAGCCATTTCATTTGTGATTAAAATATCTAAAAATGTAATAAATGTATATATTTTTATTCTGGCATGATTTTATAACATCATATATTAACATAATGCAAAATTGTATTAAAATTATGTGTAGAAGTCGTTGCTTTGTTATGAGAAATAATGTCCGGAAAAATGAATTTCATCAATGTCATTCGGAGTAACCAATATAAAGGGACCATTTTGGATCAAGTCATGTGGTCAGTATCATGTGACATCATTCAGACACCTGCAAAGGACCACATGGTCATGAAGCAAAGTTACTAACTCTCTCTTAATTATATGAAAAATTCATATTTTCACTTGCTCATACGCATGTCCCTAAACATCAAGTCTTTCGGTAGAACCGCTATATGTATACATATATACATATATATGTTGTAATATTTTAAAAAGTTGTACTAAATATAAAATGTTTGATTGTCCTTTTGCTAGCTAGCTAGCCTGTTAGCATTGTTTGAAAATATTGTCATTTGGTATAACCAAAAGTGTCATTCGGTAAAACCAAAATTTTGGTTAAACCGAATGACTTTTTTGGTGACAAATTTGTCCATATTTTTAAAAAATGACAAAAGCAGTGTTAATTGATTATGAAAACCACATAATCTCATTGTTAACACTTAATAAATCTTCAAAATTAATTATATCTCCATTATTTTTTTTAACTTTTAAAAACCTTATTCATCAATGACCCATGTTTACTTGATGGTTACACCACTTGACACATTCTTTAAATCAAAACTTTAATCAAAAACTGTAAAAACCAGCATTTAAACAAAGATATTATATTTAAGAACCTGGCATTTGTGTTTTGAAGTAAATTTGAAAAGGTTTATAGTCAACCCAAAGTGTGAGTTTGTGTGGAAAATTATAATTGCATCGTAATTGTGGAATAGAATAGAATAGAATAGAATAGAATAGAATAGAATAGAATAGAATGTAACCATGCAGATCTTAACTGTGTATGTCAAGGCCAAGGTCATGTGAATTTTCATAGAAGTTTGCTTAGCTTGCTTTTTTTCTACATACACAGGCAGGCTAATGAATTTGCTCTGGGTCATCTGTCTTGAAAGGGAAATTCTTTTTAGGCAGTAAGAGCAATAGGATCTCTCAAAATCCAGCCAAATCACCATTACACTCTTGGCACATCGGAGTACTTTACAAGATTAGATGCCTCATGCACACACAGCTCTTTTATAGCTTAACTGGCATTTACAAATACTCTAGTCACCTTTCCTGAATAGACTTACATAACACGTTTTATCGCACAAGCATGCTTCTTTTCACTGACTTAAACTGATGAGCAGATGTCTTTGTCGAACGACAGAAGTGTTTATTCAGGAGGAGGAGAGAACGTTATAGAATGTTATGGTTCTCAGCAGGGAAGGTCACACCGATGGAATGACAAGCAATGATTAGCTGTAGAACGTGTGCTGCCATCTAGTGGTACAGGACTGAATTAGGCTTACATTTGATCTAGTCGCATAATTATTTACACACACTTACTGCACTAATTTACAATTAAAATGTGTTTCCCTGGAGATTTAAAGTCATAGTTATTAGACTATTAGATTTTGGAATTTTAATTATACTTATATAGTGTAGATCTTAAATGTATTCAAAGCACATATTGCTTTAACCTTCAAATTTTAGCGATTTTTTGTGTTAAAATTGAACATTTCTTTTCTTGTTTGTAGATTCATCTGTCCAGGTCATCATTGGCTCTTATTGTCAAAAGCCTCTCTTGGCAAGCACAGACTGTATGTGATCAGTCACATGAAATGTATCACGGAGACCGCAGGTATGTGACATTTAAGAGCTCATTTGTTTACTTAATAAGCTTTCTGATTTGACCCATTCATGCACAAGCCCTCTGTACCTCTTTAAATGGAAGTGCTGCAGTACTTTGTCCTTGTTTTTGGGAAATTGTTTTGTTGCAAAACCCTCGTGAGAAAGAAATGCTCTATGCAATTACTTTAAATTATATAAGTATATAAAAAAATTGTAATTTAAATGAAATAAAGGGCCACTTAAAGGGTTAGTTCACCCATAAATGAAAATTCTGTCATTAATTACTCACCCTCGTGCCGTTTTACACCCGTAAGACCTTTGTTGATCTTCGGAACACAAATTAAGATATTTTTGTTTAAATCCGATGGCTCAGTGAGGCCTACATAGGGAGCAATGACATTTCCTCTCTCAAGATCCATAAAGGTACTAAAAACATATTTAAATCAGTTCATGTGAGTACAGTGGTTCAATATTAATATTATAAAGCAACAAGAATATTTTTGGTGTGCCAAAAAAAAAAAAAAAAAAAAAAAAAACGACTTATTTAGTGATGGCCGATTTCAAAACACTGCTTCATGAAGATTCGGAGCGTAATGAATCAGTGTATCGAATCATGATTCGGATCGCGTGTCAAACCGCCAAACTGCTGAAATCACGTGACTTTGGCGCTCCGAACTGCGGATTCGATACGCTGATTCATTACGATCCAAAGCTTCAGGAAGCAGTGTTTTGAAATCGGCCATCACTAAATAATTCGTTTTTTTTTTTTTTTGGTGCACCAACAATATTCTCGTCGCTTTATAATATTAATATTGAGCCACTGTACTCACATGAACTGATTTAAATATGTTTTTAGTACCTTTATGGATCTTGAGAGAGGAAATGTCATTGCTGGCTATGTAGGCCTCACTGAGCCATCGGATTTCAACAAAAATATCTCAATTTGCGTTCCGAAGATTAACGAAGGTCTTACAGGTGTGGAACGGCATGAGGGTGAGTAATAAATCACAGAATTTTCATTTTTGGGTGAACTAACCCTTTAAAGGGATATTTCACCCAAAAAAGCAGAAAATTATCCCATGATTCACTCACCCTCAAGCCATCCTAGGTGTATATGACTATCTTCTTTCAGACTAACATAATCTGAGTTATATTAAATAATATTCTCGCTCTTCCAGGCTTTATAATAGGAGTGAATGGGGGGCGAGATTTTGATTTTGAAAAAAGTGCATCCCTCCATCATAAAAGTAATCCATATGGCTCCAGGGGGTTAATAAAGGCCTTCTGAAGAGAAGTGATGGGTTTTGTAAGAAAAATATCCATATATATAAACCTTTATAAACTATAATTAGCTTCCAGCAGACGGCCGTACGCACCAATTTGCGGCGGAAGAGTGACCTCTGACCTGATGCACGACGTATTAACCAAAGCGGAAGTGCAGAGAGCAAAACAAATCACAGGTAATGAATTAGAAGTCTACAATGAGAATTTTTAAAGAGAAATGTCAGAGGATTTTGATATAAGAGAAGAGGAGCTTGAGTTTTTTGCCTAGCCCTATTTGTTTAAACCGAGAGAGGCGTCTAAGCTTACAATACTCCTACATCCTTTGTCATGTGTTGGGTCAGAGGTCACTCTTCCACTGTATCTCTATGCATACGGCCATTACGGGAAGCTAGTTATTATAGTTTGTAAAGTTTTAAATATGGATATGTTTCTTACAAAAACCCATCACTTCTCTTCAGAAGGCCTTTATTAACCCTCTGGAGCCGTATGGATTACTTTTATGATGGATGGATGAGCTTTTTTGGGCTTCAAAATCTCGCCACCCATTCACTCCCATTATAAAGCTTGGAGGAGCCAGGATATTTTTTAATTTAACTCAGATTGTGTTCGTCTGAAAGAAGATAATCATATACACCTAGGATGTCTTGAGGGTGAGTAAATCATGGGGTAATTTTCATTTTTGGGTGAACTATCCCTTTAAGTAGACTTTCATGATTCTATTTTTCTTAACATGCTTAAGTACACTTTTAAATATTGTACTTTGTAATAATGTCAAATTAAAAGTTTTACTTTAAAGTACATTTAAATCAATGTTTTAATGATCTTTTGTCATGCTCTAAACTAAGAAGTACACTTATTTCGATGTGTTAACTAACATATTAAAGCACATACCTGATAACTTTAGTGTTATTTGATTTAATATATTTTAAATGTATTAAATTGTAACTTCATAATTACAAATGTGTAATTACAAATATACATTCAGTTCACACCATTATTCACTCCATTATTTCCGTAATAAGTACTATTTTTAAAAGTATGTAGGAAGGATTTGGTGTTTTCAATGACTGACTACTTGAATTTGATGAAACAATATGAGACCGAAATGGCAAACCTCTGCTAGAGAAGAATTGTGATAAATTCTCTTTAATGTTGAGTGGCTGAAGATTAGTTAAAGACTTCTTGGTAACACTTTAGAATAATGGTCCATCATTATTAGGCAATTATGCAGGAAGTAATACAGGACAAACACATAAACACAGCCACTACTAAGTAATATGGTAACAAAATTGATTAATCTGTAAGTAAAGGCAAATTTAGAACTGAGATAGTTCCTTGTTAGGTAATCAATAATTGCTGAATGAAATTAGCCTCATTAAAGGGGTAGTTCACCCAAAAATGAAAATTCTGTCATTAATTACTCACCCTCATGTCGTTCCACACCTGTAAGACCTATAAAGTGACGAGAATACTTTTTGTGCACCAAAAAAACAAAATAACGACTTTATTAAACAATATCTAGTGATGGGCGATTTCAAAACACTGCTTCATGAAGCTTCGAAGCTTTACGAAACTTTTTTTTTTTGAATCAGTGGTTCGGAGCATGAAAGTCATGTGATTTCAGTAAACAAGGCTTCGTCACATCATAAATGTTTCGAAACGTTTCGAAATTTCAATGGTTCACGTGACTTTGGCAGTTTGATTCACGCTCCGAACCACTGATTGGAAACAAAAGGTTTGTAAAGCTTCGAAGCTTCATGAAGCAGTGTTTTGAAATCACCCATCACTAGATATTGTTGAATAAAGTCGTTATTTTGTTTTTATGGTGCACAAAAACTATTCTTATCACTTTATAACATTAAGGTTGAACCACTGTAGTCACATGAACTGTTTTAAATATGTCTTTAGTAGCTTTCTGGGTGTTTGAAAGTGTTAATTATCTTGCTGTCAATGTAGACCTCACTGTGTCTGAGATGTGAGCTATTGTATTGCCTTTTTCACTTAAACATGTTTATAAAATGCATCCCTAATAATTACTCAAGTGTTACCTAGTCACTCTGGACCATTATTTTAAAGTGAAAAAATATATTTTTTTCCACTGTAAAATAATGGTCCTGATCACTTGTAGTTGAAGAGTGATCATTCATTCATATTTTTCCCTGGACTATAATGAATGTCATTTCCACCACATCTTAATTGATGTACTGTGTTTAAAAGTATTCTGTGGTGAAAATAACCTTTTATGCAATAATTAATACATATAAAAGGACACTTACAAACACTATACAACACAGCAGTATTTCATCTCAATCTGTTCTTCATTGGCACTGCTGTCCTCTTGGTAAACAAGCAGACTATCTTTAGTGGGGCAAAATTGTTGGTTGCAATTTGTTCAAAGCATTTTTGCGGTGCTAAATATAGAAATGATTCATGTTTTTTTTTTATTGTTTACAATTGTCATTGTTTTAAAATAGTGTTGTGTAGCTGTAGATACTCCTGCATATTGTGGGATATTCTGACAACACTTGGCTGAGCAACAACTTGGATAAGACAGTGATGTGAATTCCAGGCTAATTGATTTATATATCATGTCATGTTTGGTAATGAACACAGCATGTTTGAATTTGCTGTGTTAAGCAGTGTATAAATGCAGCTCACAGAGAGCAGTGTTGTTCACAGGGAGCAGACAGCATGCTTGCGCACACATCTCTGGTTCTGATTCTGGTTCTGATGCCCTCGGTTTGGGCTCAGCCGTACCCCATACCACCAACCTGTTACACTAAAGTGCTGAACATGGGTAAAGAGATCACTCAAAGAGCGGCAGAAATTAAAAAAGACTTCGACACTGTAAGTCTAACAGATTGAATTGAGGTGAGTACAACACTGCCATGACAAAAACATGATGTTTTTCTTGTGCTTTATGTTGCAGTTTAGATGTGCAGCTCACCTGCCCGACCTGTACATCGATGTTCATGTAAGTTCATGTAAATGACTGTTAATTATACATCCGACATTTGAGAGATAAAGCTTGCTTGTAATATAAAATAATGTTGACACACAAATTTTAAGTAAATTCAGAATCTCATGTCTGGATCAGATTCCACCTCAAAAGGAAGTAATAATAATAAACTTAGGGGCCGTTCACACAGAATGCGTTTTTCTATTCCAGTGCTCTACTTTTCCATTGTTTTCTTTTATGTAAACGCGCTAGATGGACGTGTATGACCGTTATGCTTGCATCTCGCATCTTTTGCAGCGCCTCGCACATGAGCGCCGCGTTTTTCAACTTTTACACGCAGCGTTCACAGTAGCAAGCTGGCGTGGCAACTGTTTCATTTGTTCGTTATTACATATGGAAGGCCAAAAGGTTTAAAAACACGTGAATTTTGACATGTCAACGACACATATTTCATGTGTTAAATACGTGTTGAATATGCATATTTAACGCACTGATTTTTCACGTGTTAAAATTCAGGTGTTTTTGAACCTTTTGGCCTTCCATAATTGCGTCAGGTCTCAAAAGCATGTCTCGAGACCCTCGCGTTCTGCCAAACCATTCCTGAGCGCTGCGTCTAGTGTTTTTAGATGAACAAGCCCTTACGATTAAGATCTTTTTTATTACAATTAAGTACATTTCTCCCACCCCCCATTAGATGTCTGCCACAAAAGATGTTAAATACCTTGTATTGTCAATCACATATTGTTTGTGCTGACAGAACGCTTGTGTAATGTCCACGATGAACTCTTACCTGTCTCTGCTGGGCGGCATGAGAGAACGCCGATGTTCGTACAACAGGAAAGTGCAAAGCCTATATGCTATGATTAGGCAACTCTTTATCATTATATCACAAAAATGTCACGGGGTAGGTCAAGCATTTATTTGAGATATATTTGTATTAGTTTTTGGTCATACTTTACATTAGATGTCTTAACTGTGTACTAACATTCAAGTTAATCATTTGATACGATGCACTTATATACTTTTTTTATATTGTACTTATATTTTAAAAAATACCTGCATGTAATTACAGTTGTAATTACACTATTGACCTTCCCTTACACCTTAACTCACTCTTAAACCTACAAGTTGGGTTGAAAGTGGACAAACCCGTTGGGCAAACATTTAACCCAGTCGCTGGGTTTGTCCATTTTCAACCCAACTTGTGTTGTTTTTAACCCAGCATTTTTTGAGTGTACCCATACCAGCAAACCTGTTCCTAAACTTACCCATATCCACCTCTAATAGCAGTGTTTCACAACACAACATCAACACAATTAGAACATTGTACTTATTTTTGATGTAGTTAAGGACACCCAATATAAAGTGTGACCCAATTTTTTAAATTAATTTATTTCTTTTACACTTTTGCTTTGGGTTTGCCCTTTGCTTTAATTGTGTCCCTGAAAAGCTGTTAATCTGTTCCAGGACTTGGTTTTTACCTATGATAACTGTGAAGCATTACAGCACAGAGGATGGAGAGGCTGAAATCACTGGAGGGAGTTTGGAGGATGATTGTACAAAGATCATAAAGAGCCCTTTACTCAACGTGGTAACAGATGTTATTCATAATCAGCAGTTTTGAAAAACATTTGTTTCAACATTTTTTTTTTTTTATTGTTTAAAAGTAAAAAGTAACATTTTTCTTACATATAAACGGTCACATCATAATCATGATTTCAGGTTTTCCAAAAAAAAAAAAAAAAAAAGTTTTCAATGTTTTAATGTTTTTTTTTTTTTTTTATCACATGATAATAAAAAAGCGTGGTTACTTGTTACATGACACTGACTTTGATGGACAAAATCTTTTCCAAATATTAGTAATATTACAAAAATAAATATTGACTTCTTTTATAGGAATAATATTACAAAATGGCTGCTAAGTTGTTACCCTTAATTTCACTTTAACCCACAAAAATATAAAAAGAAAATTATTTAATAAGTTCAAAACATGGTTATCATAGAATGTATGTATTTATAAGTGGCATTTTTATCTATTTTCAAATAACTAAACATCTAAATATCACATCATAGACTACATATGTGTTAGTGTAGGCCTACATTTCACAAACATCTAATATTGCAGTTCAGTAATGTGACAAAAAAATCTTTATTTGAAACTTTTTAAATGTTTATTGTTTTAAATGTTGTTTTATATTCACTATATTCTATATAAAGTGTTGTTATATACATTATATTTTGATATGCCATAATGACGTGTTTTCTATTCTAAATAAATAAAAAAAACATTTTCCACAAATTCACCACAAGGTGGGGGATGTGTGCAGCAGCAGTTGTTGTTGTTGTTTATCAATAGCCTACTGTTCTTTTTTTCTGTGCGTCTTGACTAGATTATTATAATAACATTATTAAATACAAAGATTAAGATGAAATAAATTCATAAAAAACATCAAAAATCGTTTGTTGTAATCACTTGTTGCTTTATGATGAACTTTAAAAACTACAACTCCCATAATCGCGTGCAGTGGGCGTGGCTCTGTGCCTCACTCACAACAGCAGTGCGTGAACAGGTGAACACGAGTGTTTCTCTCGCTTCTGACGGTGGATGTTTTCTCATGGATGAAGTGGAAGAAGTCTCTTACATTTTAAAGTTATTATATTTTTTTCCTAAGTGATGAAGATGTCTGTTTTCCGTGGAGTGCCGGATAATTTTCAGCCCAGACGCTTTTGTTTTTTCTGAAGTCAACTAATTCATCATCTACAACTACATCATCTGTTTTATTTTATTTTTTTTTATTTTTTTATTTTTTTTGTTTTAGCATTTGAGCGGACCTCTATTATTTTAAAATGGCTTTTGCAAAATTCAGCAAGATGATCAGATTTCCTGCGATTGACATCAAGAAGAAAACCAAGCAGTATGAGCACGTTCACCGGGATGTAAATCCGAACGACATGTGGGAAATTATCGGTGAACTGGGCGATGGTGCTTTCGGTAAAGTTTATAAGGTGAGTTCGGAGTTAATAAACCTGTTAGACATACAGCGAAACGAAACTACGACTTCTACTATGGTAAAGATTTAGTTCATGAATATTACCGTGCTCATGTTGAGATCGCTTCGTAACCTTCCGTTTTATACTAATTAATATTCATAAGCCTGGCCTTAAGCAGATCCGCTGATTAGCCAGCTAACTAGCGCACCCGCTTACCGCTAGCGGTCTTTCAGCCAATCAGTTAGGCCTGCTTGGTGAACGTCATTTTTTTTGTAATTAATATTCATAAACCAAACCTTAAGCATAGTAGGATTTTTAAAAAAAGTTCTCGTAATTGGCAACCTGTTGTACTTTGCAGTTAGAATTCAGTTGGGTGTAATTAATTACTGTGATTTAATTACTTTTCCCTTGAAAAATAAAGGAAGGGATTACTATTAATTTTTCAGTAACACTTTACAATAAGGTTAATTTGTTAACATTAGTTAATGTATTAACTAACATGAACTAACCACGAGCAATATATTACTGTATTTGTTAAAATTGGTTAATGTTAGTTAATAAAAATGCAGCTGTTGATAGTTTGTTCATGTTAGTTTACAGTGCATTAACTAATGTTAAAAAAGACAACTCTTAATTTTAATTATGTATTAGTAAATGTCGAAATTAACATTAACAAAGATTAATAAATGCTGTAGAAGTGCAGTTCATTATAAGTTAACTAATGTAGTTAACTAATGAACTTTATTGTAGTGTTACTTCTGATGTAATTGCATGAAATACATCAAATTTTAATGTTAAATTGTATGTTTTTAATGTAACCTTCTCCCTTTACACACTTTGGTCAGTTAAATAATACTTTATATATATATATATAATGTCATAATTTACTCACCCTCAAGTTGTTCCAAACCTGTATTAATTTCTTTGTTCTGTTGAACACAAAATAAGATATATTGAAGAATGTGGAAAACTGAACAGTTCTGGGGCACCATTGACTTCCATAGTATTTATTTTTCCTACTATGGAAGTCAATGGTGCCCCAAAGCAGCCTGGTTACAAACTTTCTTCAAAATATCTTCTTTTGTGTTCAACAGAACAAAGAAATGAATACAGATTTGGAACAACTTGAGGGTGAGTAAATGATGACAGAATTTTCATTTTTGGGTGGACTATCCCTTTAAGTAAAGATCATGTTCCATAAAGATATTTTGTAAATTTCGTATCGTAAATATATAAAAAATGTATTTTTGTGAGTGGATATGCATTGCTAAGGACTACATTTGGACAACTTTAAAGGCAATTTTTTTGCACCCTCAGATTCCAGATTTTATTCAGCTTTTATTTTATTCAGCTTTCAGATGATGTATAAATCTCAATTTCAAAAAATTGACCCTTATGGCTGGTTTTGTGGTTCAGGGTCATGTATGCACTCACTGTGTCACACTTTCTAGTCTAAAACATATACAAAACAAATTATCCATGATCTTTTCTATCATAGAACTCTTGATTTATGTATTTGTACCAACACTGTGTTCATTTGAATTGTGAGAAGAACGCTTATGAGAATCAAGAGATAAGACTTGTGCACACTTGACTGGATGGTTTAGAAAGCGACTCAGTATTTCATGTACTGACATGTGTTGTGATACACGTTACAGCATCATAAAGTGATGCGTTCATTTAGGGTGTTATTACCTTTAATAAAACCATCTTGACTAACTGATCAAATATACTAGGATAACTCAATTACTGCTCCAGTTAATGGCACTCACTCTTCAGCCTCAGAGATGCCCTGACAGGTCACATGCGTTCAGCCTGGGGCCCTCAGGGGCCACTCAGAGTCACTGTGTAGGAAGATGCTGGAATGTGCTGCAGTTTCGATAGGCGGAGAGGAACCCTCGTGTAGGAAACGCTGAATTTGCCTTTTGTCCCCAACAGAGTGTTGTGAACTCTAGGACATTTCAAGCGGTCACTGTAACCCTCTTACCAGGTTGACTGGGGTTAAATACAACCTCAATAAAGACAGCTTTCACAGTGGAGCCTTCCAGTAATACTGTAATGTGGCAATTCTCATAATACATGCCCATAATATGAAGGTTTTGTGCACATTTGCGATTTGTTCTGAGACCTCAGACTCATCTGACTCAAGAACTTGTTAAAAACAATGAAAACGCTGTGCTAATAACAATACAAAACTATATTACAGCTCAGATCATCTGGTCTTGCTTTAAGTGTAGAAGCCTAAACAGCTTTTCCGACTGCTGCTTTTATCAGTCTTTGTTAGGTAAATTAATCTTCATGAAATCTCAAATCTGACATCAAACTCCTACACCTTCTACTGTTGATTTTTTTTTTTTCCTGGACATGTTGAAACGCGCGGCTCTATGAAACTACATCCTGTGAACACGTACAGGGGATTTTAATACACTTACACCTCTACACTGACAGCGAGAGATGATGAAATAAAGCGAGAACAGTCTCATTATAATCAACAAAACTATCTATACTGTTATATATTTGCACTTTAGACAATGTACAATACTTCCTCATCCTCGAGATATCACAATTACTCTAGAATGACTGTCAATACATTTGAAAAACAACAAGAACAACACATTTTAAGGCTTATCAACGTAACTGATAGCTAATCATAATTATTTCAGACGTTCTGACGCCCATTTCACAGAATTAGTGTTTAAAGATTAACATTTTAGAGCAAAAAATTGGTAATTCTCACCTCTCGCTGTGGGGGTGACCGGTAGAAATTTGTCATCGCAGTTACACTTATCATTTGCATGCGTTTTTAAGCATTGCGCTTTAAATACAAGTGATTTTAAACCATTGAAGGGCAGTAAGCAGCGAAAGACAACTGTGTCCGAAATCGCCCCCCTTTTACTATTCCCTACATTAGTCCACTAATATAGTCCACTTGAAGGAGTGAATGAAAACGAGTGAGTGAATTCGGACACCGAGTGCACCGGAAGCGCTGCTGCTTTTGCATAGTTTGTGCTTGCTGTTACGATTTATCTTGAACTCTGTCATGGAAACTATGTATAAACCTTAATTAAACAATTTAATAATCAATTAAAAAGGAATTTATACCTGTATGATATTACGCTGTACCCACATTGGACCAGTGGTTTGGAAAATGGATGAACTGATGAACTGAACTGAGTTCTTTTTGCCACCTAACGGTTAAATACACATACTTATGTGTCAAAGTGACCATGTCTTTGCAAATAAACCCAGTCATTTATGTCTTACATGAACATAAACAGTTGAGAAAGAAAACGCAAAAGTATATTGGATCAGTGCATTCAGTCTTAAAGGATTAGTTCACTTTCAAATGAAAATTAGCCCAAGCTTTACTCAACCTCAAGCCATCCTAGTGGTATATGACTTTCTTCTTTCTGATGAACACAATCAGAGATATTTTAATAAATATCCTGACGCATCCGAGCTTCATAATGGCAGTGAACAGGGTTCATAAAGGCCTTTTGAAGCGAAGCAATGCGTTTATGTAAAAAAAAAATCCATATTTAACAAGTTATGAAGTGAAATATCTAGCTTCCACCAGACCACCTTCTGTATTCAGCGTGCGAAGAAAGTGTAAACCTCTTGCAGTTCAAAAAGCTTATGCTACGTCCTATGCCTTCCCTATTTAACTAACATGACGCCAGTTTACACTTTCTTCGTAACTTGAATACAGAAGGCGGTAATGCCAGATATTTTGTTTATTTTTTAGTCTTCCTCAAAATGATTCCAAAAAAAACGTGATTACAAGATTACATCATTGGAATAATACTTTAGTTTAGGCTCCAATTCTCACTATTAACTATTTGCTTATTAGCATTGATATTACTAGGATATTGGCTGTTTATTAGAACTAATAAAACACGTATTAATGTCTTATTCTGCACGACCATATTCTATATTCTTAATCATACCCAATACCTAAACTTAACAGCTACCCTAACTATTAATAAGCAGTAATTGAGAGTTAATAAGTCAAAGTTAATAGTTAGATAATAGTGAGAATTGGACCCTAATCTAAAGTGTGACCAAAATTGTGAATCACACCAAAATAACAGATTTGATTTCAATTGAATCATGACCAAATTTCAGATATGTCACATAATTTATTAAGGAATTCAAATATTTGCAGATGTCTTTCAGTGTTTGAATATGGAGCTGGTTGCAGTTCAGTTGGATTCTTTTAGAGCTGAGGAGGAGTGAAGTGTTTTCTCATGGTATTTCGGTTAGTTAATGCTGAGTAGCTCTTTGATTGTTAATTATTGATGGAACACGTGTGGAAGCACATGGCTGCCGTGTGAACAGCAACCTGTCAGGGGTAAAGTTTGACATGTGGATCTTAGAGTGATGGTGGTTCTTCAGAGTGAAGTTTGAGATGAAATCACGTGTTTCTGGTGTAGAGTCCTGAGGTCTGCTAATCACCAGTGTTCAGTGCTGTTGGCTGTACAATGATAAGAGCGTCTTCTCTGTGGGTGGAGATGAACATAGTCTGCATATTAGCTAAACTACACCATGCTCCACATTGTAAGGATCTAGTTGAGGCCTCATTGTTTCTCTCCATTATTATTTGTAGTTTTGCAGTTGCCGCCCAATTCATTGAAACCATTTGAGTCATTGTGCTAAACTTTAAGACAGGGAGATAATTGTACATATAAGTGAATTTGTATTTGTCATGCTACTCTTTAGAAATAGTTTCATTTGGTCACTGAATTGTTGTGAAATTGGCCCCATTTATCATAATAAATGCAATGATAGTGACAAATGAGTTCAAGGCTTAGCTTTTGTTTAAAGATAATATTGTTTGAGGCACAAGGTTACTTGGTTTTTTGTGTAAGAATGTAAAGTTAATAACCTTACAGAACAATGCTTCAACACCTTTAAACTGATCTAATATCTTTTTTTATTAGTTTCCTTATCTCCTTATGGCAATTCATTCAGGCTACAGTGGTGCTTGCACATAAATATGTCTTATGTCATTGGAATCCTTGGCATCATAATGGACAAAATGCATGCCTCAGATGTGCTCGCCGTGGCGAAATTCTTGGGTATTTTTTTAAAAACCTACTTTTGCGAACTAGTCCTAGGTTTTTGGCCCAATTGGAATCAAACCAGTGCAGCGAGAGTCTGATTGTCAATAATTATCAAAAAAAGTTGAAATTTCCATTCAAGGTCCCCAAGGGCTGCCAAAACGTTTGAAATGGGTGGAGCCACTTTTACTAAAATGACTATTACTCGTGAAAGGAATGAGATATATTTACCAAATTCAGCTCACCTATGTAAACGCTGATTCTGTGGTCGCATAAAAAAGGATGCTGCGACTGGCCACTTTGTGGCGCTATAACATTAAAAAAAAAAAAAAAAAAACGGCTATAATTACTTTACCGTTAGTCCAGTCGACTTAAAAATTGGCATGCAGTGTCTTCGTCCGAGGTGCCATAATTGTGCGAGGACATTGACGTATCGCAAAAAACATGTCTGCCATCGTCCAATGAAGTTTGAACAGCCATCAGACTAGGTTAACGGAGGCCAATCCGAAAGAAACTCACTGGGCCTGTTTTACTCACGCCCCTAGAGACCTGTGAGAAATTCGAAAGAAGTCGGCCACTGGGTAGGCCATGGCGTTTTTCATGTGTGTAAAGGATTGTGTATCACACAATTTTTCACACATGCCCACCACATTCGTACCACATGGTAGAACAACTCATTCTGAGCAACTTTGCCTCTTGGACCACCGCTGTCCATTAAATCATTCGTTAAATATTGGAGATTATTTCAAAAACCAACTTTGGCAAACTAGTCCTAGGTTTTTGGCTCAACCTCCATAACCATTAAAAAGCTTAATAAACCATAAATTTCCTATGGTACATTGCCTGTATTGGCCTTTTCCATCTATGATGGAGAGAATTACAGGCTTGCTAATTAAAACATTATACCTTTTTACGCTTAAAGGCCTTAAAGAGCTTGAACCCCGATAATTGCTGCTCGCAGCTATATTTAATATAATACTTTATTGAGATCAACTCAATATTTCTGTTAATTGCAAAATCCTCTAAAATCTCTCATCATTAATGATTACCAAATAGTCCATTTCTCTTTCAATTGGCCTTCAGTAACTAGTTGTAGATCATGTGACATCTTGATGCTTTTGCTGAGTTCATGCCATGTCGTAATTACCGTAATTTCGAGATGACAACACATGATGTACCTCCGACTGGGAATTATGCATTCCTATGGCACCACTATCAAGGACTAAATGTATCTGCAGTGGTCAGGCTCTCACAAAATTCCCAGTTTACAAGCTGCAACGAGTTCTACGCGGACGTGAACGCTTTTTACAAGTTGGACTCTCTTAACAGTGGTAATTACAACATGGCCTGAACACACCTTTTCATGTAGTGCTGGAATTAAGGTGCGTTCACGCCATGTTGTGATTACTGTAACCATTCTGACTTGTAAAAAGCATTCAAAAGCAACTTTAGACTCGTAATTTTCTATGACATGTACGACGCGACCACCGAAGATTAATTTTAAAGTTAATAGTACAAGATAAACGTATGAGTCCAAATCCGAGGATGCAAACAGCTCCAAGTACACCGTCACGTGTTGTCTTATTTATGGTAATTACCACATGCCGTGAACGCAGCATTACCATGAGCTTCATACAAAATCTTATTGTAGTAAAATTCAGCATGTCTTTTTTGAATTTGTACTATAATTGAGTACTGAAAAATGTGTTGTTTAAGCCATACATTCTAATAAAACTGGCTTTTGGAACAGTTTGAAATAATTAAAAGGAATCCCCCCACCCACCCTCCAAAAACCCCCCCAAAAACCCCCAAAAAACCCCAAAAAACAAAAAACAAAACAAGGAACCATCATCGTCTGTACAGCTCTAGCTTTACAGTGATAAACAATTGAAAAATGATTCAATGATGTATTTCAGCTGTACAGCAGCTCTAAAAGAAAATAGTGCCATTGTTCAGCTGAATTCAGTTCAATGTCAATTCAGTTCCATTGTAAAGATCATCATCAGTTTTTAAAATATTTAATTTCATCTATATAGCAGTCCTGCAGAAAACAGTGATGTCATCATCCAACGAGTGTGTTTCTTAAGGTGTGGTGTCAGTGTCAGCAGATGTAAACAGAGGTGTACCTTTTTATGGGTGTGTTGAAATAACCATTACACAGGGTTGAAAGTACACTATTCTGCCGTTGTTGCTCAGGGTGTTGTTTTGATGGCCCTCCAGCATATTTAGCTCAGATGAGAAGCTTTGACTTCTGCCCGATCCCCCTTGAACAGGTGCCATAATCCTCTCAATGGATATGTAAGTGGATTTGGGGCCTTATTTATGGTTATGCTTCTTTGAGGCGATGAGCCCTTGAAAGTGTGTTTCAGTTTCACTGTTCAAACACTAATGGGTCAACTCAACCAGAGGTCCAGGCTGATTTTTTTTGTTTTTTTTCCTGGTGAAAGAAATACATAAATGAAGAAGAAGAAAGCCAAAATATTAAATGCCATGGATGTATATTTACTGAGTAATCCTCTATTTTGTAGAGGGGGGTCAAAATGATAGGAAAAAACGAGATACATTTCTAGTGTTACGTCCCCAGCTAGTCTAGGGTAAGGAACAGGTAACAGAATAAAAATGGTGAGATGTGTGGAGGCAGCAAAGGTGCAATTCCCAACCCCAGAGCTGTAACAAAGACCAAATAAAAAAACAAGTTCTTTTATTTACTAATGTGGGAGGGTTTTAAGGCTTCAAGAGGGGGCAAGGCCAAAATAACAAACATAAACCCTCTAACTGTTAGTTTCTTTCTAACTAAACTACAAAAGAAAAGAAAACAAAATACAATAATAAACTAACTCTCTAACTAGCTTAAACAAGAGAAAACAAGATATAAAGAAAATGGCACCCACCTCTCTACTAACCCTTCCCCAAATATTTAATATAAATTTAGTAAAGAAAGAAACAATAACAAAAGTATGTACAAAAGAGATGATAACTTACAAAACAAAAGGGTTTTCTGGTAGCACCAAGTACAACAAGAGTGTCAACACAATAACAAAAAATTAATCAACAAGGTATAAGTCAAAATAACAAATAAGTCTTTCTGGGTTGGGAAAAGAAGCCTCCACACACACACACTCTGCTCTGTGCAATGGTGCTGCTTAAACCCCCACAGCTTTCTCTCCTCCTCCAATCAAGTCAGAACACCAATCATTGGAGTCAGGTGGCAGCCATTACTTCCTGCTTATGGAAGTAGTGAGAGAAAAAACAGGAAGAAAGGGAAAAACAAAAACAAAACAAAACAAAACATACGTCCTTGGACGTAACACTAGTTTCAACATTATTTGTTCTTTAGATATTCCTCTTAAAAAAAGAAATCAGTATCAGCTGTATGCAAAGTGACCCACATTTGGTTTTTGACCACTGAAAATGTGTACAGTTTACCAGTTTACTCATGGAGCTGCATTGAGATCCCCATATCTCTGGAAATGAACCATGTTGGGCCTTAAAAATTAAGATACCAAAAGGAAACTTTGTTAAGAACCAGAATCTAAAAGGATATTGAGAGATCTTTAATACTTTTTGAGTTACAGACATGCAAAGAAGTGCTTTTTCCCATTTTTGAACGGTCACAGTTGGCATATAATGAAACAAAGATTGCTAAAGTCAACAGATTTGACTAATAGATCTACCAATCTCTGTGTGAAAATAAAATAATGCTGCTGCCATCTTTCTAAAGTCATTTTTACACTCCTCTAATTTAGCTCCAAATCTCAGGTGAAAATTGTCTTTTTGATCCCCCTCTACAAAATAGTGCATTACTCAGTACATATACACCTGTGATATTTAATATTTTGTCTTTCATTGCTATTTATGCTTGCTATTTATATTTTTTTCTTTCTTCAGAAAAAAATATTTACAAAATGTAAAATTTGAGCTGGGGAAGTTTCTGAAGTTTGGTTGACTTGACACGGAATGACGCAAGTGCCATGTCACATCTTCAATCTCTCTTTTGTCCAACCGATGAAAGGCAGTAGTGAGAGCACATTCAGAAAACTTGTTTGTAAATTTTATGTTGACTTGAGAAAGTCTGGCTAGAAAGTTTGAAGCCAGGTGCACACTGTATGATTTATAATAGTCCTTTGCTTGTCAGACTGTAAGCTGTAAGCCGTATCTCACTGTGGGATCTCAGTTGTCATTAATGTCAGACTGTACGGCAGTCAAGACACGTTAAAAACAGACGCACACAAGAGGACTCATCCAGGGTTTTACATCATCAATCTGTTCTGTTCAGTGACTGTGAGCTGCAGTTACATGCGGGATAGGAATGGTGGCTAGCAAACAAAAACAATCCCTAGTGTTATTTTGATCATCTTGAAAAGAAAAAAATGAAGATGTGTATTGAGCAAGGTTCTGCACTCCTATTGGTTTCTGATTTGACGGCTGTCGTAGGAGAAGTCACAGTACAGGACTGTGTGTCAAATCTTCTGATGCTGCCAGAGTTTTGAGGTAGAATTTGAACACAATGGACATTAATCGGCTGTCTGTGATGAACATGTCAAACTGACGATCAAAGACGACAGGTTTTGGCCTGGGATCCGAGGAATCTCCCACAAAATTTGTCTCGGATGACCAAATCATGGTCAGAATAGTACAGTGTGAACCCTAAAAAATCATTAAGTTTGAAGATTTTATGATTAAAGTAGTTTTAAACATGGATTATTATATATTAACAGATATAATTTTTGATTTTTGTTTAATGCTAAATTAACACAGACTAAGATAAATAAATGCTTTTGAAGTATTTTTCATAATAAGTTCATGTTAACTAATGTGGTTAATTAATGTAAACAGATGAAACCGTGTGAATTATTGTCACACTTGATTTTTTTTTTTTCACACCTCTACATTCCTACACCCAATCTTCACTGACGTTCTGTATCTCAGTTTTGAGAATTCAGACACCATTACGTATCTCCATATTGCCCTCATTCATCTTTTGGTCGTATGTTTTTAGTCACAGAAGTAATGGTCGTGAAAAGGAAGATGTTTTTCTATAAGATGTGAAGGCATTCTGACATGGTTCTTAATATTCAGAGGGTGTGGTGTTTCTTTTCCCATATTTCTTTGAACGGAGGATAAGATGTTAGTTTTGTTTACTTGGTCAAACATCACATCAGGATGTGACTCATCTTCACCATTTGCAGTGGGACTTTTCTGCATAACCCTAGCAACTGCACAGTAATGCCCTAGCAACCACCCAAAACACAGAAGCACCACATAGTGAACACCGACAGTACCCTAGCATTCTCATTACTTTTTTATTGATTATAACCATCACAGTCAAACTTACAGAAGTCTTACTTTTTGTTATTGAGTCAAATCATGTTTTAGTTAAGATGCTTGACAAATAAGCGGAAGTCTTGCTTTTGAGTGGTTTGCCAACACTGTTTCCTCTAAAAACTCGGCCAGCTAACCACAACGTCTGACTCCACCTCAGTTAGTTAGCGCTGCACACTAACACGTTTCCCAACGCGTTGTCAGATATCACATGCAAGGTGATAAAACTGGTCTAATATCTGAACAAAACTGTTTCACAGCTTTTGAAAAACGAAATCAAAAAGTCATATGGTGAATGCAGAGAAAAAAAAAAAAAAAAAACTTGAAAATGATATCATATAAAGAACACCTGCATAATGACCCTCAAGGTCAGGAAGTCTAAAAATGTTAGATCATTTAATCTTTATGACAAGGTTAGTTCAAAATGCTGTGGTTTGACTCTTTAGAAACATAATTATGAATTAACATTCATGATATTTGTTAAAATACCTTGTAAAATATTTCACATATTTTTGAAAATAATTAAAATTATCGTTAAGATGTGTGCGCTCACATTTATTCAAGGTGTAAGCAAAAATGTTAAAGAGTTAGTTCAGCCAAAAATGAAAATTCTGTCATTTATTATTCACCCTCATGTCGTTCCACACTTGTAAGACCTTCGTTCATCTTTGGAACACAAATTAAGATATTTTTGATAAAATCCGATGGCTCCATTACCAGCAAGATAATTAACACTTTCAAACACCCAGAAAGCTACTAAAGATGTATTTTAAACAGTTCATGTGACTACAGTGGTTCAACTTTAATGTTATGAAGCGACAAGAATACTTTTTGTGCGCCAAAAATAACAAAATAACGACTTTACTCAACAATATCTAGTGATGGGCGATTTCAAAACACTGCTTCATGAAGCTTCGAAGCTTTACGAATCTTTTGTTTCGAATCAGTGGTTCGGAGTGCCAAAATCACATGATTTCAGTAAACAGGGCTTCGTTACGTCATAAGTGTTTTTAAACTTCAGTAGTTCACGTGACTTTGGCAGTTTGATACACGCTCTGAACCACTGATTCAAAACAAAAAATTTGTAAAGCTTTGAAGCTTCATGAAGCAGTGTTTTGAAATCGTCCATCACTAGATATTGTTGAATAAAGTCATTATTTTGTTGTTTTTGGCGCACAAAAAGTATTCTCTCTGCTTTATAATATTAAGGTTGAACCACTGTAGTCACATGAACTGTTTTAAATATGTTTTTAGTAACTTTTTGTTTGAAAAAGGGATTGTTCTTGCTGTCAATGCAGGCCTCTCTGAGTCATCGGATTTCATCAGAAATATCTTAATTTGTGTTCTGAAGATGAACGAAGGATCTTACGGGTGTGGAACGACATAAGGTTAATAAATGACATAATTTTCATTTTTGGGTGAACTAACCCTTTAATAATTTTTACTTAATGGTTACATTACGACTATTTTTAAGAGTCATTGAAAAAAAAAGTTTGGAATAAAACAGTTTTTCAAAAACATTCAACCAAGATAAGGTAGAAAAATACAACTTGAAACTTTAGAAAAGTACATTTCTAAAAACTTGACACATTATTTCAAAGTAGATGTTTAGTTTTATTATTTTTTTGGCTTTATCATGGACATTATTATTAGCATTGATCCATGCAGAGATTTATTTATGCATGATATTTCAAAGAAAAAAAATCTTTCATTAAAATATAAAATGACTTTTGTTCGATCCTTCCCCTTCAAACACCAGTAAAGCCCAAAGTATACTTCGTTTTTTTAAGCATATGCTAGCATATGTGTACAGTTGAAAGCGTATACTCCATTTGATTGCGTGCGCGAACCATAGACTGTAAAAAAAGATGGACAGTGACGCTCGAAGCCCGAGTCTGCGCAGTAGTGATCCTGAGGTGGAGCCGCGGCATCAAGGTCCCGCCCACACTCCCACTCCCACAGACTCATTCACAAGCACAGCTGTCAATCATGATCCCCTTTTTAATAGCATCAAATAACTAACTCAAACCAAACTTATTAGTGAAAACGAACACATGAGCATACATCTGCGTGATGAGAACTACCTAAAATAACAGAAAGCATCTTATGAAAAAAACGAGGCTGTCGACACATGCACTCTAGAAAAATCTTTGTCCAGCGTCTGCGCTATTGTTCTCCAGAAGTTATGACCAATTAAAATGGCTTCTTTTAAACTAAAGTTGCGTCTATCTCATAACCCCCTCACACAAGCACTTGTCAATGCAGGTGTCGGTTGTTGTTGTTCTGTCTCTTTAGTTTCATTTTCTACAGTGAAACAACAGCCACCTTTGGAGCAACTGATTAGTGCAAAACAAATTCAGTGCGCATGCAGGTAGTACTATTCTGGTGACGAGATTTGCATCACTCTCACTGTACGCTGACCCTTGTGTACGCATAGAAACCTTGTGTAAATGTATACTTTGGGCTTATGCCCCATCAAACCTTTATCAATGACAGCATCAAGTTCACTGACTGCACCACAGTGTCTCCTCAAACTGCAGTAATGCCCATTATTTCAGCTCTAATGGCAAACTAAACAAGAATCCCAGAGGCCTGGCGAATTAACCGCACCAAAGGAACGAGCATGGATTGGAAAAGATATATCAGCAGGATGTAGCCTAGTAAAGTGAATCACGCTGACTTTGTGTTTTGATGTGAAACTGGTTTGTCTTTCAGGCCCAGAATAAAGAAACCGGTGTGCTAGCTGCAGCTAAAGTGATCGAAACCAAAAGTGAGGAGGAGCTGGAGGACTATATGGTGGAGATCGACATCTTAGCATCTTGCAACCATCAGTACATCGTCAAACTGCTCGATGCCTTCTTCTACGACAACAAACTCTCGGTAAGATGGTTAAACTGACCAAACTGACCTTTCTTAAAAACTACAAATTGTGTTGTCTTGCGTATTATCTGAATGGCTCAGTGGGTTTAAATTAATAATCTTTGGAGATAAAATAAAATGGTTTGACTTTGACTTCTCTAATAATTTAGACTGTTTAAACCCCGCCCCTGCAACCTCTCGATCATCTGCCTCTACTTTTGAGTGCAATTCCCACTTCTCAACAGCTACAGAATCAAGTGCCGCCCTACATCTTTTGTTTTTTGATAATCTGTTACACTTGAACGTATGTCACAATATGAAAGAAAATAATCTGTCGCTACTTCCGTTTCATCGCAACTTCAAGAGGTGTTCAGACTGACCTCTTTTTGCAATGATAAAGCAACCGTTGACGATTTGGGGCGACAACGACCATTGAGTTGACTCAATCTTAAATAACGGACAGCGTTTACCGAAAATGTGGTTTTGAAAAATTTAAGTATGTCAGTTGGGTTATTAAATACTGTTGTCACTCTCGTTAACTGAACGGTGCATGAACATAAACGTTAGGGCTGCGTGATATATCGAAGCATTGCAAATGTACATATCGTAATATGGATTTCGCCATATCTGAATGATTTTAATAGGCTACTTTAAAAAGTTGTGAAAAGTCAAAGTTTTATGTTGACGCATATAGCAGACTTACATGACTTACTTGATGTTATTAAGCACAAAAATGCTGTGGAAAACAACTCGTTGCTGTACTCACGCTGTCACACATCTGAAGCACGCACACAGAAAGCCGCCTCTCAGACAACATGCGATCCCGAATTCAATTCTCTTTCGCGGCTTATTGCACTGGAACGGTAAATTCACACAGTTATGTCAGAATGCTTGTCTTGGCCAGTATTCATGTAAACACAGTCGGTTATGTTTTAATTGAACATAAACAGTTGGGATGTGTGTCAATAGGATCTGTGCATTAGCTCTTAAAGTGACAGCAGCCTAATACAGTAAACCTGCTGCTGTCTGTCAAACAACAAAAGATAAAGAGAAAATCACTCGCTGCTCTCGACTGAATAACTTTTGTAGCTTTAATATGAATCAATGTATATTTAATTCATGTGAAGACTATGCAGTGTTTTAGTTTTACATTTGATTATTCAGTTTCTGTATTGTTTCTTATTTGAATGCAACTGTTAAATAGATCCAATGTAGACTTACTTGAAAAACTTAAAGCACTGTTTATCTTTGATTTAATGTATTTGTCCTATAGTTTGTAATTTGCCTCTTTGTTCTTATAACAAAGATAAATTAAAATAACAAAAAATAACTAATCGTCCATCCCTAGATTCAGGTGTTTTTGTTTAACTGGATGTTCTTGATGTTAAGTTTTCAGGTTGCTATAACTAAATATTACCAATTTGAGCAAAGAGTTTTGGTATTTTTTACACTGACATGAACAAATGAATATAAATTTGTGACATTACTTTTTATGTAAAGCTAAAACACTGCTGTTCACTTTCAGAAGAAGTAGTGATGCTTTCTTTTCCCAGAAAGACTATGAAACATATATTGGCTATATAATTTTCATTTTTTTAATATATCTTAAATAAAATTTAAATTGATTTTACACAAAGCATTATTGGATCGCATATTAAACATCACATTATTTAAAGGATTAGTTCACTTCAGAATTAAAATTTCCTGATAATTTACTCACCCCCATGTCATCCAAGATGTTTGTCTTTCTTTCTTCAGCCGAAAAGAAATGAAGGTTTTTGAAGAAAACATTCCAGGATTTTTCTCCATATATTGGACTTCACTGGGGTTCAACGGGTTGAAGGTCCAAATGTCAGTTTCAGTGCAGCTTCGTTGTTTTACCTTTTTTTGTAAAGGGCGTTTGACTTAGTCTTTGCACGTTCGCTTTGTAGACACTGGATCAGTACTTCCGTCTACGTCACATGTGACCTTTCCAACATGATTACGTAATGCATGGCGCAGAGCAGTGCAAGACGAGCATTTGTGGTTAAAAATTACTCATCTGGGATCATGTAGAGCTCTTTGAAGCTGCACTGAAACTGACATTTGGACCTTCAACCCGTTGAACCCCAGTGAAGTCCACTATATGGAGAAAAATCCTGGAATGTTTTCCTCAAAAACCTTAATTTCTTTTCCACTGAAGAAGGAAAGATATAAACATCTTGGATGACATGGGGGTGAGTAAATTATCAGGAAATTTGAATTCTGAAGTGAACTAATCCTTTAACTAATTATCGCATTTTCATTCAATATCGTGCAGCCCAAATAACCATATTTAACACTCTAAATCAGGGCTGTATGCTGCTGCTGCTGTGCGAATGTGGCTACTGAGTACAGCAATAATTAAATAGCTGTTTTTGTTATAATGTCTATATGTAAATGATTTGCTAATCACCATAGTTCACACTGTTGTTCATCAGGGTTGGACAAGTATAGCTAAAAACTAAGTTGGAGTTGATAAGTAAATGTGGGTGATTGTGGTGGACCGTTGACCATAGACGACATGCTGTTAAGGACTCTGCCTGTAAAAGCAAGTTTTCACGAGGAGCCGTTTAAAGCATTGCTGGAATTCCTCAGTGTAAGGGTAAATTTGCTTGTCTGGAAGATGTGGCTCCAGGTCTCATGGTGTTTGAATAAGACTTCCTTTTGAACAAACTACTCTAATCCTAAATACTAAAGTTTGGTACGCAACTTGGCAATGGGCATGAATGATACCCCAAATTCTTGTATGACTTGTTGAAAAGAGGTGTGTTGTTACTTTATTCTTTACTTCTAAGCAATCAGACTTTTTTTTTTTTTTTTTTTTGCCTTGGGAACAATAAAGCAGAAAGAAAGAAAAAAAACAAACAAACAAGTTTTTACTTACCTACCAAGTTGTACCTTTTGTGGTAGTTTATATAGTTTATGTTGGGAAATATATAGATGGATATCTTTCTTTGCTTCCTTTTCAATAGAGTGCTACAGGAGTAATGTTTTTGTAGGCCAAAAAAAGTCAATGGGTTTTTGGTTAAATACCTGAAATAAGGTCTTTATTCTGTCATAATATCAGTAATGCCGTCTTTTATCTTTAAAAAGGCAGTTGCTAATAAGTGGTTAAATGCGACTACATACTGTAGGTTTTCATTAAAAAAAACATCATTACACCAAACATGTAAACTCATCTTCTTAACTAGTCCGCTTTGTCAGCCTCTTTGCGTTTATATCTGCCCTTTTGCAAACTATTCTACGACTATAGGTCGTTTATATCCTAGGTTTAGCTATTTACATCTGGCATTCATTTGTGAAGATTATCATGACAGTCAAAATGAGTAAAAAACATAAAATTTTATTGGTCACAAAGCTCACCTCTTCAGTAATCCAAAAGCCAATGGAAAAATCCTATTGGGTTTTTGTCGAGGGAATCTGGGTGATTCTAACTTCTGGGTTGGCGTACAAAACTACATCATCCCTGCAGCGCTCTGTCGATTTATTCATTGTTTTAAAGCTACAAATGTAATGGATGGAAAGTTTATAAATAGCATTTGCATATGTTACATTTGCTGTTTCTCATACTAAAGAAAGAGGCGTGTGGCATAGCTTTCTGGGCAATCCTAAGTTGTGTCATATAGACAAACATACTTGGGTGTGGACGAGGCGTCTGGTCGACAAATCTCTCGATGAAAAACATTCAGATGGGAATGTGTGTGGGGTTTTGCTGCACACTTGTTGTCAAACATAACAAGCACTTGTTCTTTTTGACTTGAGTGTGTCAAATCTGGTGATACAGATGCTGAACTGAAAGCACCAGACTGTCTACAGACCTCAAGCATTTAGGCCATTTGTTTGTTTACATTTGGAAGTAAGCAATGCGCCACAGATGGCTAAAAGGACTTTATCCAAGTGCCGGTGGAGGGATGAGCCATGATCAAGGATTTTCCTTCATGCTTTAGAATGAAAGATGTTGATGTTTGGTTTGTTGACATGGAATGGAAACTGTACAGCCACCTGCCCTCTATGTTTAATAGTATGCAAAATGCAGTAATACATGCGTCAGGCATTTTGAACAGTATTTATGTGTGTGAAGCACAGGGGATTTCTGATGTGGTTTCAATTTCATATTAACACCACAAAAACACATTCCCACAGTTGTGATTCTCATTTATTGTCTCTAAAGCACTTTCCTCTGATGGGACTGTATTACAGGTAAATAGGATCTTTCCAAATGAAGCTTCAAATGCACTTCAAAACAATCATATTTCAACCTTTTAAATATGCAAATCAGGTCTTAAATGTTTGCGTATTACATCAAAACTGGTATAAATCCCACAGAGATTGTCACAGCTTTTCAAATTGAAAATTTGGATGGAGCATGAACATCTCATACTGTTACCACCATCCTATCTCCACCTCTATTTCCATTTTATTGTGGTTCTCTAAATAGTCAAAGTCAATCCTTGTGCTCGAGTCCTTCATAATCAGCAATAAAGCAATAAAATATGATCAGCGGTAACCAGAAAGAAAATGGCCCTTCAAATGATGCAAATCATTGTAAATTCAAATGCAAATTCATTAAATTGTAATGAAAATTTGATTTCAATCAAAATTGTTCAAATCTCATTTTAGAGATGCACCGGCCTACCAGTAATCAATCGAAAGTGGCTGGTTTTTGCTCCAAACACACAATTGGCAACTAGCCAGTTTTTAGTTTTATTTTGGCTGATATCTATTCCGGACTTGCACACAAACTGCATTGCAGTCATTTACCAAAATGTCATTTGTTTGGAAATATTAGAAAGTCTATAAACAGGACGTTAATACAGGCCAGATGGGACACGCTGAAGACGGACGCAAAAAAGGAGAGCACAGAAAATACTGTACCAGGCACAGCAAGCTCACTGTCCGCGATGCTCAAAACATTGGAAGAAAAACATAAAAATTGAATTAGGGTGGTCGTCCAATTTTTTATGTCATTTGTGCATTCCATTAATTTTGTAAATTGGTAAGTTTCGTCAGGGCGCGAAGAAATATAGAGCTGAGCATCATCAGCGTAACAGTGAAAACTAACGCCATGCTTTCTAATGATATCTCCCAAGGGTAGCATGTACAGAGTGAAAAGCAACGGTCCTAGTACTGAGCCTTGTGGTACTCCATATTGAACTTGTGATCGATATGACATCTCTTCGTTTACTACTACGAACCATGCCAATGCAATTCCACTAATGCCAAAATAGTTTTTGAGTCTATTCAAAAGAATGTTGTGGTCGATAGTGTCGAATGCAGCACTAAGATCCAGTAACACTAATAGAGAGATACAACCACGATCTGATGATAAGAGCAAATCATTTGTAACTCTAATGAGAGCAGTCTCAGTACTATGGTACGGTCTAAATCCTGACTGGAAATCCTCACAGATACCATTTCTTTCTAAGAAGGAACATAGGTGCGATGATACTGACTTTTCTAGTATTTTTGACAGAAAAGGTAGATTCGAGATCGGCCTGTAATTGACTAATTCTCTAGGATCAAGTTGTGGTTTTTTTAATAAGAGGCTTAATAATAGCCAGCTTAAAAGTTTTCGGTACATATCCTAGTGATAATGATGAATTAATGATATTAAGAAGAGGATCTATGACCTCTGGAAGCATCTCTTTCAATAGCTTACTCGGTACAGGGTCTAACAGGGTTGTTGATTTTGATGATTTAACAAGTTTAGACAATTCTTCCTCTCCTAAAGCAGTAAATGAATGGATTTTTTCCTCAGGGATACTACAGTGCACTGTCTGACGCGATACTGTAGTAGACGGTTGTATGGTTATAATTTTCTCTCTGAAATTATCAATCTTGCAAGTAAAGAAGTTCATAAAGTCATTACTGCTGTGCTGTTTGGAAACATCAGAAGTTGAAGCTTTATTTCTCGTTAATTTAGCCACTGTATCAAATAAATACCTAGGGTTGTGTTTATTTTCTTCTAAAAGATTTGTGAAATAAGCAGATCTAGCAGTTTTAAGGCCTTTCTGTGCTCAATCATTCTCTCTCTCCATAAAAAGCGAAAAACTTCTAGTTTTGTTTTCTTCCAGCTGCGCTCCATTTTTCTGGCTGCTGTCTTAAGGGCCTGAGTGTGCTCGTTGTACCACAGCGTTGGACTAATTTCCTTAATCATCTTTAAGCGCAAAGGAGCAACTGAGTCTAATGTGCTGGAAAAGAGAGAGTCAATAGTTTCTGTTGCAACATCGAGTTCTTCTAAGCTATCTGGTATACTAAGGAGATGAAACTGATCAGGAAGATTATTTATAAAGCAATCTTTATTGGTAGAAGTGATATTTCTACCATATTTTTGGCAGGGTGGCGGTTTTGCAGCCTTGGCTAAATGTAGTATACACTAGACTAGATGATGATCTAAGATGTCATCACTCTGCTGCAGAATTTAAACTGCATCAATATCGATTCCATGTGACAATATAAGACCTAAAGTATGATTACGACAATGAGTGGGTCCTGACACGTGTTGTCTAACTCCAATAGAGTTTAGAATGTCTGTAAATGCCATTCCCAATGCGTATTTTTGGGTTTGGAAGTTTTTTGTATTTACTAATTCGGGGTACAGACCCAGTCTCTATGTGATAATATTTAGGTGAAAGAGTTTCTGTGTGTTGGGATTTATCTGACTTCTGTGACGTGAGGCAGCTAGCAGATGGTCGATTTAGCCAGTCTGTCTGCTGCTTCCTGACCTGGGCCCCAGTGTACCACCTATCATTTATCTGCTGATTTGTTGTTCAAGTCTGTGGCAGTCAGCAGCCGTGTGAACATGTAACGTATGTGAAGATCTCTGCCCTCATCCGTCAGGGGTCAAACGTGCCATATCTCTGCCTGGACTCACGTGTGTATCACCGTCTTGATCACCACATGTCAGCTGTGGGGTTTTGTAAACTCTTGTAAACTGTCGCTTCTAAGATCCAATTAAGCAGCCGGATAAAGGATGACGGCTCAAGACTGCTGTCTCTCCTCTGTCTGCAACATAATCTTCTCTTATCCTCTTTTTATCGCCATCACACACTCTTCTCTGCTTCAATACAATGTGCCTCAACAATTAGATCAGATAACTCATGTTATGTCTAACATCTCAGCAAAGGTCACCAATATAGGATTGTTGTATTATTTGAAGACGCTATGTCTATCAGGAATTAAACGGGCTATAATCTGAACTTCAGTAAATGTTACTCATTTATCTGTCGAGCACTCAGTAGTCAAGTCACATTTATTTATATAGAGCTTTATACAATACAGATTTCAAAGTAGCTTCATAGAAAGAAACAGGAAAGGTGCAAAATTCATCAATTATGAAATTACTTCAATTTTAGCTGTAAAGCAATTTTATAGAAGACATTATAGACGTCATTATTCAGCTAAATTTAGTTCAGTGTTGATTCAGTTTAGTTCAATAACTGTCAATATTGCAATTGTTTCATTTAGTTTCAGCTGTAAAACTATAAGTCAGCTCAATTCAGTCTTATCCGATAGTGTCAAATTGATAATATTTCCGAATGTTAGTTGTCTTTTAAGCCCCATGAGTAAACAATATGAGAAGACAAAAATAGTAGACAAAATTAGTAGATAAAATGACCAAAATGTCCATTCAGTGATCTGTTTAACACACATATTAATAATATTATTTCACATATTATTAAAAATAGTAGGCAGGTGGATGTAAAGTTTCCATACTGTTGTCAGCATGCTACATCAAAATATTTCATTCTAGAGCGTCATGGAAAATTCATTTGTGATCGTGGCTCATCACTCTACCAAGAACTTGAATGAAGTCGTTTTAGCCATCTGTTGCACATTACTTAAGAATAAATGTAAGCGTGGAGCTCTGTGCCCCTGAGGTGAAAGTGATAATCATCATAATTAATTATTAAGCAGGTTGAATAGGGTTCAGGGCACGTGTCCAGAGTCAGTCATTATTGACTCCCGCATCTGTTAACAGTGTTGTGGAATTGTCTCATTGAATCCTCGATCGTTTCTGTTTGTTTAACCTCTTGTTGCATTTGCCTGAGATATGTGCGTAGGCGCTCAAGGAATCTCACCGGTGTGCGCGTTTGCTCAGACTCTCACAATCCGACTTTGTTCTTGTGGTCTGACTGGTTGTTCTGCCTTCCTGTACCTGTGGGCATTGCCGTATGTCATCTAGAACATTTCAGAAATTTCAGTAAGAAAGTAACGTGGACGTAGACGCTAAACTCACAGTGACTGGTTTCTTAACTATTTTAACTATGGGTTTCATACAGGCAATGACTTGGATACACCTCTTTTATTGATTTTAATTAGTGAATTAAAATTGATTTTGTTTTGTGAGGAATAAAGTGAAAAATGTCAAGGTGGTGTAAAAAAATTTAAGAACAGGAAGTGGAGCAGTTGTGTTTTAAAATATCTTTCATATTTAAAAAAAAAACTTCAAAGCTGCATGTACAACTAAAATGCAGGAAGCAATTTTTTTGTCATGTGCCAAAAAAACCAAAAAAACTAAACAAAACAAAAAAAAAAATAACAGGAAATGATATCATAGACCCTGTAATATGACTGCATGCCAAGGTCGGAAATTCACTTTAAAATATCAAATAATTAAATAATTTGGCACTGTTATGGCACTGTTATTCCACATTCATATTTCAAATTGAATAACCTCATGAGCACCTAACCCTTAAAAAAAAATATTTATAAATTCAAGATACCCCATATGGCAAAAAATATAGATATTTTATATAAAAATACATTTCTATAAAGATATAGATTTAAAAATATATCTACATAAATGTATTTTAGATAAAATTGAAGATATGAACATTGACATGTATTCAAGGTTTTCCCCCCAAAACCAACATGAATACACTTTTTATTTTGTCTTATGCTTATTTGTCATTGACCCACAAATCATCAAATCTTAAGTTACCATTGCTTCTATGCTACCTAGTGACCTAGTGATCTTGTAATAATAGCTGTAATGTTGGATATGCACTTTCTGTCCATCCCCTCTGTAAACACAGAGTCATGGGTCTATTGTTTGGAAACGCCTGGATTATCCGTCGGGCCAGTGACTCTTTGGACAGTGTTGCCATTGCATGTGTTCAGTAATGAATATGCTGAAAGTGAGTCTTTTTGTTTAGGTAAGAGTAAATGTGTCTACTGTTTGCTGTGATTCAACATTTATCCATCTATCCATTATCCAAACTGCTTGCCCCATGCAGGGTCACTGGAATGGTAGAGCCTATGCTAGCATCTCGGGCTGTAGGTAGGGAAACATCCTGGAGGGATAGCCAGTCCTGTCATATAACAATTATATAATAGCTGGATCACGCGACAGGCGAACTTGTTTAGTGACATCAGCCTTATAATCTGCTGTTGTTTATGGCGAGCACAGATGCATGTCTTTAAGGCAAGCACTACTATATATTATATAATGATAAAATATTTAAAGAGTTGAAAAAGAAAAAAAATGAAAATTCTGCCATCATTTACGCACCTTCATGCCGTTCCAAACCCGTAAGACTTTTGTTCATCTTTGGAACACAAATGAAGATATTTTAAAGAAATCGAGAAATTTCTGTCTCTCCATTGACAGCTACGCAACTACCACTTTGTTGCTTCAAAAAGTTCATAAAGAGATTGTAAAACTAAACCATATGAATTGAGTGGTTTAGTCCAAATTTTCTGAAAAGACACAATCACTTTATATGATGAACAGATTGAATTTAGGCTGTTATTCACATTTATAAACAGAAGGTTAACCGAACTTGCTTGACACGTGAGAACAAACCTCATTGCTGCATAACACACAAGAATGAACCTCATTGGTTCTTGTGGAAGCTCAAATGTGCTGCGTAACACGAGAATGAACCTCATTGGTTCTTGCTGAAGATCAGATGTGCTGCATAACAAACAAGAAGGAACCTCATTGGTTCTTGCAAAAGCTCAAATGTGCTGCGTAACAAACAAGAATGAACCTCATTGGTTCTTGCAGAAGCTCAAACGTGCTGCGTAACACACAAGAATGAATCTCATCGGTTCTTGCGGAAGCTCAAACGTGCTGCGTAACACAAGAATGAACCTCATTGGTTCAGAAGCTCAAATATGCTGCGTAACGCACAGGATTGAACCTCATTGGTTCTTGCTGAAGATCAAACGTGCTGCGTAACACGAGAATGAACCTCATTGGTTCAGAAGCTCAAATATGCTGCGTAACACACAAGAATGAACCTCATTGGTTCTTGCTGAAGCTCAAATGTGCTGCGTAACACACGAGAATGAACCTCATTGGTTCTTGCAGAAGCTCTATGACTATGAAAATCACAGCCAAACAGAAGTGTGTGGGTGGAGTCTCTCTGCAAGCACAATGCACTGGCAAGGTACATAATCAAACTCGTTTTTAATGTTATTAAAAATACATACAGAGTGACTGAAACAGTCTTTTTCAGAGAATACACTTGTTTGTTCAGAATGAAACTGAGAGTTTGAAAGTTCTTCTTTCCTTTCATTTATTTTCAACATCTGAGGTGATTTATCCATTATCGCTTTCAGAATGATAATGATATTCAAACACGCATAACATTCTTTTAGTATTAAATAAAGCACATAATTAATATCTGAGATTATCGTTGTCATACCTTGACGTCGCTGCTGGAAGAACAAGATACAGAGTTTTGTTGTGTGGTGAACTATGCCAATTAATAACCACATAGCAACTAACCAGAACACCCTAACAAGCACACATAGCAATGCCCTGGCAACCAACCACCAGTAAGTGTAACTAAATAAATAAATATATAATAGTGCGATGTCCCTCATGTGTTTGTTTGCATATCTGTCTGATTGTATAAATATAAGCAGAGGGATTCAGGGGTGAAACTGCTGGCCATCACAGAAAATAGCAGTTTTATTAGATAATACATTGGACGCCATGTCTCTTCGCTTTGGTATGCAGTTTATGTATCTTGGAGGCAGTCATAAAACGTTGTGTCACTGTGTTATCGCCTCCATCACTAAATATACACACTTGTGTTTACCAGTCCACTTGGGTCGACCCGTGAGGGCGGTGAGCTTTGCTTTGGTGGGACAGTATTTTCATGAACAAATCACTTTCAATACTTTTGCAGTTTTGGCTCAGTATCGACAAGACATCAAAAACTCTGCTGTTCTGGTTGAAGAATATGTCTAATGATGTACATTCCTAAAGGAGTAGTTCACCCAAAAATGAAAAATGCTGTAATCATTAATCGCGTTGTTCCAAACCCATATGAATTTAAAGAATGTTACAGTGACAAATTAGTCCTGTGCATCATACAGTGTTATTGTATGACTTTAGAAGATTTGAAATATATTAAACATAAGTCATATGGACTATTGGGCCTTGTAATTTTTCAGTCAATGTATGGACATAGAGCAGCATAAACATCTCTGCTAAACATCTCCTTTTGCCTTAAAGTAAAAAAGTAATATGGGTTTGGAACGACATTACATGATGGCACAGTATACATTTTTGGGTGAAAAAACTGACGCATGAGGACTCCTCATCTTAAAGTAGGTCAGGATCAGATCAAGATCTATCATCTGATTGGCTGCAAATGATATTTGTGACACATTCCATCAGTTTTACTCATCTGAAGACTCTCCTTTTCTCTGTCAGTTCCTGTTGTTTTTTTTTTTTTTTTGACATTTTTAATGACATTTAGGAACTGTTTTGGTATTTATCGTTTGGAGAACAGCGTGCAAACCTGCAAACTAATGTCAGTGACAGACCAATTACGGTATGTAAAGATCTTGGTCAGTTATTATTTTGGCGAGCAATGCCAAAAGTAGGTTTTCTTGGCTTACCTTAAACAGAGAGGCAGTTACCCCATTAATCTAGAGAAAGAATTGACAAAATTATTCAAGAACATGCTTTGACTGCAAAAACAAAATGATATGCTGAAGATGGTTATTCAAAACACGTGACTGTTTCTTTGTTTTGTGAACTCATCACAGTGAAGAATAATAAATAGCTTTGCTACACGCACAGACATACTACTTCCCAAAATATGGTTTCTTATTTGAACACACGTGATGGCATTATTAGTCACATCATAGCATTTCAGTTTTTATGATATATGATTTTATGATACAGAATTACTATTGGGCCTAACTTCCTAACATATTTTGCTCGAGGCCGGTTTATATTGATTAATTATTTCAGATGACCTCTAGAAGTAGTTCAGATCAGTGTTGTGTTGAACCTGTTGAAAACAGTATTTCATTTTTGTGAATTTTTACAAATACATATTTTTTTTCAGCGATCAGTTGTGGATCTTCTGATTTCAGGGTAAATTTAAGAATTGAATGAATCAAAATGCAGCAACAATTTCCTCATCTTATAATAAAGAATGTGTAATAAAGATTTTAAGAAAAACAAAACAAAACAAAAAAAAAAACCGATAACATCCGTAAACATCCATGGTGTAGAAATTCATGCACAGATCTGACAGGCCTATGACTCAGAATTGCTCAGTTTCCATATAATAGTGACTCGCTTGCTTGCATTTTTTTGCCGTTAAGTTGTCATTTCTGCAGCACTTAAGCGCCGCCCACAGTGGAAACTCATCAGTCCAAAATTCTGCTCTACATAACTGTATATTAAACATCAGATTGGTACGTTCAGACACGTTCTGATTGGCTGTGATTTTGTCACGTGCAGAACAAACACATTTCTTCTCACTGGAAGCTTGTTGTGTCGTGTCTGGCTAAGACACAATGTAAATGATAACCTTTCACAAACTGTTTGTGCAGTTTAATCTTTATGCCAACTATATTTCACCCAGATTGTCATCATCTCAGGACAATGTTTGCATATTCGACCAGTCAGTTATTCAGACCAGGATCATTTAAAAATCATGATGGGGAAAGTCAGCATTTATTTTTTTTTTTATAGTTTATTATTGCGTATTATTATTATTATTAGTAGTAGTAGTAGTAGTAGTAGTAGTAGTATATACAACCCCAAATCAAGAAAAGTTGGGACATTTTTTAAAACGCAATATAATCAAGAATCTGTGATTTGTTAATTGACTTGCTATTATTACATTTATTCCGAAACTATAAAATATTAAAGTCGGCATGAAACGGATGTTGTGATAGACTTTTTTCTCCCCTATTGTGACGTATATCTGAGTGAAACTGCTTCTCGAACAAGAACAAATGTAGGGCGGGGCTTGATTTTGTCCATGGTGAATTGATTGGATGGTTGTGGTTTGCTATTGGTGGATCTCATGTGAGTGACAAGTTGCCCCACCCTTGCACCAGTAAACCCATCATCAGAGAAGTATAAATACTGAAGTATTCCATAACAAATAAGAATTGTCATGGTGGCTTTAAGCATAAAAGAGTCATGAAGTTCATTCCTCAAATTCTGAGAACTCTATGATGACTGGTCCAGGTAATCTCGAATAAACTGGTTCAGTCTGGCATTGTTCTGTGATCTGAATAACTGAGAATGTCCAGTGTTCTCACTTACACTACGCCACCTTTTCCTGTTTATGTGAAATGAGTCTTTGTCAACTCCACTGAGTTCTTCTGCGTCTGAATTTCCCAGAAATCTCTCTCCTGCACAAAACCCTCTTAAGTTGAACCTTATTTCCCCCCACAGATAATGATCGAGTTTTGTGCTGGAGGTGCAGTCGATGCCACCATGTTAGGTAAGACCTATATCATCATACTTCTTCCTCTCATGTTCTTATTTTTATAAAGGCCCCCTACAGCTTCCTTTTGATGATCTTGGTTATTAGCGCATGGGTAAGTAGGTAAACTCCCTTTTTACAGCAGTTTAAACAGGATATTGCATTATTTTAGATGTTTTATGAACAAGCCAGTCAAGGTCACTCAGAGTTCATAGCCTTTGGTTACATCACTTTGCCTCTTAAACTAGAGTTTTATAGATTATAAAGAGATCACGCTGTAGACTATTATATTATATTATATTATATTATATTATATATTAACAATTTCTATTTTTGAGTTTTTGACATTATGAGATTCATTCACTTGGTTCTCTGATCTGAAGAGTTCGATGTTTGTTTTTGTCTTTAGAGCTGGACAAGGGTCTTCAAGAACCTCAGATCCGGGTGATCTGTAAACAGATGTTGGAGGCTCTTCAGTACCTCCACAGCATGAAGATCATCCACAGAGACCTAAAGGCTGGAAACATTCTCCTCACACTGGATGGAGACATCAAGCTAGGTTTGTATATGAACAGTCAGACTGATTATCCGATTTCAGTCAGCAGCAGTTTAAAGTCAGGTGCGATAGTCTTTTTTTCCTATTGTGACGTACACTTCTTGAACAAGAAAAGAATGTAGGACGGGACTTGATTTTGTCCATGGGGAATTGGTGGATTGATTGGATTGTCTGGCCCTCGTGCCAGTAAACACATCATCAGAGAAGAGATGTCACTGAAAACATACAAACATAGCGCTGATAGAAAGAAACAAAAAGTGCCACACTCGGTCTCATTTGCGCTATGCAAAAACACACCTGGAAGACTGGAATGTGCTATGGTCTGATGAGACCATAATTGACATTTTTGGACTGAACTCCAGGTGCTATGTTTGGTGAAAAGCAAACACAGCACACCACTGAAAACACACCATACCTACTGTGGAGCATGGTGGTGGCAGCATTATGTTGTGGGGGTGTTTCTCTTCAGCGGGGACTGGGCGATTGCTCAGGATTGAAGGGAAAATGGATGCTGCCAAGTACATCCAAATTCTTGAGGAAAACCTGCATCCCTCTGCTAGACAGCTGAAGATGGGCAGGTCATTCACCTTCCAACACGACAATGATCCTAATCATACCACCAAAAGAACATTGCAATGGCATAAGGATAGGAAGGTGAATGTCCTTGAGTGGCCGAGTCAGAGCCCTGACTTAAATCCCATAGAAAATCTGTGGATGGACTTGTCCATTGCCGCTCACCATGGAATTTGACTGAACTTGAGCAGTTCTGCAAGGAAGAATGGGCAAATATTCCCCAATCTAGGTGTGAAAAGCTACTGCAGACATATCCAAAAAGATTAATGGCTGTAATTAAAGCAAAAGATGGCTCTACGAAGTATTAAATCAGGTGACTGATGACTTTTCCAACCCTGTTATTCTAATTTTTTAGTTTTCTATTATTTTCAGAACTCTTGGTTTTTCTTTCATTACTTTGATGTTGTAAGGCAAAATTTGTAAATAAAGCTGGAAAAGTTTTTTCAATCCAATTGAGCATCCTACAGATGCTCAATTGGATTGATATTTGGGGAATTTGGAGGCCAGGACAACACCTTGAACTCTTCATCATGTTCCTCAAACCATTCCTGAACAATGTGTGCAGTGTGGCAGGAGCATTATCCTGCTGAAAGAGGTGTTATGAATTGGTTAAACCCCTACTCAAAGAGAATGAAACTCTCCGTAACAATTAACAGGGATCCTATTAAAAAGATCCCTTGAGTCCCGCTCTCACTCCCAGAACTTTACAACAACAAAACACTTTTAAAGTGCAAGGAAAATGAATTTATTAAACAAGAATAAAGAGCAACATAAACTTTTGGAGGGGTAAAAGCCAAAACAAATAACAAGAAGCAAAACTAACATTTACAAAATAACCTGGAAAACAGATTACAAAGAAAGTACAAAAACTTCCCTCCCTGCTAACATAAACAGGAGAAAACTAACAAAACAAACAGGCACCCACCTCCCCCTACCATGCTCCAAACAATGGTCTGGAAGAGAGAAGCAGAACGTAACAATAATAAATCACAACTTAGTAGTTCACTTAATTTAACAGGTTGCAACAAATATCTCGTATACCAATGTCTCACGAAATCACAGTAGAAACTAACACAGAGGAAGACATGAGAGCAGGGAGCCGATGTTTCCATCATCCTGGAGGCTTAAATACAGCTGCAGTCACTCCTGTCACCAATCAGATCCATCCATGAATCAGCTCCACCTGTGAGCAGTAACAGTGAAGAGACAAGAAAGGGAAAAACACACGAAGGAAAAGAACCTACACACACAATATGCATCTTTCCAAACAACCCTCAAGTAAATAGCCTTTCGTAACAGAGGCCACTTCCACCAGGAAACACCATTGTCCTGAAGGGGTGTACCTGGTCTGCAACAATGATTAGGTAGGTGTCACGTGTTAAATTTGCCGGACCTAGGGTTTTCCCAGCAGAACATTGTCCAGTGCATCACACTCCCTCCACCGGCTTGTCGTTATCCCACAGTGATCCGGTGCCATCACTTCTTCAGGTATACGGCACACATGTACACGGCCGTCCACGTAATGTAAAAGAAAACGGGACTCATTGGACCAGGCAACCATCTTCCACTGATCTATGATCCAGTTCTGATGCTCACGTGCCCATTGTAGGCACTTTCAACAGTGGACAGGGGTCATCATAGACACCATACGCTACATAGCCCCATACGCAACAGAGTGCAATGCATTATGTGTTGTAACACATTCCTCCCATAACCATCAGTGACATTTTGTGTGACTTGTGCCACAGCAGACCTTCTCTTGGCTCAGACCAGACAGGATAGCCTATGTTGCCCTCATGTTTCGATGAGCCTTGGGCACTCAACACCCGATCCCTCCTCAGATCCCTACTCTGACCCAGTCACCTTGACATAACAATTTGGTCCTTGTCAAAGACACTCAGATCTCAGATATTCCTGCTTATTTCTCCCACATCCAACACCTTGATTACAAGAACTGATGGTTTGATTACCATCTAATCTACACAGACCTTGCTTGTTAGCCTTGTTAGAAGATGATCAACCATATTCATTTCACCTGTGACTGGTCATAATGTTTTGGCTCATCAGTGTGTGTGTGTGTGTGTGTGTGTGTATATATATATATATATATATATATATATATATATATATATACACTATTACTGCTGCCTGTCTATAACAGCATTTGCAGCGGCTGTAATGGCTTAAAATGCTGTTCACTAGGCAGCTCACTAGGTTTTGTAACAGAGCTGAAGTGTGACCTTTGGTTGAGTGTAGTGTCTTGTGTCTGTGCTATTAAATCACAAAAGATCTCTTACTAATTCTTTTGACCTCTCTCACACCCTTGAACACACACACACACACACACACAATCTAAATTTCCCTGAAACCCTGCATTGTATTGTTGTAGGTTGTGTTGAAAAGTACCACAGTTTGCCAAGAGCTGACTTATAATATTTCATTACACTTCTCTACTCAAGTCTCATTGGATTTAGCAATTCAATGAGAGAATTATTTCCTCTGAATGCTGCTGAACATGTAACCGAATGTGGCTTCATTGTGTGTTGGTTAATGGTACCCCGAAATGCCAGGCCAATAGATACTAGAATATCTGGCCTTTACCACTTCCTGAGAGAGAAACTTTAAACATGCTCATGTGATAGAGATGCTGGTCCTCCAAACATCAGATTGTCCTCCACACAAGTCATCTGTCATAGCTGACACATAAATGTGTATCCAATCCATGCATATGCTAACTGGTCAGTTAATCTTTTTTTCTCTATCCTTACTGGGAAAATCAGTAAGCAGCAATGTGGAACATAATATACAGAAAAAACTGTTTAGCATTTAATTGATCAAAAATGCAGTCAAAACACAAATATTATAAATTATTATTAGTATTTGAAATAACAAAACAATAAAAATATAATATATGAATTATTATATAAATATGATAATAAAATATGTAAATATATTCTACTATTAATAACAATAACTGTAATTTTTGATTTATTTATCAAAAGTGACTGTAAAACATGTATAATGTTACAAAAGTTTTCTGTTTAATTTCAGTGCTGGCCTTTTGAACTTTCTATTTATCAAAGAATCACAGCTTCCACAAAAATATTAAACAGCACAGTTTTTTTTCAGCATTGTCGTCAACGCATTTAGCGTTTTAGAGGTTGTAATGTGACAATTTTGAAACTGGGAAATCCTCGTGTAATTCAACATCTCTGATTTTTTTGTTACAGCGGATTTTGGAGTTTCTGCAAAAAACACCAAAACTCTCCAAAGGCGAGACTCTTTCATTGGGACTCCATATTGGTAAGTGCTAAAAATTCACTGTTTAATCACTTTGGGCAAAAACATATTGGGCAAGCGCAGTTAGTGCTGCTTAAGATTGATCGAATCTCCTTTGTAAGATTCACTTACAGTCAGTCACATGACTGCAGACACATCAACCCGATCACTTTATTTAGCATTCATGTTAACACTGTATTGGAATCAGTCAAAAATGATTTATCGCGGTTTTAGGGTCACGGTTTTGGTATGGTTCGGTACATGTTCAGGGGAAAAAGGACTACTTCAAATAAAAATAAAGAAAATAAGAACAAAAATAAACTACAAGCAACGGCACAAATAAATAAAAGAGTGCAAAAATATGAAAAAAAAAAACAAAAAAACATTGCTTTTCAGGTTTTTCAGGTATCTAACAGTAGTTTTCAGGTACAGAAAGTAATCAAATGTAAAATAACATTGCATATAAACTTCACTGTATAAATTAAATGAAGATTAATCATTATTAAAGCTAAAAGCTATTCAGTCAAGAGCAGTTAGTGATTTCTTTGTCTTTTGTTTGATTAACATTAAAAATACACACGCAGGAATATTAGGCTGCTGTCACTTTAAGACATAACGCACAATACTGATACACATGTTGTCTTTCTCGACTGTTTACGTTCACTTAAGACATAACCTGCTATGTTTGCGCACAGATTCTCTTTCGCATTTACTTGCTCTTAAATGTTTTAATTGGCAAGGTTTAAATGAGTTTAGTTTAAACACAGATAGCAACGTGTGCTGTTCATGTCTCACCTGCGCTCGCACGCTATCAGCACCCGGGTGATGACGATGTAAATGAAACTTTGTTCAATACTCCTATTGAACAAAGTTTACAAAGAGTGACTGTTTTGTCCACGCTTTTTGATCATCACTGTTGTAACGTATTGGGAAGTCAGAATGCATATCCATCGACAGAAACATACATTAGCCTAACTCTGTCTGTCTGTTTTACTCGTTATTTTTATCAAACCATATATAGATGCATCAGATTTAAGATGAACCGCGGTGCAAGTGCGTGCTGAACCATGGGTGAAGAACGGTATGGTTCGAATTTTTTACCGAGATCTATTACACCCCTAGTAGCTACTGACACAGTCAAAACGTGCAATGCAATTTTCAGTCAATGACTCCGGCCCTTCAAACGGGCCAAAACAAAACATTGATTTTCAGGCGAATTTCTTCGGTTGTCAACCTTGCAGTGCATCACTACAATATGTAATTATATTAAATATAATTAGAATGAATAATTACAGGTTTTGTGAGTTTATTACCATAAAGGTAATATAAATATGCTAATAGAGGTCTTGTCATACCCCACAGGACCTTAAAGCAATCATTAACTAGAGTTCAGTTTCAGAGTTCTGATATAAAATATCTGTCCTACCTTTGTCCTTCCTTTGAGTACACACAGGAGCTAGTTGATACTAACGTCTCCTTATCTGACTCATGAACAAACTTTATCAGTTTTATCAGTGGCTTGTAGTAAATTTTTTTTTTTTAGTCACTGGCTAAATATCTGCAGTCATTTAAAGGATTAGGTCACTTAAAAATTCAAATTTCCTGATAATTTACTCACCCCCATGTCATCCAAGATGTTTACGTCTTTCCGTTTCAGTCGGAAAGAAATTAAGGTTTCTGAGGAAAACATTCCAGGATTTCCACTGGGGTTCAACGGGTTGAAGGTCCAAATGTCAGTTTCAGTGCAGCTTCAAAGAGCTCTACACGATCCCAGACGAGGAATAAGAGTCTTATCTAGAGAAACCATCGGTCATTTCTAAAAAAATAAAAATTATATACTTTTTAACTACAAATGCTCATCTTGCACTGCTCTGCGATGCGCCACGCATTACGTAATCACGTTGGAAAGATCACGCATGACGTAGTCGGAAGTATCAATCCAGTGTCTACAAAGAGAACGTGCAAAGACTAAGTCAAATGGCCTTTACAAAAAAAGGTAAAACAACAATGTGGGACGATTTTGAAGTTAAAGGAGAAAATGAGATGGAGTTTTTCGCAATACCGCGGTACTTCTGCCTACGTCACGCATGACCTTTCCAACATGATTACGTAATGTGTAGCACATCGCAGAGCAGTGCAAGACGAGCATTTGTGGTTATAAAGTATATCATTTTTATTTTTTTTAGAAAATGACCGATGTTTTCTCTAGATAAGACCCTTATTCCTCGTCTGGGATCGTGTAGAGCTCTTTGAAGCTGCACTGAAACTGACATTTGGACCTTCAACCCGTTGAACCCCAGTGGAAATCCTGGAATGTTTTCCTCAGAAACCTTAATTTCTTTTCGACTGAAAAGGAAAGACGTAAACATCTTGGATGACATGGGGGAGAGTAAATTATTCAGGAAATTTTAATTCTGAAGTGAACTAATCATTTAAGATGTGTTTCCTTACTGGGAATGTATGTGAAACCTTTCATCATGGTCTAACTGGCTCTACTGTGGCTCATTCCTGATGTACCTGCTCTGATATTTCCTGTATGTTCAGGATGGCTCCAGAGGTTGTGATGTGTGAGACCATGAAGGACGCTCCATACGACTATAAAGCTGACATCTGGTCACTGGGCATCACGCTGATAGAGCTGGCTCAGATAGAGCCGCCCCACCATGAGCTGAACCCCATGAGGGTCCTGCTAAAAATTGCCAAGTCTGACCCACCCACCCTGGAACAGCCTGCCAAGTGGTAAGCCACAAATCCAGGGGGCATGGGAGTGACCGCTCAAGATTTTAGTCACCGACTTCATCAGTATAAGATTCCTTCCAAAGATGGGCTGTTCTCTGAGAATAGTTGTGGCTTTTTTGTTAGATTTATAGCTTTTGACATTTCTAGAATATGACTGAATGTTGAAAAGGAATGGCCATCGAATGTTATTTTATCACAGTATCATCATTACACATTAAGAGATTGTATACCCCTCTTGGGGCGAATGTTTAAGTGTTTTGTATATTTTAGGTCAATGGAATTTAACGATTTCCTGAAAAAAGCATTGGACAGAAACCCCGAGATGAGGCCAACGGCTGCTCAGCTTCTAGAAGTAAGGAATTTCACACATACACTTGTCATAAGTCTATATACATTATATTATAGTCACGTGAAGCTTAATGTAAAGGCATTTCAAGACGGTATGTTCAAACGCACATGCGTGAAGGAAACCACAGCAGAATGTCTTATCAAGGCTTTTGTTGCTTCCTGTCCCACTGGATAAAGGCAATTACAGCAATTTGCACTCTTCCTTTAGGATATTTCTTCACCTCCACCCCATCAGAAAAGAGGAACTGAACAATTAAGGAGTTTACAAAATGAAAAACATGTACAGTAGATGTGCTGTGTTGAAAAAAGCCCAGGATAATTCAGAACTTGCTTCAAAAATGGACACTCACCAAACGCTCTTTGAGTGGACTTTGGCGAAATGGCCTTTGGTGACACTTGCCCGTGATTAGAAACTGCAACACAGTAGTTTACATCGAATTGTCAGAACGATGATCTGACCATAGATAATGTTAGTGATACGAGCGATTCAAGTCAATGACAGATGGATCATGTCACAACTCGCAAAGCTTTTCGCTCACTGGACGATTTACTTTTGTAATACTTTCAAAAATATGTAATATGAAACACCCATATTTATTATTATAACATTTAATAAAATATTTGTAATTCCTAGATAAAATGCAATTAATTTGTGGCTGGTAAATTCTTTCTCCGTTGGGAATTGGTAAAATGCTTATTTTGGACACCTGCCACTGAATATAAAGTAACCTCACTCTTCTCTTCTGATATCACTCTCGCTTCTGGGTGTTTCATATTACATATTAATTTAATGCTCTGCTGCATACAAAGCAACCTGAAAGACCAGGTGGTTGATGAAGGTGAAGAAGGCAACATTGATATGCAGTAGATCCTATCCTGCGTTGTATGCTAAGTTCATATATCACTGTTTTATCCTGAGTGGCAGACATTACCGCAAAGTCAAAGTCTTTATCGGCTAGTCTGTAGTTTAAAACGGTCATCGAAACCAAGGTGGAGGTCAAGAGATCTTAAAATACCTGAAATAGAACCGCATCTTACTCATTTTTGGCCATCATATCTATGTTCAGACACAAGGGCTTCTTTTATACAGAGTCTCAACAGTTTCTCAAAAATGTCTTCAATTCAGTTTGATTAATTTAAGGTCATAAAATATATTTATCATATAAGCAAAATTCAATATCGACCCTCTAATTTGTATGTAGTGAAAAATTTATATATTACATAAAACATAAAACTTATAGTTACCCTGTTCATGTTTAGAAGAATTTTTAAGTCAAAGACTCTGAGATCCATGATTTATTCTGTATAGACACAGTATTAATTTTATTTGTGCAGGTCTTAAAAAAAGTCTTACATTTGATTTTTAAAAAAATCTTGTTTCATAGGCAGTGTATAAATAGTATATGCTGTTATATTATAATTTTTTTTCATGGGAATCAAACCCATGACCTTGCAACTAGCACCAAGCTCTACTCATTTTGTGCATGTAGTGTTCCTGTATCTTAGCTACTATCCAAGCAACAGTGACATACTATTTTTTATGAACTATGAATTGGGATGCTCTGTTTCTAACCTCTCATACAATCGCTGCAGGCTTTCTTCATTAGCTGTCGTTTTTGACTGTCAGTAAGTTGCGGTCATCGGTGAGAGTAATTGATATTGCTGGCTGTATGTTTTTAACGCTTGACTCCCCCTCACATACGCTCGGCAGCTGGGACACTTCAATTAAACAAGGTGCAACTCAGCTGAATAATAGATGAGAGCAGCGTTTCTCTCCATTACACTGGTGCTTTCACAGGTCAGCTCAAGTCCTCCGCATCTAACTCCACTGATCTACTAATTGAACCCCAGACTCTCTGAAGAACATTTTTTGTTTTAATGAACTGCCATTTTTGCTGATTGCAGGAGTATTTCAAGTAAAATAACATGCTTAGACAAGTACCACAACAGTGTGAGAGTTCAACGACTGGCGTTTCAGTCCAAAACACAAATATTTGACTAAATATAAGAGATAATCCACAGCTAGCTCTGCATCAAAGGATTTTAATGCATGACGCGGAGTGCATTCAAATCATTTAAAGGGGTTCTTGATTATGATTTGACTTTTTTAACTTTAGTTAGTGTGTAATGTTGCTGTTTGAGCATAAACAACATCTGCAAAGTTACGACGCTCAAAGTTCAATACAAAGGGAGATATTTTCTTCTACAGAAATTGCTTTTTAAGGACTACAACAAATGGCTGGTAGGGACTACAACAAACTTCTTCTTGGGTTGGTGACATCATGAACCCTAAAATTTACATAAACCCCGCCACCGAGAACACACAACAAAGGGGGTGAGGCCATGTTGGGCTGCTTTAAAGAAGAGGAAGAGTTGTTGTAGTAGAGTGTTGTTGACATGCCGTCATTTTACGCCGGACTGCTTCACAAACGAGGGTCAATCCAACGCTGGATTTGCACAAAAGATTAACATGACGGCACATGCTAGTCGATGAGTTGAATCAACTCCACAGCAACTACATAAATTTATCCACTAACCATTCAGAAACGTCCAGTTTCATTCTAAAAGTTCTTCCTGAGTCTCTCCATCAGTGTCGACTCCGGTTTGAACAATGTAAGGCTGAACACCGTTACTGACAATCCTCATTTTGGCTGCGTGAGATTCTCCAGCTTTGTTGTTGTTGAGCGACTGAAGCGTGAGCTGTTAAAGCTCCGCCCTCTTCTGGAAAGGGGGCCGGGAGCAGCAGCTCATTTGCATTTAAGGGGACACACACAAAAACGGCGTGTTAAAACTTGTTAAATTATAAAATATTAACGAATCTCAGGGGTTTTGCTGACAGAAGAGTTTTCTGAAGGATGCCTGAACTACAAATTAGAATGTGATAATTATTTTCAAATCAGCTGAAAATAATTGACTCAAACCGAATGGCCAAATTTCAGATATAAATACTTGCTCTGTCAATTTAATTTGATTGTGATTCTTTACTGCTACTTTGATTCAGTTTGAGCCAACCACGACAGTCTGATACAAGTTTTAGTGATGGTTCTCTTGAGTCAAAAGATAACTGAAACTGAAATGAATTAATCTCACAATTTCTATTCTCAGGCTCATATAGTTTAATGTGCATGCTTCTTAAAGGAATAGTGCACCAAAAACATGCATTTTGTCATCATTTAATCACCCTCATGTTGTTCCAAACACGTGTGAGTTTATTTCTTCTGTTAAACTCAAAAGAAGTTATTTTGAAGAATGTTGGTAATCAAACAGTTGACGGAAGCCATTGACTTCCATAGTATTTTTTTTTTTCCTACCGTCATCTGTTTGATTACCAACATTCTTCAAAATATCTTCTTTTGAGTTCAACAGAAGAAAGAAACTCATACAGGTTTGGAAAAACTTGAGGGTGAGTAAATGATGACAGAATTTTCATTTTTGGGTGAACGTGTGCATGTTATTGTTATGCACAGTTGAATAATTTTGTACTGTTATGAAGAACTCAGAATAATCTTTCCACGTATGTTCTGTGTTTCAGCATCCTTTCGTGAGTTCAGTGAAGACCAACCGTCCAGTGAGAGAGCTGGTGGCAGAGGCCAAAGCTGAGGTGATGGAGGAGATCGAGGACAATCATGAAGAAGGAGAAGACGAAGACCCTGCTGATCTCACTCCTGTACGGGTCTGACACTTCTCACTTATTGCACAGTCCAAATGTCTCTGTATCATTCATCTCTCAGTTCACTCGGTGCTGATAGAGAGTAAAAATAATGCAGTGCTAATGGAAAAGAGCTCAGGGTGTAAAGAGACACAATTGATTAGTGCTTTGACAACTGTAATTGTTTTTGCATGGAAAGTTTATTCTACGCTTCAATGCAGGTGTACCTATGAAAGGCATTAACACTGTCGTACAGCACGACATTACAAGAACTCCATGAATTATGCAGATATGTGCTCATTTAGGTTATGTAATATACTCTTTATATTGCTGCAGTGTATACATGTATTGTATACAGTATGCACATTTTTGTATGCTTAAAATACCCGGATAATATACTACATTTACTAAAATATGTAGTATACAACAGAGCACGGAGTGCTGTATCCCACAATGCAGTGTGCCACTTAACTTTACATTTCAAGTATGTTGAATTAATTACAGCCACCATTTTCAACTCTTAAATCTTTCGTGATATTTTAAACTTGCTGAATTTAACATGCAAAATAACAAGGTCACATGACCTCAGTTTGTAACTTATAACTAATGTTTATCGTTATATAAAGTAATATAATGTTTTGTTTTCTGAGAAATTAAGTGAGTTTATGCTTAAAACAAAAACAAATATCTGGCAGTGGGGTTTGAATTAAGTTAATTGGCAGATATTTTTTCTTGCTTTAATCATAAACTCCTTTCATTTTTGTCATTTTGCTTCTTAAGTAAATGTATCTTGATTTAAGAATCTTTACATATTTGCAAAAATACTGAGGAATATATTCACTTTTTGCAGTACATGCAACAGTTAATGCCATCATTTTATGACTTTTTTCAATTTAAGGCTTCATTTTTTTATCCCTATAATTTAAGACTTTTTTTTTTAAAGGCCTTCATTTGTGGAAGGGCAAATTAAGACATTTTAAGACCCTTTTTTTGCAGTGTAATCAGAAGGTACAGTATAAGTTATTTCCATATTCTTAAAAAAAGGTCTTAAAGTCTTAAATTTACCTTCATAAACCCTGCAGAAACTCTGTAGTTTTCCATTGAGGAACCAGCCTGACTCTTGTCTCTTGTCCCTTATGTCATAATGTGATTGTGATGTCAATACTGCTCATATAATTTGACTGTACAAAACATGTGTCCCCCACCCAACTTTCACATTAGCATCTACATTTAAATTTCTATTGTAGGCTGTTGTGGTGGAATGGCACAATGGTACGAGTGTTTAAAAATAACTCCTAATACACTTCCTCTTCCACTTCTCATCTGGCCTTCAACCACGTAAAAATGAAACAAAAGACGCCATCCACGTTTATTTAGAGTTATATAAAGCACAGGACAATTAGTCCCTCTTTTCGGTAAGGAAACAGTTATAAGGGTGAAGGCCTGCGGCTGTGTCTCTGGCCTGCTGCCAATTTTAGTGTCTTTATTAACAGCTGTACATCATCTCTGTGTTTTCTCAGTCAATTTTAGTACAGGCACTAGAGACTTTCCTTTTTTATAAAAACAGCCATAGCATTGCTGGTTTACTCTGACCAAATATAAACCTGTGATGTTTGGCCTACATGTATGACCGATGGTACTGTATATTTTTCAGTGGGTCTGACAGAGTGGTTTATTTTGAAGGAAGTAAATAAATTTGTCAGGCTTTTATGTCGCATAAGCCTCATTCTGTCTGTGCTTTTTCTAGGCTCCGGTCAAAGACCCATCAGAAACCAGTGAGACCAGTTTATATGGAGACAATCCCCAAGACACACCTCACACGGTGATTGAGGAGGAGCTCAGGACCCTCGTGCCCACCGAAACTCCTTTGAAAGAGCAGGAGGACAATCTCAGCGAGTTTCCAGAGGAAGATCATGACAAACCTGAGAGCGAGGCATCAGGCAAGGCTTCCAGCTCCGACTCCGGCATTGAGGATGGAAAAAGCACGCCCACCTCTGAAGAGGACACCAAAGTGGTCGAGAGCTCTGAACCAGAGCTTCCTTTACTGAGGACAGCAGATCCTTCAGAGTCATCAGAATCTTCTTCAGACACCATGGAGCAGCCCTCAGCGGTGTCAGAGAAACCACAGAAACCGGAGAAAGAAGCCCACAGTGGAGTAATGCCTAACCAGCAACCAGATACCATGCTGGACCAAACTGAGTCCAAAGAGCCGGCCAATCGTGTGTCTGTGGCGAGCGACAGGTCCTCTTTGGGTGGTGAGGATGTGGAAAGTTTGGTTCCTCACACAAATGGCAGATTATCAAAACGATACTCTGATGTGGGCAGTGAAAACATGGACATCAGCCTAAACATGTCAGGTCATATGTCTGTCAACAAGGACTTGGGTACCATCACTTTATGGGTAAGTCTTTCTTTAAGGGTGTGTTTACACGACACTGACTTGATCATTCAAACACAGCAATCGTCATTCATTCAAGCAAGCACTGACTTTCCTTCAAATTTTGGCTTTTACCGCTGATATCCATTAACTCAAGTGGAAAATCAGGGCTGAAGTTGTGTAGTGTGTGGGCAGCATTAGTCGCACCAAAAAATTTAGTATCAAGTCCTGGAAGATCACTATGTTTTAGTAGAGATTACTGGAGGAGGAGTTCAGCAGATGTGCCCAATTTATATGAAAACATCTTTGCACACACTCAGGGGGGTCTTTACATGACACCGATTTAAACTAAAAACAGAAAACAGTTGTTACTGTTGTTAAGTAAATTTTCATCTGTTTCCCTACTCAAACTCAATTCTTAAATGTGTTAAATGTGCATTTAAAAGAGACAAAACGCATAACTCGTCCTGCACCGTTTATCGTAGACCCATGAATGATGTGTCAAATCGACCGGCTTATTCAGGAGAGGTGTGCACTGATTTTTTTAAGCGATCGGACCTATGGTGTTTGCACAGTGGATGAAAAAGCGGGCAAAAAAATCCCATAGACTTGCATTGATGAATGTTCGTGAATTTGAATCTCAACTGTAAAATTCACTCACACACACACATATATGCAGGGTCTTAGGAACACTTTCTCTCTCTCGTTCTTGAACTCTCTCTCACACTCAGTTGATCTGTCTGGAAACAGCTGTCAGCAGGCTTTATGTATTTGTATGTATTGTAAGTCCCTAACAACCATTTAGAGCACCCTAGCAACCGTATAATATCATGAATATGGTCAGAACATTATACAGATTTATAGTTTGGCTCTCTTGCAGTCACTTGCATCACGGTAGCGTCTGCCTAGTGCCAAGTTTTGCCTTGGCAAGCACCACTCACATTTACTTCAGAAAATTTACATATCTAGTTTAATATTTGTTACTGCCTCAAACCCCCAACCCCCTTCTTATTCAAGCAAACCATAGAAACCATCTGTAGAAATGGGTGGTACTGGTGACACTGCTCTTAAATGTTAGTCTGGAGTGCTGCGTACAACACTAATGACACTAATACTAATACTCTCACTTCCGCTTTCATTCACTGTGTGGTCCTCTGTTTACTGTCTCTACTCAGTTGGGCCACAGTAGAACAGAGCCCTGCTTATGAGAGCTAGTGGAACGTGGCGCAGCTTTGGGCGGGTAGTACACACAGTAGTACAGTGAAGGTACAGAGCTCAAACAGGGTGTGGACCTTGTCAAACAGAGCCGAGCCTGTCTGCAGACACCACCAGAAACCTCTCCCATCCAAATATCCCTTACCGCATCGTGCCTGAGCTCTCTCTGTACTGTTAGATGGAGGGATGTATGTGGTTATTTAAATTGGATATTTAAATTGTGCATCTCAATCTTTGACGTCTTGTGTATCTCCAAAGCCCCTTCAGAATGGCTCAAGTACCCCTTCAGTGACACCAAACCAGAAATGTGTTGGACTTCAGCATTGTCAGTAAAATAGTCGTTATTACGAAGATTCACCTTCACTAAAACTAAGAAACTATAAGTAGTTCTTAGAAAAGATGGAACGGAGGATTTTAGAATTACTGACTGCTTTCCAAAGTATCTTGGGGAAAGTCCTTGGAAAAGAGCTTGGCCAAACGACAGCCCTGTAATTTTTTGACAACCCTACAATTTAAGCTGTAATTTCTATTTTATAGGTTTAACAAAGCAAAATCTTGCCAAACAAAGGAAGTGTTTCCAGGTATCCCTGAAGCCTGCTGAAATAGTAAAGTCAAAATTATGTGTGTAGTGCTTTTGACAATATACATTATTCCAAAGCAGATTTACAGAAAGCCATGTTAATGTTTATAGTATTTTAACAACATCTTCGTGCCGTTTAATCGCATTCATCAGATTAGAGCTGGGTGATAATGTAGGTTCATTTTTGCAATGATACAAGCAATGGATCAATTGAGATATATCATCCTATTTGAGTAAACTGTATGTATGCGGATGAATTTGTATATCCAAGAGCTCTGTGATAATATAGTTTACATTTTGCAATGATATAAACAATCACACAGTTGAGATTTGCTACATAGTATAAATCGCTTTATGTGAGTTTACTGTATGAATGCGGGTAAAGAATGTACTATATATCCAACTTTTAATATATGGCTGATAATATAGTTTACATTTTGTGATGATTAACATAAAGTACTGCCTGGGGTAAACATACCTCCGATTGGGAATCCTGCTGAAAACTACATTTTAAAATACATTGGTTAATTTGAATTGTAATTATTATTTCACAAAATTAATGGGTCATTGACGAGTAAGGTTTTTAAAAGTGTAAAAAACCTTAATGGAGATATAATTAATTTTGAAGTTTTATTAAGTGTAAACAATGAGATTATGTGGTTTTTATAATCAATTAACACTGCTTTTGTCATTTTTTTTTTTACAAGATGGACAAAATTTGTCACCAAAAAAGTCATTCGGTTTAACCAAAATTTTGGTTATACCGAATGACGATATTTTCAAAAAAATGCTAACAAGCTGATATCTAGCTATCTAGCAAAAGGACAATCAAACATTTTATATTTTGTAGTTTTTAAAATATTACAACATTTTCCATGTTTTATAACGGTTGTACCGAATGACCTGATGTTTCGGGACATGCGGATGAGCAAGTGAAAACATGAATTTTTCATATAGTTAAGAGAGAGTTAGTTAATTTGCTTCATGACCATGTGGTCCTTTGCAGGTGTCTGAATGATGCCACATCCTGTCACATGATACTGACCACATGACTTGATCCAAAATGGTCCCTTTATATTGGTTACTCCGAATTACATAAAAAAAAAAAAATTCCAGACATTCTTTCTCATAACAAAGCAACGACTTTTACACATTATTTTAATAATGTTTTGCACTATGTTGATATATGATGTTATAAAATCATGCCAGAATAAAAAATATATACATTTATTACATTTTAAGATATTTTAATCACAAATGAAATGGCTGTATTGACCTTTGAACGGTTAAACCGAATGACCTTTTGACATTTCAAAATCCTTAAAATACCTTTTGCAAAATATAATTAAAACCTTTTGGATTCAATAAAAGAGATCTAGTTGTACTACCTTACATACTTTGGATGTCATATCTTTGTTTTTTATTATTATTAAGGCCTTTGGACAAAAACACGTCATTGACCCATTTACTGTATTTTGATCAAATGAATGCAGCCTTGGTGAGCATAAGAGACATCTTTCAAAAAAAAATCTTACTGACCCCAAACTTTTGAATGGTATTATATACAACTCCAAATTAAGACATGCCAGCAACATGATTTCTAGTTCTAGATGTTAACATCTTCTGTATGCTAGATGTTATAATATGAAAATCATTATGTCTCATCTCATAAAAAAAATACTAATTTGAGCTGTAAAGTTGTCTAAATCATCTAGGTACAGTACATGAACATTTTTGTAGCCCCATAGACTGTCATCGGGAGTGTATCTGCAATCACCATTCCCAAAACTGGTTTTGAACCCGGAACATTACTTTAAATGAAGTCATTCATTTGTTGCATATTTCATGCAGCACGTCTGTCAGATTTTCCATCCGTTTCTCCCAAATGCTCTTTGTCTCTGATCCATTCAGTATTGTGCATCAGTCACTATGTGATGATTGTTGGGTCGGCCGTCGCTGGCGTTCTGTTCTTTGTTTAGGGCACCAGAGAACAGCCTCATTTCTCATGTCTGCTATTTTTCCAGCATGATTCAGAAGTTTAACTCTCTCTTGTCTTTTAGTTTTAATGCTGCACAATCAAAATAGTTCAACAATGATTTCAGCAAATACTTTTGCATGCACACTGCATAGTATCGAGACCTGTGGCTTTATTGCAGCAAAACCACATCAAAGGATGGGCGAGATTAGCACGTTCAGCTTCAAACAGCAGGGTTTGACTCGCAACAGACTCATTTTCAAATGTACAGCATAACTTGTACAGTGACAAACTTGTAGCCGACAGAGGATGTGACTGTTTGCTCAGCTGCATTAAATAGACACAGGTCTTAGTGTTGTTTGCTGACAAGTGACAAAATTTATATGACAAGATTCAATAAAATATGATTTCAACAGTGTCTGAATGAATAAGGCACTAAAAGTACAAAGCATCCAGATATTTGACTTTTATGTTAAAGTAAGTCAGTCATTACAGTAATTTTTGTGAGATTCACCCTCATGATCTCTCAATCTGCTCTACATGTTCACGTTCTGCTCATGAACTGCTGACATTTCCTGTAAGAACTGGCTTTACTGGATAACAATAATCTCACTGCTTCCTGTTCATGCCGTCTGTCGGTTTCTCATTTCTTCTTTCTTCTTATTTCTCCATTCCACCCGTTTTGCTTCTAGTTCTCTCAGTCCTAATTCCTTCTAGTTCCTTTATGAGCATGTTTTTTTTAATCTCCCAACCACAGTTCCCTTAAATCTTGCTACCACACCCATCACAGTTTCTGTTTCTTAGTTTCTCTAATTTCCATTCATTCATTTATTTATTTTTAACAGGACTCCAAGAAGACGCTCAAACGCACCCGTAAGTTCTTGGTTGATGGTGTTGAGGTGAGCATCACCACCTCCAAAATCATCACTGATGATGAGAAGAAAGATGAGGAAATGAGGTTCCTCAGGCAAGTCCACGCCATCACTCTCTTTAATAAAGCTAAAAAATGTCAATTACTTGTAAGACTTTCGTCACAAATGTAGATATTGTAGATATTTTTAATAAAATCGGAGAGATTTCTGTCCCTACATTGACAGCTATGCAACTACCACTTTGAAGCTTCAAAACGTTTGTAAATATTATCCATATATATATATGAACTAAATCGAGCAGTTTAGTTAAAACTTTCTGAAGAGACACAATCGTTTTATGATGAACAGATTAAGTTTAGGTTTTTAGTCAAATATAAACATTGATCAGCGAACATAAACAAAAACTCAACTGTACTTGCTTGACCCGCAAGAACAAACCTCGTTGGTTCTTGCTGAAGCTCAAACGTGCTGCATAACACGAGAATGAACCTCGTTGGTTCTTGCTGAAGCTCAAACGTGCCTCGTAACACAAGAATGAACCTCATTGGTTCTTGCTGAAGCTCAAACGTGCTGCGTAACACACAAGAATGAACCTCATTGGTTCTTGCTGAAGCTCAAACGTGATGCGTAACACAAGAATGAACCTCATTGGTTCTTGCTGAAGATCAAACGTGATGCGTAACACACAAGAATGAACCTCATTGGTTCTTGCTGAAGCTCAAACGTGCTGCGTAACACACAAGAATGAACCTCATTGGTTCCCACGTCAAGCAAACATGCTTGAGCTTCCGTTTACCATATCTGATGTGTGTGTTAATAAATGTTTATATGTGAATATAGGTCAAAGTGGTAGTTGCGTAGCTGTCAATGGAAGGACAGAAATCTCTCAGATTTCATTAAAAGATCTTCATTAGTGTTTCGAAGATGAACGCAAGTCTTACAGGTTTGGAACGACATGAGGGTGAGTGAATGATGACCTTTTTTTTTTTCATTTTTGGTGAACCTTTTAAGAGGATAAAGCTTTTCCTACTTGATCTTACATCTCGGCTGAGTAAACAGACTATTTTAGGTCTCAGGTCCAAGACCTTGTCCTTTCCCAATGGGACATTAATACACAAGGGAAGCTTTGTGTACAGCCAGAGGAAGTGGGCCGCTTTTAAAGGACAAATCAAGAGCTCAAATCTCCCTTCAGCAGATCCATCATCTGAATTCTTCTGAACTTTTCAATCTAGCCTTTTCTCTTGAAGCACCTCAGCTGGTGGTAGTAGATTATATACCGAGTGTTTCCCACCACACACACACACACTGCACTCCATCTGCACCAATAAACAATGCCACTTCTGCCATCTAGTGATGGGATGGTGCACTTGCATGTAAGAGCTGTTACACTGAGAGCACAGCTTCAGTCTCACACAAAATTTGTCCAGGTCATATTTTACCCCAAAATCAAAATAAGAACTCAATCTTCTTAATAATAGACTTAACCTTCCTTAAGCAAAATGTAATTTATTTATGTCTTTTGGTTTCATGATGAAATATAACTAGGACATGCTTTTGACAGGCTTGAAATCTACCCCCACATAAAATATCTTTGTGGAACATTCCTCTGGTCTTTAGCTGTCAGTGAAGTCATGCAATGAATGAGGTGGGGGTGTTTTTCCCATGAATCCTCTGTAGTGCTGTCTGTGGGCCGTGACAGTGGAAGAACAGACTATTGCTGCATTCTAGACATTCTTTGGTTGGCGGAAGACTTCACATGTTTAGCTTAAAGGGATAGTCCACCCAAAAATGAAAATTGAGTCATCATTTACTCACCCTGAACAAAGAAGATGTTTTGAAGAATGTTGGTAACCAGATAGTTTTGGTGCCCATTGACTTCCATTGTGTGTACAAAAAACAACAACAAAACAAAAAAACAGTGAGACATTTTAAAATATCTTTTATGTAAAGAAAGTCAAACGATTTTGAAAATTGCAAATTACAAAAATCTTGAATGATTCCTTAAATGTTTATGTCAGTGGTCTCAAACTCAAATCCTGGAGGTTTAGCTCCAACCCTAAATAAAAATGTTAATTCTTTAGGATTACTAGAAACTTCCAAGCAGGTGAGTTGAGGCTGGTTGGAGCTAAACTCTGCAGGGCTGTGGCCCTCCAGGAACTGAGTTTGAGACCACTGGTTTATGTAAATGTCTGCTTTCATTCATACACATAGGCGTCAGGAGCTTCGAGATCTGCGTCTGCTGCAGAAAGAGCAGCATCGCGCTCAGGCCGTGCTCAACTTGAAGCTGAAAGATCAGCGGGAACAGATACAGCGCAGATTCGACCAGGAGATGAATGTAAGTGTCATTGATCTCCACCACCCACAGCAGTGGCCTCCATCTTTCTCTCAGCCGAAAGTGGCTAAAGCAGCTTTACGCGAAACATACTGCATGTTTGTTATTGTGCAGTCAGTTCAACTTAATTTAGAGACAGACAATTAAAACATCACAGGTGAATAGGGTAAAAAAATAACTAATCGATATCACCATACTTCCCCTTGTTGATTAATCACAGTGTAACATTTCCAGCGTGTTTTCACTGTTACTGGCTGATTATAGTTATTTTGCAATTATCTTCCTGCAATGCCCTCAGGTCAGGGCGTTAGAACGCCCATATAAACAAGAGCTAGTGATGTAAGTGGGAGCCCTTTAAGCCATGTGGTAGCTCAACTCAGCGGATCGCTCACACTTTTTTTTTTTTTTTAAAAAGAGGGGTTTTAGTTAAAGGCACAATATGTAAGATTTTTGGATTAAAATATCCAAAAACCGCTAGAACAGTGTTATATATTTTGTTGACTTGTTTACTTACATTATCCCAAATGTTTCCAAGAATGTTTAAATCCAGAGAAATAAGCAATTTTAACCAGGACTCGGACTGTGTCCATGTGTCGCTTATCAATGACATCATACCTGCGTTACCCTTGATTTTGGTTTTATTTTGTAGAAACCATGGAAACACCAAAGATGCTTTAATATATTATGTGTTTTATTAGACAAGGGAACAACTGTTTGGATGCATTCATCAACAGAAAACTAATCATGTTAGCTCAACACAGTGTTTAAATCTCATTTTGTTAATTTACCGCGAGTACCATGTTTTACCATGACTAATATCGATCTAGCTTAACGCAGTGTGCAACAAGTGTCTCATAGCAGCCGCCGAGCGAACGCAGAGTAGTAACTTTCAACACACAAATGTATCTAATATGATAAACAGCGCTGCTTTACCCCACATACGCTCGACCGGAAGAAGCGGAAGCGGCGGCATAATAAAAGTTCTGCTGCTCTCGAGACGTGTGTCGCACTCGTTTCTGCTCTCACAGCACTCGGCCCTGCTCTGCTTCATACTACAGTAACGTTAATAAATCTTTAATTCATTAGCTCATCCATGAATATTATTTCTGCCCGAGTCCCATCGGATTCTTTTCCGCTGGCTGTAGACATGAGGACAACACCTCCCATGATTCTGCAAAATCAAGGCATCATCAAGCTACGCCTTTGTTTTGAACAAGCGACCTCTAGTGGCAAAAAATTACATATTGTGCCTTTAAGCCCAAAGTATACTTAGTTTTTTGTTGAACGCACAGCCTTGCAAAGTATACTTCACTTGACTCGTACACGCACACAGGCGTTTGACGCATGTGCAGTTTTGATCAATCTCTCTCAACCCATGTAAACATCTTTGTATTGTTTCATGCTAGAGTTGTACAAATGATGGTACTTTCTAACCTCTTCACACAATCTCTCGTCTATGTAGGCCTCTGTTGTCGCTGTAGCTTGCATGCGTTCCGGTCTGTTCTGTTTATGCAGTTTTTCTTCGACTACCTTGTGAATCGACACCTCCAGGGCATGACTGCCACCTTGTGGATAAATTAATTACTGCAAAAAAAAATTAAATGCGCATGAGCTACCTGCGGTTACAAAAATCTGGCGGTGCGCGTAGAGTACGCGTGTACATCCCGATGACGAAATTCACGAAATTACGCTGACCCTCGCGTATGCGTAAAAAGTGAAGTATACTTTGGTCTTTAATGCTCAACTTTTATGCCTTCTTGTGCTCTTTAATTGAGGAACAGTGTGTTAGTAATGTGTAAGTGTTAGTTAAATCGCCAACAGCCGTGAGGCATGTTTTGATACTTGCAATTGCTAGTCACTTGCAGGCGGTATTAGCTTTCTCATTCAAGTCTGCATTTTATTGGATGATATTCCTGGGAGAGGAGAAACTCATAGTAACTTCCATAATATTACACTCTTTATGCACTTATGTAAAATGTTAATAAATAGTGCTGATATATTGGTCTACGGCTGTGCTCACAGGCCAAGAAAAAATACTTCGACACGGAGCTGGAGACCCTGGAGAAACAGCAGAAACAGACCATAGAGAGAATGGAGATGGAGCACACCGTACGGCTGCGGGACGAGGGTAAACGCATTCGTGCTGAACAAGAAAAAGCCTACAACAAGTTCATAGACCAGATGAAACACAAGAAGAAAGAGGTGAATGAGATATACCTGAAATATATTTTTTTCAGCTCTTACAGTGGCCCCAAAATGTACACTTAAATCACACTCAATTTCAATGATTTACCAAAACTTCTTTTGTTTCACAAAACTGTCAATAACAAATTAATATGTTATTGGTAATGAAATAAATTTTCATTCTAGTTATGAAATAAATGAATTCATATATTTAAATGTTTGAATAATTTTCTAGAATTTTACTAATTTGAATCTAATAATCATTTTTTATATGTTCATCTAGAAACAATATGGTTGATTTTTATGCAGTTTGAGTTTTGAATAAAATGGACTAAATTGAATAATAAGATGATGAAGTATTGAGTCGCTAACATCTCACATAATGTTCTCTTTCTTACAATATAAACTAGTGTAAAAGTCAGCATTATCATACATGTCTAAAATATTGAAATTTGTTTGGTATAACATGAGCATTCCAACGATCTGCCATTTTATTCCAAATGTTACTTATGATCAGAATAATGCCACGTCATTGCAGTTATCTAATGATTATCTCATGACATTTTTAAATGTGTCCTAAGTCTCCAAATACTTTATTTGGGCCATTGTAGAGAACATTTCGATTTGTTTTATATTCTCAAGTTTGAAATAAAACACTTTTATCTTCATTTTGTCTCAGGTCAAACAAGAAGTGGAGAAACTGCCCAGGAGTCAGAGGAAAGACAGTTTGAAGGTCAAAATGAGCGACTTTCAACAGATGAAATCAAATGAGGTTTGTTTAAGATGTGGCTGTCTGAAGAAAAACACATCTCCTTTTTTGAGCAGTTTTAACCTTTTACCAAGGACAATTATCCATTTCAAATGCCCAATTCAAATAGTAGGAAATGACCAATGAAAAGATGTTTAATCAGACTTAGCCTTGTCCATTGGCCCTTGAAGTTTGCAAGTTTCATCTATAAGCAAAACATGATTACTGGAAAGAGCATCAGCATCTCTTTGTGTTTGAGTATTATACTTTCTGGCTCTTCTTTGTACAGGAAGAGAAGTTCCTTGCAGATCAGAGGGATTATCTTGACTCGACTCTGAAGAGGATAATTTCTGAAAATAAGCGGGAAATCTCAGAGACGGAGCGTCAGTGCCTCCTCAAAAAACAAGCTTTGCTTAGAGGTATAAATGCACGCAGACTATTTTAATTAGTATGAAAATGATTGAAAATTCAGGCCTATATGACTTACATGTTTAAGGTTTTATGTAGACTGTTTACAACCCAAGTGCTCTTTTCATCTGTCAGACCGAGAGTCAACTATTTGGGACATGGAAGAGAAGAACTTGCACGAGAGACATCAGCTCCTCAAACAGCAGCTGAAGGACCAGTATTTCCTGCAGAGACACCAGCTCCTCAAGAAACACGAGAAGGTATGCTAACACCGAAGTCTTTTAGTGTGTGAATGATTCTTCATTCTTTTCCACTGCAATGGACAGTGCGACAGACAGGAATGGGGAACATTTGCACTTCCTGTGTGGACAGTTTTGTTGATTTTAATGGGAGTATTACAGTTCCCATGGTCATAGAAAACCTGGAAATATGATAAAATTTTAAAATTGTGTTGTCCAGGCCTAAAAAAAAAGAAAAGAAAACTAAAGATATGAAAATAAAAGCTATTTCAGAAAATTAATAATAAAAACTATAATAATATACAGTATAAATAATATATACCTGAGGCACTACTAGCTGAAATACATAAATACTAAAGCTGAACTACAACTAAAACTAACTTGAACTTGTTCACGTATCAGTCTGAATGATTCATTAGCAAATTGGCCTGAATTTGAACGATTTTTCAAAATCCTTCTCAGTTATTAAAAATACAAGAAAAAAAAAAACATGCTTTTTTATTTTATATTTTATTTTTTATTTTATTTTTGATCAAAAAGCATTTGTACCTTTGTACCATGTCCATGTTATGGAAGCTTGTTTCCGCCATGGAATAAAAAATAATGTTAATTGCGACTTTTTTTTCACAATTGTGGGATGTAAAATCTTAATTCTGAGAAAAATAAGTCAGAATTATGTCAGAGTTATAAACTTAGAATTGTGTCTTTTTTTTTCTCACATGTGAGTTTAAAATTTGTCATATCAGTCCGTTAAAAAAGGGTCCATTCCGAGTTTATAACTCGCCGTTCTGACTTTTTTCTTGTAATTCTGAGTTTATAGCTCGCAATTCTGACTTTTTTTCTTGTAATTCCCAGTTTATAACTCGCAGTTCTGACTTTTTTTCTTGTAATTCCCAGTTTATAACTCGCAGTTCTGACTTTTTTTCTTGTAATTCCCAGTTTATAACTCGCAGTTCTGACTTTTTTCTTGTAATTCCGAGTGTATAGCTCACAGTTCTGACTTTTTTTCTTGTAATTCCAAGTTTATAACTCACAGTTCTGACTTTTTTCTTGTAATTCCGAGTTTATAGCTCGCAGTTCTGACTTTTTTCTTGTAATTCCCAGTTTATAGCTCGCAGTTCTGACTTTTTTTCTTGTAATTCCCAGTTTATAACTCGCAGTTCTGACTTTTTTTCTTGTAATTCCAAGTTTATAGCTCACAGTTCTGACTTTTTTCTTGTAATTCCGAGTTTATAGCTCGCAGTTCTGACTTTTTTCTTGTAATTCCCAGTTTATAACTCACAGTTCTGACTTTTTTTTTTGTCATTCCGAGTTTATAACTCACAGTTCTGACTTTTTTTCTTGTAATTCCCAGTTTATAACTCGCAGTTCTGACTTTTTTTCTTGTAATTCCCAGTTTATAGCTCGCAGTTCTGACTTTTTTTCTTGTAATTCCCAGTTTATAACTCGCAGTTCTGACTTTTTTTCTTGTAATTCCAAGTTTATAGCTCACAGTTCTGACTTTTTTCTTGTAATTCCGAGTTTATAGCTCGCAGTTCTGACTTTTTTCTTGTAATTCCCAGTTTATAACTCACAGTTCTGACTTTTTTTTTTGTCATTCCGAGTTTATAACTCACAGTTCTGACTTTTTTTCTTGTAATTCCCAGTTTATAACTCGCAGTTCTGACTTTTTTTCTTGTAATTCCAAGTTTATAGCTCACAGTTCTGACTTTTTTCTTGTAATTCCGAGTTTATAGCTCGCAGTTCTGACTTTTTTTTTTGTCATTCCGAGTTTATAACTCACAGTTCTGACTTTTTTTTTTGTCATTCCGAGTTTATAGCTCACAGTTCTGACTTTTTTCTTGTAATTCCGAGTTTATAGCTCGCAGTTCTGACTTTTTTCTTGTAATTCCGAGTTTATAGCTCAAAGTCCTGACTTTTTTCTTGTAATTCCGAGTTTATAACTCACAGTTCTGACTTTTTTTTTTTGTCATTCCGAGTTTATAACTCACAGTTCTGACTTTTTTTTTTGTCATTCCGAGTTTATAACTCGCAGTTCTGACTTTTTTTCTTGTAATTCCCAGTTTATAACTCAAAATTCTCCTTTTTTCCCCCCTCACAATTCCAAGTTTATAACTCGCAAAAGTTTTTTTCCCTCACAACCCTTTTTATAACTCCCAATTCTGACTTTTTTCCTCACAATTCCAAGTTTATAGCTCACGATTCTGATTTTTTTCTTAGAATTTCAGGATATAAACTCGCAATTGCAAGAAAAGAAAAAAAACTCACTATTATCATTATTATCTTTTTTATTGTTTTTTATTCCATGACAGAAACAAGCTTCCATACCATGTAGATTAGTTTTGCAGTTTACTTGTTTTAAAAATGTGACGCAAGCTTTAGCCTGGCATTAGCAGCACCTGGCTCAAAGACATTGGGAATAAGTGACACGCATTTCTTTCAGTGGAAGTGTGCAGAATGGTGTTCTGCACCCTGTTGATGAAAAGAGGGTACTGTACGTTAGTGCTCTGACACTGACCCATGTCTGGATGGTATGTGGTGTTTCAGGAACAGGAGCAGATGCAGTGCTACAACCAGCGCATGATTGAGCTCCTCAAAGTTCGACAGCAGCAGGAGAAGAACAGGCTGCCTAAGATCCAGCGCAGCGAAGGCAAAACACGAATGGTCATGTTCAAGAAGAGCCTAAAAATTAACTCCTCCGGAAACTCAGCGGAAGACCGTGAAAAGATCAAGCAGGTAAATCGTGTCTCTGTGACCTCTCGTTCTCTGACAGTCCGTGTGTGTGTGTCCTCCTTTCTGAGGCTTCTCTCTCGTGTTCAGTTCACCAGGCTGGAGGAGAAGAGGCAGAAGACCGAGCGATTGCACCAGCAGCAGAAACATGAGAACCAGATGAGAGAGATGATTAACCAGTGTGAGGGGAACAGCAGAGAACTGCAGCAGCTGCAGGTGACGTACACACAGGGCACCACGAGACCAACTGCATACTTAAGCTGTTTGTTGTGTCAATGGGCGTTCACACGTCATGTAGAACACAAAAGAAGATGATGTTCTGAAACATTTTTTGTTCAGACCCCAACATTATCCGACACACTCTTTTTTTGTGTGTGTTCTGCAGAAGTTATAGAATTAACTATAAACTAAGTTAACAAATTATTTATAATAATTAATATATATAATAATATATATAATATAATATAATATTTATAATAATTAATTTATTATAAATAATAAATTATCAAAGATTTTTGTGTTGCATTGCATCTCACTGTCATGTGTTATGACTCATGACATGCCAATTATGTTTTTAAGGCTTTTTTTGTTTTTGTTTGAATCATTCATTTTTTACACATCACATTGAATCTTCACATCGATCATTACGTGTCTGACTGTGTGAATGTCTCCTGCAGAATGAGAAATGTCACCTGCTCATAGAAAACGAAACGCAGCGTCTGAAGCAACTGGATGAGCAACACAACCAGCAGCTGAAGGAGTGGAGAGAACACCTCAAGCCCAGGAAGAAGGTCTGGAGTTCACTTTTACTTACACTCGTACTCTTTTGGACACTGAACGGAATGCACTGGTGAATCCAGCGTCATGTCTGAAAACTCTGGATCATAATTCACCCAAAAATCTAAAAATAAACATAAAACCAACTTAAATTGAACACTACCATTCAAATGTTTGGGGGTGGTAACATATTTGAGTCGCTTATGTTTACCATGGCTGGCTGCATTTATTTGATCAAAAACAGAGTAAAAACAGTAAAATAGCTGTTTTCTGTTGTAATATTAGGCTTGTCATGATTTTCGATTAATTGTCTGATTGTCTTTTTTTGATTTAATCACAATTATTTGAGTTAACCACGATAATTGTGCAGTTTAAATTTCAATCACATTTTGCCAGATTAGACCCATCTGTTCTGGAGTGAATACAAAAGTTTACAATTAAGGGTTCATGTGGTTAATGGTCCAAAAAATGCTCCAGTTTTACTGTCATTTAACATTCTTGGTCTAATGGTGTTTATGAAATGAAGGCTTGTAGGTTTAATCAGACTGCATCATTATATTATATTATAAGTTTTCTGGGCTCCAATTAAAGATGAACAAAAAGATAAATATTTTAACTTTTTTAACGATATATCCTGTCAATCAAAAGAGGGCAGGAAAATGCACTGAATTTCGGCTTTGTATAAAGAAAATGCTAAGAAACCAGTTTGATGTTCAATATTAGTAGTAATTATATGAATTAATAACATTCCAGAAGGTTAAGAAATATAAAATTAATCTTCAGAATTTAGTTAATGTGTTAATATTAATTTGAGTAATGTGTTTGTTTATAACTGATAGCAGCTATCGGTGGAGAAATATGGTATCAGTGCATCTCTAACAGTAATGTGTAGTAATTTTACTCAATAATAGATAATGACACTTTTTATTACACAAATTATATCAACTTAACTTAATAGGTTAATACAACAAATTCTACAATTATGTAAACAACAAAAAAACTATTTAAATAATATATCATTGTTTTTACAGTAATGAGAGATGTGCTTAATAGTCAGTTATCGGCAAAATATCAGCCGATTAATGGAAGGGTTGTGGAGTTAAAGTATGATTTATGGCTGCTTCCTCCCTCAGGTTCTGGAGGATGAACTGACCATGAGGAAGAAAGAGCAGGAGCTTTTCTTCAGGATGAGCGAAGATTCCGAGTGTCTGAACGTCGGCTCACCGAACAAACTCACCAAGTTCCTTCCATACGTCGATTCCTCCACCACATGAGCTCCTGCATCAGACTCACGTCGAGCTCCACACCAAGTATTTTAGCTTTTGATGAATATATTTAGACGAAGGGATTTTGTATCATGAACCGTGGCACTAGAACAACTAGTTCATTTTCCACTCACTTCTGACGGACTTAAAAGCTACTGTTGTAATTTTATCTTCAAGTTAGCAAAAAGTGTATTGCCAAACATTGTACAAACCTTGCATATTCTTATATATTTTTATTTTTTTCTATGATCATTAAATATATACATATATGTATTGAAACTTTATCACTTTTCTTTTATAACCGATTTCGACCTTGAATTTGTTTTAATTTTTTGAACTTGCTTCACACGTTTTTCTTTACTAAAGTGAAGTGTTCATTTTAATTGGTACATTTAAGTTATTTTACTCGTTCGTCAGATGATTTTGTTGTTTTCTGTACTAGACAACAACTAATTTGCCACTTTTATTATTCTGCAATGTTCTCCAAAATGTGAGTTATACTCTGCCACGAACTGTCAGTGGCTCATTTACTGTAAACACGTCACACTGGATGAGACGGGACGTGTGATCCCGGCAGCGCCAAAACTCAAGACATCTGGGTTGAGATATTTGTTTACGCTATAAAGGAGACACTTGTTTTCTTGTTTAGTTTATTGTTGAGTATTTTGTCTGTTGCTGTTTAAAGCACTGTCACCTAACTCAAGTGCAATATGTTGTGTTCAGATTTTATACTCGTGTTATTTTACAACAGCTTCCATGCTTTAGCCATTTGAAGGATTTGTTTTTCCAAAACCAATAGTGTCTGACAAAAGGGTACTTGGATTTTACACTTCTTCTTCTTTTTTTTTTTATATGCACAATGTTGAGCTTTCCTTTTTGAGTCTGTAACTCTGTGTAACCAAAGGTTCAGTGGATGATGCCTCTCCTGATGTAAGAAACTGTCGTCCTGCAAGAGTATATATATATAATAAATGAGATGTTTATTATTCATCCTTGGAGTTCTTTCTATTGTGATCATTTTCTTTGAGTACTTGGTATCAGAAATAACTTTTGTGGGATACTTGTTGTATCTCTGTGGTAATCGGGCCGTGTGGTTAATATAAAATGAATAAACTTAGAATAAATCATCAAGAATAAAACAATCAAGCTAACATGAAAATGAGTGAGTGAAATTGAGAACCTTTATAACCTTATTCATTTTACACTCCACTGTAAACCCTACGGCTCAAAATAATTAATTGGTTTGAGCAGGGTAAACTTAAATTAAACAAATTAGTTCAATCAAATTAACTTTTATGAGTATTTAGAACTTTTTCTTTTGAGTTCACAGAACTTAGAATGAATTGACGCAGTTGCAAATAGTCAGAATGTCTGTTGAGGAGCATCAAAATAAAGTGTTAGCAGATATTAATCAGACAGTCTGCTGATACTCTAATGAGAGGGAGTTGACATGTAGGTGTGAAGTTACTTATAGTCAACAGGGACCATCAAAAATAAAGTAAGCAGTTTTAATTAAGGTGATTAAATGTAATAAATACAAAAACCTACTTCTAAAAGTTTTATATATATATATATAAAATGAAGACACTTGCACACGGGTCTGAAACTGCAAAACAAACTATTCCCCGTGTCTTATTGCTTAATTAAAACATGCACACGTCTATACCCGCCCTCTGTGTGCTACTGACAGACTCCTGTAGATGGTTAATATGGTCTTTTCTGTTTGTATCAGAGCTCCTCTGCTGCCCTCTGCTGACCATTCATCCTTACCTTACAACAAACAGTGGAATTGTTTTTTTTTATTTATTTTTTTTTTTTTTATGTCCATTAACATGTCTGGAATTTAAGCTGCAATTTAAACCTGATATATTCATAATTTTGTGAATGTTTTGATCCAGAAAAGCTTTTTTTATTGAATAACATTTTTATAGTTTTGTTTTCAGAAGCATACAGTATAGAAGAGAAACGGATGTGCGTCTATTTTCAGATCCTTGCAGGATTATTGAAGCTGTATCACAGAACAGGTACAGTATTTATCTGGGTTTTGCCATCAAGTTCACTTGCAGCCATGGGGTTACAGCAGGGGTGTCCAATCCTGCTCCTGCAGAGTTTGGCTCCAACCCCAATTAAACACACCTGAACCAGCTGATCAAGGTTTTTAGGCCTACAGGAAATTTCCAGACAGGTGTGTTGTGGTAAGTTGGAGCTAAACTCTGCATGACAGTGGCCCTCCAGGACCGAGTTTGGACACCCCTGGGCTTACGGGGACTGGTGTGTTTAACATGGATGGATCAGCACAACAGTGACCCCCCAGTGATCTACGTGAAGCTGGAAGGAGGGTACTAAGGGCCCTCCAGGTCTGTGGTGGGTATCTAGTGAATATCTAGGTTATTCGCTTTAATCAAATGAGCTTCTTGGTTTATTGCAAGCAATCGCACCCGGCCCAATCCCACTCTGTTTACACCTCCTATAAACCTTGGTTACAGCATACAAGTAGATTTATGTGATAAAAATCAAACATACACCACCAATCAAAAGTTTTTTTGTTTGTCTTTAAAGCTGCAGTCCGTAAGATTTGCCTCTTAGGCCAATCTCTGTTTGAAACCTGCAATTGCAGTTATATGCGCAATTATCATCTTTACGTGGGTTGTGCATCGGCACGGCTCCTCAGCGCGGATGAATCTAATGTTTGCTGTCAGTCACTGCACCGGTGTGGATACTGTACTTCGGAATCACAGATTGTAGTCTTGAAGTATGACCAAAGTAGGAATTTCCACCGGAAAATGTCATCTGAACAAGTAAGTAACATGTCTGCCACTTTTGTTTTGACCAACTGATCGGAAAACAGCATTACAATAAATCGCGCTGCCAATGGTGATTAAATCTAACGATCGCTTAGCTCGGATCACGTCAAAACCGTGCAAATGATTATTATTGTTAAATCAGCATTGCGTGACTATGTGTATTTAGTGTGTATTTCTGTAGCCAGTCTGCAGTCCGAAGTCTTTTGCTTTTTGACTACGGCTGAATCTCCAGTTGTCACTGATGATTGTCGTTTGGATCTTTCTGGATTACAATCCGCCATCAAAATGATAAGTTCAATTATTGCAGCTGCTGTGAGAAAAGGCTATAAATGATCCGCTACCTATAGTCTAGCTGGATCTCCTTCCTTCTGTTTACAGACGTGACGTAATGACGCAAAGACGAACTGCTGCATGCTCGAATTTCCCGCGGAAATCCACCAGTATCGATTTGTTATAAAACATTATTACAAGCTTAGTGTTGTGAATCGAGCTAAGGTAAGGAGATAGTTTTGAACACTGGCTGGTTATGTACTTGCTCAAAAATTGATTTTGTATATTTTTTAACCAAAAAAAAGTTGAACGAAGTTTAATATTAATTTTATTAGGCTATATTACACTCGCTATTATAAAACAGTATAATTTTGAATTATTATTATGTTTTTGTTTTACATGAATATAATTTTAAAATGTAATTTATTCCTGTGATCGAAGCGGAATTTTCAGCATCATCACTGCAGTCACATGATCCTTCAGAAATCATTCTAATATGCT